>NC_051307.1:184234431-184537461 GCF_015220235.1 Choloepus didactylus
GCAATTCCCAGCCCCCATCCCAGAAGGTCAGGGTGAAATGAAGTGACTCAAAGCCCCAACCCCCTAATTATATGGTTGATCTTTCTGGTGTGGCCAGTTCCCACAGTAAATCTAAGGTAAGGCTGGCCCTACCCTGTCATCTCATTAGCTTATGAACTATCAGGTGTGGCCAAGGCCTTTCAATTTCCTATCGCTGGAAATCCTAAAGTTGTAGAAGTTTTCTCCCCAGGAACCAGAAACCAGGATCCATCAAATTCTTTACTAAAATACATATGCAAAATAGTTTGGTTTTTGAATTTTCAAAAGAAGTGTGAAACCTGGCACTCTTGTATCTCCTGTCCTTTTGTTCTTACTCCCATCCTTAAAAAACATTCCTCACTGAATATGCTAAATGCGAAATGCTAAAATTTACATTACAGTTGTTTATACAAATGGTGCTACCTGGAAAGATTAAAGCATTTAAATGTGTTGCTTAAAAAAAAAAACCAAACAAACCATATACATACATACACACATACATATACACACATGTAATATGAGTTGCAATATAAAATTTCTTTCCTTCTGAAGAAAAATATGAAGCGACGGCTTTTATATTTTCTCCTGTATAAAGAGCTTGGAATCTTCTAAAGTCCATAGATTCTCTCTCTTTTGTATTGTAAATGTTTGGTATCCTCTTCATTTTTGTTTCTTTTTCTACTAATAAGAAATTTGTTCCTTTTCTGAGAACTCAGTGCTGGAGGGCAAGAGGAAAGAGAACATGAGAGGTATGGTACCTTTTGGATTTATTGGTTACTTATCGAAAGGTTTGAAGACCGACTGGAAAGCTCCCGCTTGGATTTCCACAGCACTCTCTCTAGACACCTCTTATGGCACCTGCCACTTTTGACCTTCTGATACCATTATTGGAACACATTTCATCCTCCCTGACGATCTCTACCTGGTAAAGGGAAGGTTTTCTATCTTTGTATCCCCCTCTGCCACACACATATATAGAGCCTAGGACAGTCTCTTAGGAAAAGTCTTTTAAACAACCTCTCACCATTGAGGACTTAGTGCTGAGTATAAAAATTTTAGGCCTCAATCTATGCCCCTCCCTCCTTCCCTTTCCCCATTGCCTTCTTTCCTTCCGTCCTACCTTGGAAGGTGGTGCTTTGGAAACTGCACTTCCAGGTGGAATTGGTTACAAGGGGCAGGGCCCTTGACTCCACTGTGAAACCTGCCATGGGATGGTCCAGTAAACTGGGCTGCAGAGAATAAGAGTACAGTGAGCCCAAACAAGATAAAGAAAAGCAATGCTTGTCAACTTGGGCACTAGCAGTGTTTGTCAAAAGTGTCCTTCCCAATGTGAGGGAAGAGATCACTTTATCTCATTTCTGTGGGGAAATTTCCCTGTCAATAAGCTTTGAGTAACTGTGATCGCTAAGGTTATTTCCATTCCCTACTTGCAGACATGAGCAAGGCCAATATACTCCAGTCCTGGAATCATGAATCACCATTAGATTCCTGAGAAGGTCATTGGTAGATCTTGCTACTTGAGTGATTCCTCTTAGAGAGATCAGCTTGACTGTCAAGGAATCTAATACTCATGGGAAGACATCCAATAAAAATAAGGTGAAAATTCATCATCTCATTCCAACCAGTAGTCCATTCCTTAAAGGGGAAAATATCAGTGGTAGAGCCAGAGAAACCATACAGAGACACATCATTTTTATTTGCCAGATAATGGGGCAGAGGACAGTAATTATTCCTTCTTTATGGTTCACATAGCTCCTAGGGTAACCATTGGCAATCAACAAAGAATTTTTAACAACAATAATAATGTTATATCTGAGAACAATAAATACTCTAATGGTGCCCAATAAAAGTAGCCTGTAAAACATTTCTTGAAATTGCCTTCCAGTTAGTTTCAAACATGACTCTATTAAACCATTAAATAAAACAGAGGGGATTGTGTCATAAAATGAGAATCTTAAAGAAGGTTGGAGGCTAGATTTACAATATCTAAATTTTCTTAGAGAAGCAAGTCATAACATTTTTATCAAGCAATCCCTTACGTTATATAAAATACTCTCTGGTTGGAATCATATTTTGTACATTAGCAATTCTTTATCTCAAGAGAGTGATAAGATATGTGGAATATTTTAACAAGGAAATAGAAAAAGTAAAAATAATCTATAACTTAAAGGAATTTTACCTCCCAAAAAAAGAAAAAAAAAAGGTAAAATACTTTTAAATTTAACAACTTTAGGGAGAGCAACTGGGTTTGTCCGCTCAGAATTTTAAATGTATCTTAAGCTCATAGATGAAGTCACAGTAACCGGTATTAAAATTTTTTTTTATTCTCATATAATGGGCGTATTTCTTTAAAAAGACGTGATTTGGGTCAGAAGCCTAAAAATTACAAAAAAAAAAATTTAGATTGTCTTTGACTATTTAATCTAAAAAGCTTTAAATATATTAAAAGAATCCACAAAATTCTGTGTCTAATGGATTTTTTTTAATTAGAGAAGTTGTAGGATTACAGAAAAATCATGCATAAAATACTGGATTCTTATATATTACCTGTGGTGCTTTGAAGCTGTTATGTTACCCAGAAAAGGCCATGTCCTTTTAGTCAGTTCTTGTGGTTGTAGACCTATTATGGGTGAGACCTTTTGATTAAGTTGTCTCAATTGAAATGACAATTGTTTAAAATTGAGAGTGATGATGATTGTACAACTAAGTGAAGATAATGTGAGACACTGATTGTTTATCTTGGATAGAATATATGCTACATGAAATTAGGAACCCCCTACTTAATAAGTCAAGCCCTTGATCTTGAGGCTTGCTCTTGTGAAACTTAGGGTTGTAAATGGGAGGCTAAGCCTTCCTATAATTATGCCTAAGAGGTACCTCCAGAGAACCTCTTTTGTTGCTTAGATGTGACCTTTCTCTTTCTAAGCCCAACTCAGCAAATAAATTCATTAACCTCCCCTCCATGAGGAACATGACTCCCAGGAGAGTGAATCTCCCCGGCAACGTGGGACATGACTCCCAGTAATGAGCTTGGCCCTGTCATCAATTGAGTGAAAATGCCTACTTGACCAAAAGGTGGAAAATAAAGGTAACAAAATAGGTTACAGGGACTAAGAGATTTCAAATATAGTTGAGAGGCTATCCTGAAGGTTACCCTTACGCAAGCTCCAGCTAGATATCCCAAATGACCACAGTATGCCAAGCCCTTACCAACAGTAGTCCCCAAATACCTAGGTCCCTATCTGAAGTTCTATAAAAGTTTCACTCACTAAGATTATCTCTCAGAAACTTAAATCCACCAGAGTTTTCTTATGCCAGACAAGTCCTAAAACCCAGAGGCAACCGCATCTTTAAGAACAACAACCAGATGCAGCCCCCTCCCCTATAATGTTGACACCCCTTTTCAATATGAACAAGTTAGGGTGCTCACTGCCTAGACACCACTGAAGATTGAGAAAATAATTAAATGAGAGGAAGGGGTAGCAACAGATAAGATAGGATTTAAGAAAGGATTATGAATACTTAATCTTTATATAAATATATATTTTTAGATGCTAGGGTATTTAATAGTTAGAAGAAAATGACTAAAATGGTGAAACTGTAACCCATAATATTCTTTGAAATTTGCTCTACAGCTACTCATTAAATTGTACCTTAAAAGTTATCACATTTCTTTATATATCTTATATTCCACAATAAGGAAAGAATTGAAACCATGGTACTGTAACCAATAACATTCTTTGAGATTACCTATATAACTACTTGTTAAATTGTACTTTGAAAGTTATCACCTTTTCTATCTATGTGTTATATTTCATAATAAGGAAATAACTGAAATTGTGGAACCGTAACCACTAACAGTCTTGAAATACACTCCCTAACTACTTGTTAAATCGTACTTTGAAAGTTATCACTGTCATGTATACATGTTAAATTTCACAATAAAAAATGTATTAAAAAATCCACAGAACAGTAAAAAAGTTAAACCATAAACTATAGTTAATAGTAAAATTATAAAAATGTGCTGGAGGCGGGGCAAGATGGCAGACTGGTGAGCTGTATGCCTTAGTTACTCCTCCAGGAAAGTAGGTAGAAAGCCAGGAACTGCGTGGACTGGACACCACAGAGCAATCTGACTTTGGGCATACTTCATACAACACTCATGAAAACGTGGAACTGCTGAGATCAGCGAAATCTGTAAGTTTTTGTGGCCAGGGGACCCGCACCCCTCCCTGCCAGGCTCAGTCCCGTGGGAGGAGGGGCTGTCAGCTCCGGGAAGGAGAAGGGAGAACTGCAGTGGCAGCCCTTATCAGAAACTCATTATACTGATCCAAACTCCAACCATAGATAGACTGAGACCAGACACCAGAGAATCTGAGAGCAGCCAGCCCAGCAGAGAGGAGACAGGCATAGAGAAAAAAAAACAACACGAAAAACTCCAAAATAAAAGCGGAGGATTTTTGGAGTTCTGGTGAACATAGAAAGGGGAAGGGCCCTGAGGCGCATATGCAAATCCCGAAGAAAAGCTGATCTCTCTGCCCTGTGGACCTTTCCTTAATGGCCCTGGTTGCTTTGTCTCTTAGCATTTCAATAACCCATTAGATCTCTGAGGAGGGCCCTTTTTTTTTTTTTTTTTTTTTTAATCCTTTTTTCTTTTTCTAAAACAATTACTCTAAGAAGCCCAATACAGAAAGCTTCAAAGACTTACAATTTGGGCAGGTCAAGTCAAGAGCAGAACTAGGAGAGCTCTGAGACAAAACGCAATATTCCAGTGGCTGAGAAAATTCACTAAACACCACAACTTCCCAAGAAAAGGGGGGTGTCCGCTCACAGCCATCATCCTGGTGGACAGGAAACACTCCTGCCCATCGCCAGCCCCATAGCCCAGAACTGCCCCAGACAACCCAGTGTGACGGAAGTGCTTCAAGTAATAGGCACACACCACAAAACTGGGCGTGGACATTAGCCTTCCCTGCAACCTCAGCAGATTGTCCCAGAGTTGGGAAGGTAGAGCAGTGTGAATTAACAAAGCCCCATTCAGCCATCATTTCAGCAGACTGGGAGCTTCCCTACACAGCCCAGCAGCCCAGAACTGCCCTGGGGGGACGCCACTCACCTGTGACATAGCACAGTCATCCCTCAACAGAGGACCCGGGGTGCACAGCCTGGAAGAGGGGCCCACTTGCAAGTCTCAGGAGCCATACGTCAATACCAAGGACTTGTGGGTCAGTGGCAGAGACAAACTGTGGCAGGACTGAACTGAAGGATTAGACTATTGCAGCAGCTTTAAAACTCTAGGATCACCAGGGAGATTTGATTGTTAGGGCCACCCGCCCTCTCTGACTGCCCAGAAACATGCCCCATATACAGGGCAGGCAACACCAACTACACACGCAAGCTTGGTACACCAATTGGACCCCACAAGACTCACTCCCCCACTCACCAAAAAGGCTAAGCAGGGGAGAACTGGCTTGTGGAGAACAGGTGGCTCGTGAACGCCACCTGCTGGTTAGTTAGAGAAAGTGTACTCCACGAAGCTGTAGATCCGATAAATTAGAGATAAGGACTTCAATTGGTCTACAAATCCTAAAAGAACCCTATCAAGTTCAGCAAATGCCACGAGGCCAAAAACAACAGAAAATTATAAAGCATATGAAAAAACCAGACGATATGGATAACCCAAGCCCAAGCACCCAAATCAAAAGATCAGAAGAGACACAGCACCTAGAACAGCTACTCAAAGAACTAAAGATTAACAATGAGACCATAGTACGGGAGACAAAGGAAATCAAGAAGACCCTAGAAGAGCATAAAGAAGACATTGCAAGACTAAATAAAAAAATGGATGATCTTATGGAAATTAAAGAAACTGTTGACCAAATTAAAAAGATTCTGGACACTCATAGTACAAGACTAGAGGAAGTTGAACAACGAATCAGTGACCTGGAAGATGACAGAATGGAAAATGAAAGCATTAAAGAAAGAATGGGGAAAAAAATTGAAAAAATCGAAATGGACCTCAGGGATATGATAGATAATATGAAACGTCCAAATATAAGACTCATTGGTGTCCCAGAAGGGGAAGAAAAGGGCAAAGGTCTAGGAAGAGTATTCAAAGAAATTGTTGGGGAAAACTTCCCAAATCTTCAAAACAACATAAATACACAAATCATAAATGCTCAGCGAACCCCAAATAGAATAAATCCAAATAAACCCACTCCGAGACATATACTGATCACATGTCAAACACAGAAGAGAAGGAGCAAGTTCTGAAAGCAGCAAGAGAAAAGCAATTCACCACATACAAAGGAAACAGCATAAGACTAAGTAGTGACTACTCAGCAGCCACCATGGAGGCGAGAAGGCAGTGGCACGATATATTTAAAATTCTGAGTGAGAAAAATTTCCAGCCAAGAATACTTTATCCAGCAAAGCTCTCCTTCAAATTTTTTTTTTTTTTTTAATGGAGAAGTTGAATGTTTTATTGTTATTAAAGGGTGTCTTGTTTTGCTCTAAGGCTGTTGCTTCATTGTATGAAAATAGCACCAGCAAATGTGGTATACTGGGAAGTTACGATACTACTGTTTCTCACCTGACACTGTACAACTAACAAAAACTTAAGTCTATTCCCAGTTATTTCCAGTGAATATATCATTAAGCATTTTGACCCAAATCCAGGGACTCAAGTAAGCAAGTTACAATATTATGTAAGGCTTACGATAACAATCTTAACTGAATTACATAATTTTTACAGGTAGTTTTACTTCTGACAATTTCATGGATTCTGAAAATAATAACTAGATCCTGGTCTAAATCACTGGGTGATATGAAAAAGACGCAAATTGTGTTTACCTGCTATCATTAGAAAGTTAAGGGGTATTTTCTTTCAATAGCATAGTTGGAACAAGTAGTTTCTGTTTTCCTATGGTATTGCTAAAAGTTGCTATTATAAATTTTTATCCACCAGTAATTTAAAATATTGCTGGATTATACTGTTTCAGACTAGTTTATTTAGGGGTTCCATTTTCACTCTTCAATAGATTTTATATATTTCTCATATGCTTCTTCACTCATTAGTTCATCAAGTTCTGAAGGATTACTCAGTGTCATCTTGATCAGCCAACCATCTTCATAACAAGATTTGTTGACAAGTCCTGGATTCTCTGCAAGAGCTTCATTAATTTCTGTTACTTCTCCTGACAGAGGAGAATACAGTTCACTAGCAGCTTTCACACTTTCCAAAGCACCAAACTCCTCTTGTTTGTTCAATTTTGTCCCAACCTCGGGAAGACTACAGTAAACAACATCTCCCAAAGCTTCCTGTGCAAAATTGCTGATTCCCACTGTTCCAATACCATTTTCTGTTGTTATCCATTCATGTTTGTCTGTGAATTTCCGCACCGAGAGCAGAGCGGGGCCGGTGCGCAGCGTCCGAACAGCGCCAGTCCCCAGCCCCCAGGGCCGCCGCGGGCAGGACGTGGCGGGCGCCGAGGCCGCGCGCAGGCTGCAGACGACGATCCGCACACTCCGTGCCGCGCGCAGCGCCATGTTCGCAGGGGTGCGGAGGGTCGCGGTGCCGCAAAGTCTCTCCTTCAAATTTGAGGGAGTGCTTAAATTTTTCACAGACAAAGAAATGCTGAGAGAATTTGCTAACAAGAGACCTGCCCTACTGGAGATACTAAAGGGAGCCCTACAGACAGAGAAACAAAGACAGGACAGAGAGACTTGGAGAAAGGTTCAGTACTAAAGAGTTTCGGTATGGGTACAATAAAGGATATTAATACAGAGAGGAGAAAAATATGGCAAACATAAACCAAAGGATAAGATGGCCGATTCAAGAAATGCCTTCACGGTTTTAACGTTGAATGTAAATGGATTAAACTCCCCAATTAAAAGATATAGATTCGCAGAATGGATCAAAAGAAATGAACCATCAATATGTTGCATACAAGAGACTCATCTTAGACACAGGGACACAAAGAAACTGAAAGTGAAAGGATGGAAAAAAATATTTCATGCAAGCTACAGCCAAAAGAAAGCAGGTGTAGCAATATTAATCTCAGATAAAATAGACTTCAAATGCAGGGATGTTTTGAGAGACAAAGAAGGCCACTACATACTAATAAAAGGGGCAATTCAGCAAGAAGAAATAACAATCGTAAATGTCTATGCACCCAATCAAGGTGCCACAAAATACATGAGAGAAACACTGGCAAAACTAAAGGAAGCAATTGATGTTTCCACAATAATTGTGGGAGACTTCAACACATCACTCTCTCCTATAGATAGATCAACCAGACAGAAGACCAATAAGGAAATTGAAAACCTAAACAATCTGATAAATGAATTAGATTTAACAGACATCTACAGGACATTACATCCCAAATCACCAGGATACACATACTTTTCTAGTGCTCATGGAACTTTCTCCAGAATAGATCATATGCTGGGACATAAAACAAGCCTCAATAAATTTAAAAAGATTGAAATTATTCAAAGCACATTCTCTGACCACAATGGAATACGATTAGAAGTCAATAACCATCAGAGACTTAGAAAATTCACAAATACCTGGAGGTTAAACAACACACTCCTAAACAATCAGTGGGTTAAAGAAGAAATAGCAAGAGAAATTGCTAAATATATAGAGATGAATGAAAATGAGAACACAACATACCAAAACCTATGGGATGCAGCAAAAGCAATGCTAAGGGGGAAATTTATAGCACTAAACGCATATATTAAAAAGGAAGAAAGAGCCAAAATCAAAGAACTAATGGATCAACTGAAGAAGCTAGAAAATGAACAGCAAACCAATCCTAAACCAAGTACAAGAAAAGAAGTAACAAGGATTAAAGCAGAAATAAATGACATAGAGAACAAAAAAACAATAGAGAGGATAAATATCACCAAAAGTTGGTTCTTTGAGAAGATCAACAAGATTGACAAGTCCCTAGCTAGACTGACAAAATCAAAAAGAGAGAAGACCCATATAAACAAAATAATGAATGAAAAAGGTGACATAACTGCAGATCCTGAAGAAATTAAAAAAATTATAAGATACTATGAACAACTGTATGGCAACAAACTGGATAATGTAGAGGAAATGGACAGTTTCCTGGAAACATATGAACAACCTAGACTGACCAGAGAAGAAATAGAAGACCTCAACCAACCCATCACAAGCAAAGAGATCCAATCAGTCATCAAAAATCTTCCCACAAATAAATGCCCAGGGCCAGATGGCTTCACGGGGAATTCTACCAAACTTTCCAGAAAGAACTGACACCAATCTTACTCAAACTCTTTCAAAACATTGACGAAAAGGGAACACTACCTAACTCATTTTATGAAGCTAACATCAATCTAATACCAAAACCAGGCAAAGATGCTACAAAAAAGGAAAACTACCGGCCAATCTCCCTAATGAATATAGATGCAGAAATCCTCAACAAAATACTTGCAAATCGAATCCAAAGACACATTAAAAAAATCATACACCATGACCAAGTGGGGTTCATTCCAGGCATGCAAGGATGGTTCAACATAAGAAAATCAATCAATGTATTACAACACATTAATAAGTCAAAAGGGAAAAATCAATTGATCATCTCAATAGATGCTGAAAAAGCATTTGACAAAATCCAACATCCCTTTTTGATAAAAACACTTCAAAAGGTAGGAATTGAAGGAAACTTCCTCAACATGATAAAGAGCATATATGAAAATCCCACAGCCAGCATAGTACTCAATGGTGAGAGACTGAAAGCCTTCCCTCTAAGATCAGTAACAAGACAAGGATGCCCGCTGTCACCACTGTTATTCAACATTGTGCTGGAAGTGCTAGCCAGGGCAATCCGGCAAGACAAAGAAATAAAAGGCATCCAAATTGGAAAAGAAGAAGTAAAACTGTCATTGTTTGCAGATGATATGATCTTATATCTAGAAAACCCTGAGAAATCGACGATACAGCTACTAGAGCTAATAAACAAATTTAGCAAAGTAGTGGGATACAAGGTTAATGCACATAAGTCAGTAATGTTTCTATATGCTAGAAATGAACAAACTGAAGAGACACTCAAGAAAAAGATACCATTTTCAATAGCAACTAAAAAAATCAACTACCTAGGAATAAACTTAACCAAAGATGTAAAAGACCTATACAAAGAAAACTACATAACTCTACTAAAAGAAATAGAAGGGGACCTTAAAAGATGGAAAAATATTCCATGTTCATGGATAGGAAGACTAAATGTCATTAAGATGTCAATTCTACCCAAACTCATCTACAGATTCAATGCAATCCCAATCAAAATTCCAACAACCTACTTTGCAGACTTGGAAAAACTAGTTATCAAATTTATTTGGAAAGGGAAGATGCCTCAAATTGCTCAAGACACTCTAAAAAAGAAAAACGAAGTGGGAGAACTTACACTCCCTGACTTTGAAGCTTATTATAAAGCCACAGTTGCCAAAACAGCATGGTACTGGCACAAAGATAGACATATAGATCAATGGAATCGAATTGAGAATTCGGAGATAGACCCTCAGATCTATGGCCGACTGGTCTTTGATAAGGCCCCCAAAGTCACTGAACTGAGTCATAATGGTCTTTTCAACAAATGGGGCTGGGAGAGTTGGATATCCATATCCAAAAGAATGAAAGAGGACCCCTACCTCACCCCCTACACAAAAATTAACTCAAAATGGACCAAAGATCTCAATATAAAAGAAAGTACCATAAAACTCCTAGAAGATAATGTAGGAAAACATCTTCAAGACCTTGTATTAGGCGGCCACTTCCTAGACTTTACACCCAAAGCACAAGCAACAAAAGAAAAAATAGATAAATGGGAACTCCTCAAGCTTAGAAGTTTCTGCACCTCAAAGGAATTTCTCAAAAAGGTAAAGAGGCAGCCAACTCAATGGGAAAAAATTTTTGGAAACCATGTATCTGACAAAAGACTGATATCTTGCATATATAAAGAAATCCTACAACTCAATGACAATAGTACAGTCGGCCCAATTATAAAATGGGCAAAAGATATGAAAAGACAGTTCTCTGAAGAGGAAATACAAATGGCCAAGAAACACATGAAAAAATGTTCAGCTTCACTAGCTATTAGAGAGATGCAAATTAAGACCACAATGAGATACCATCTAACACCGGTTAGAATGGCTGCCATTAAACAAACAGGAAACTACAAATGCTGGAGGGGATGTGGAGAAATTGGAACTCTTATTCATTGTTGGTGGGACTGTATAATGGTTCAGCCACTCTGGAAGTCAGTCTGGCAGTTCCTTAGAAAACTAGATATACAGTTACCATTCGATCCAGCGATTGCACTTCTCGGTATATACCCGGAAGATCGGAAAGCAGTGACACGAACAGATATCTGCACGCCAATGTTCATAGCAGCATTATTCACAATTGCCAAGAGATGGAAACAACCCAAATGTCCTTCAACAGATGAGTGGATAAATAAAATGTGGTATATACACACGATGGAATACTACGCGGCAGTAAGAAGGAACGATCTCATGAAACATATGACAACATGGATGAACCTTGAAGACATAATGCTGAGCGAAATAAGCCAGGCACAAAAAGAGAAATATTATATGCTACCACTAATGTGAACTTTGAAAAATGTAAAACAAATGGTTTATAATGTAGAATGTAGGGGAACTAGCAATAGAGAGCAATTAAGGAAGGGGGAACAATAATCCAAGAAGAACAGATAAGCTATTTAACATTCTGGGGATGCCCAGGAATGACTATGGCCTGTTAATTTCTGATGGATATAGTAGGAGCAAGTTCACAGAAATGTTGCTATATTAGGTAACTTTCTTGGGGTAAAGTAGGAACATGTTGGAAGTTAAGCAGTTATCTTAGGTTAGTTGTCTTTTTCTTACTCCCTTGTTATGGTCTCTTTGAAATCTTCTTTTATTGTATGTTTGTTTCCTTTTTAACTTTTTTTTCATACAGTTGATTTAAAAAAGAAGGGAAAGTTAAAAAAAAAAAAAAAAAGAAAGAAAAACAAGGAAAAAAAAAGATGTAGTGCCCCCTTGAGGAGCCTGTGGAGAATGCAGGGGTATTCGCCTACCCCACCTCCATGGTTGCTAACATGACCACAGACATAGGGGACTGGTGGTTTGATGGGTTGAGCCCTCTACCACAGGTTTTACCCTTGGGAAGACGGTTGCTACAAAGGAGAGGCTAGGCCTCCCTATGGTTGTGCCTAAGAGCCTCCTCCCGAATGCCTCTTTGTTGCTCAGATGTGGCCCTCTCTCTCTAGCTAAGCCAACTTGAAAGGTGAAATCACTGCCCTCCCCACTACGTGGGATCAGACACCCAGGGGAGTGAATCTCCCTGGCAATGTGGAATACGACTCCCGGGGAGGAATGTAGACCTGGCATCGTGGGACGGAGAACATCTTCTTGACCAAAAGGGGGATGTGAAAGGAAATGAAATAAGCTTCAGTGGCAGAGAGATTCCAAAAGGAGCCGAGAGGTCACTCTGGTGGGCACTCTTACGCACACTTTAGACAACCCTTTTTAGGTTCTAAAGAATTGGGGTAGCTGGTGGTGGATACCTGAAACTATCAAACTACAACCCAGAACCCATGAATCTCGAAGACAGTTGTATAAAATTGTAGCTTATGAGGGGTGACAATGGGATTGGGAAAGCCATAAGGACCACACTCCACTTTGTCTAGTTTATGGATGGATGAGTAGAAAAATAGGGGAAGGAAACAAACAGACAAAGGTACCCAGTGTTCTTTTTTACTTCAATTGCTCTTTTTCACTCTAATTATTATTCTTGTTATTTGTGTGTGTGTGCTAATGAAGGTGTCAGGGATTGATTTGGGTGATGAATATACCACTATGTAATGTTACTGTAAACAATCGAAAGTTCGATTTGTTTTGTATGATGCGTGGTATGTGAATATATCTCAATAAAATGAAGATTAAAAAACAACAACAACAACAAAAAAAAAAATGTGCTTTCATCAATTGTAAAATGTACCAAACCAATGCAGGATGTTAATAATAGGGTGGTGTTTAGTTTGCTAAAGCTGGTGGAAAGCAATATACCAGAATGGGCTAGCTTTTACAATGGTGATTTATTAACTTACAATTTACAGTCCTCAGGTTGTGAAAATGTCAAACTCAAGACATCAACCATATGGTACCTGGACTCTGAAGACAGGGTGCTGGCATCTGGGACACCTCTGTCACATGGGAAGGCACATGGCAGGCATCTGCTGGTCCTTCCCTCCTTGGTTTAGTTGCTTTCAGCTTCTGGCTTCTCTTCTCCATCTGTGGCTTTCCCTCCGAGCTTCTGTGGGTACTCTCCTGGCTTCTCTGGGGCTTTTCTCTATGAGCTTCTCTTAAAATTCATTTCTTTGCTTATGTGTGTGTTTTAGCCTTTTATAAAGGACTCCAGCAAGAGGATCAAGACCCAGGGCCTGTCTCATTCCTGGGAGTTGTGTCCTACATCACCAGGGAGATTCACTCCCCTGGGAGTCATGTCCCTCATGGGGGGGGGGGGGATGGTGTGGGGAGTGGGTTAATGAATTTATTTGCTGAGTTGGGCTTAAAGAGAGAAAGGTCACATCTGAGCAACAAAAAAGGTTCTCTGGAGGTGTCTCATAGGCATAATTATAGAAAGGCTTAGCCTCTCATTTACAGCCCTAAGTTTCACAAGAGCAAGCCTCAAGATCAAGGGCTTCACTTATGAAGTAGGGGGTTCCTAAATTCACATAGCATATATTCTATCCAAGATAAACAATCAGTGTCTCACATTATCTTCACTTAGTTGTACAATCATCATCACTGTCAGTTTTAAATAATTGTCATAAACCAAAACATCCCAGAGATCTTAAGCTGCTAATTTTTCATCCCTAGTATTAGTGTAGTGCTGGTAAAGTATTCCTATTAAATATAGTCTATAATATGTAATGGGTAGTTTTTCAATATACCACTCTGTTGTTAACTCTTTATATATATCAGTGTCATACCTTGAACATACATCATGCAAACACTGATTTATATTTGTAGTGCTTCTCTGAGAGTTACATGCCTTTAAACAATCACTCTCAATCATGTTTGCCTTCAATGTGGCACTGATACTTATAATCCCATTAACGAACCATAGTCACCCCTGTCAATTCCCATACCTTTAAGTTCACCCTCATTATCATCTCCATACATATTAGGTTATCTTCCCCCTTCACTAGCTTCTGTCTCTTGGTCCCCTATATTCTACATTATAAGACACTGATTTTACATTGTTCAGGGAGTTCACATTAGTGGTAACATACAATATCTCTCCTTTTGTGTTTGGCTTATTTCACTCAGCATTATGTCTTCAAGGTTCATCCATGTTGTCATATGTTTCAGGACTTCATTCCTTCTTACTGCTGCATAGTGTTCCATTGTATATATATACACCATATTGCATTTATCCATCATCTGTTGAAGGACATTTGGATTGTTTCCATCTCTTGGCAATTCTGAAAAATGTTGCTATGAACATCAGTGTGCAAATGTCTGTTTGTGTCACTGCTTTCAGGTCTTCTGGTATATACCAAGAAGTGAAATTGCTGGATTGAAGGCTAACTTGATATCTAGTTTTTGGAGGAACCACCAAACTGTCTTCCACAGCAGCTGTATCATTATACAGTCCCACCAACAATGAATAAGAGTTCCAATTTCTCCACATCCCCTCCAGCATTTGTAGTTTCCTGTTTGTTTAATGGCAGCCATTCTAATTGGTGTGAGATGGTATCTCATTGTGGTCTTGATTTGCATATGCCAAACAGCTAGTGAAGATGAAAATTTTTTTCATGTGTTTTTTAGCCATTTGTATTTCCTCTTTGGAGAAATGTCTTTTCATATCTTTTGCCCATTTTATAATTGGGCTGTTTGTACAATTCAGTTGTAGTTTTCTTTATGTATGCAAGATATCAGTCTGTTGTCAGATACATGGTTTCCAAATATCTTCTCCCATTGCCTTGGCTGCCTCTTCACCTTTTTGACAAATTCCTTTGAGGAAGAGAAGCTTTTGATTTTGAGGAGTCCCCATTTATCTGTTTTTTCTTTCAGTGCTTGTGCTTTGGGTGTGAGGTCTAAGAAGCAATCTCCTAATACTAGGTCTTGAAGATGTTTCCCTACATTATCTTCTAGGAGTTTTATGGTACTGTCTCTTATATTGGGGTCTTTGATCCTCTTTGAGTTAATTTTTGTATAGGCATGAGAGCGGGAAAGCCACAGGGAGCAAGAAGTGGAAACAGATCTCAGAAGAGAAGGAGGAGACCCGATGCTGCTGCCATGTGCCTTGGCGTGTGACAAAGGAACCAAGGATCACTGGCATGCAGCCCCATATTGCCAGTCTTTGGGGAGAAAGCATCGCCTTGATGGTGCCTTCATTTGGACATTTTCCCTCAAAACCATGAGTGAAAAAATGCCCATTGTTTAACCCCTTCCATTTCATGGTATTTGCTTAAGCATCCCAGGAAATTAAAACAACATCTGAAAATACTTAGTCTTCCAATTCATGAACGTGGAATGTCCTTCCATTTATTTAGGTTTTCTTTGATTTCTATTAGCAGTGTTTTGTAGTTTTCTGTGGACATGTCCTTTACATATTTGATTAAATTTATTCCTAAATATTTGATTCTTTAAGATGTAAATGGATTTTTTTCTTAATTTCTTCTTCTTATTGTTTAATGCTTGTGTATAGAAATATGTCTGATTTTGGGGTGTTGATCTTGTATCTTGCCACTTTGTTCAATTCATTTTTTAGCTCTAGGAGCTTTATTGCAGATTTCTTAGAATTTTCTGTATATAGAATCATGTCATCTGTAATAGAGAAAGTTTTACTTCTTCCTTTCCAATTTGGATACATTTAATTTCTTTTCCTTGACTGATTGCTCTGGCGGAACTTCTAGTACAATGTTAAATAACAGTGGTGACAGTGAACATCCTTGTCTTGTTCCTAAACTTAGAGGGAAAGCTTTCAGTCTTTCCCATTAAGTAGGATGTTAGTTGGGGGCTTTTCATATATGCCCTTTATCATGTTGAGCAAGTTTCCTTCTTTTCCTAGTGTTATAGGTGTGTTAATCAAGAAAGGGGTGCTAGATTTTGTCACATGACTTTTCTGCATCAATGATCATGATCAATTGATCATGTGGTTTCTTTTTCCTTCATTCTTTTAATGTTGTATATTACATTAATTGACTTTCTTGTGTTGAACAAACCTTGCATACCTGGGGTAAATCCCACTTGATCATGATTGTGATGGTTAGGTTCATGTGTCAACTTGGCCAGGTGATGGTGCCCAGTTGTCTGGTCAAGCAAGCACTGGCCTGTCGGTGGCTGTGAGGACATTTCGTGGACTTAAATAATCAGTACGTTGATTGCATCTGTGACTGATTACATCTACAGTTGGCTAAGGGGAGTGTCTTCCATAATGAGGGTCCTTTAATCTAATCAGTTGAGAGCTTTTAAGGGAGAGGTGATGACTTCAGCAGTCAGAAGAGAGAACTTTCATCTGTACTTCAACCAGCCAGCCTCTCCTGGGGAATTCATTGAAAAAAAAACCTTCATCAGGGTGCAAGCTTGCAGCTTGCCCTACAGAATTTGGACTCTTGCATCCCCACAGTTGCATGAGACACTGTTATAGAATCTCATACTATTTATATACATCTTCTGTTTGTTCTGTTTCCCTAGAGAACCCTGACTAATACAATTATATATAATTCTTTCAATGTGCCGTTGGATTTGGTATGCTAGTATTTTGATGAGGATTTTTGCATCTATTTTCATAAAACATATTGGTAGGTAATTTTCTTTTCTTGTGGTATCTTTATCCGGCTTTGGTATGAGAGTGATGCTGGCCCCATAGAATGAATTAGAGATGTTCCTTCTTAGTTGCGCAGAATTGTAGTTAAATCTTCTTCGAAAGTTCGGTAAAATTCCCCTGTTAAGCCATCTCATCCTGGGCTTTTCTTTGTTAGGAGTCTTTTGATTACTGATTCAATCTCATTACTAGTGATTGGTTTGTTGAGATCTATTTCTTCTTGATTCAATGTAGGCAGTTTGCGTGTTTCTAAGAATTTGTTCAGTTCAGCTAGGATTCTAATTTACTGGCATACAGTTGTTCATAGAATCCTTTTATAGTTTTTTATTATTCTTATTAGTGAAGTTGTGGGTTTACAGAATAATCATGCATAAAATACAGGATTCCCATATACCACCCCTCCACTAACACCATGCATTGGTATGGAATATTTGTTACAATTGATGATAACACTTTTATAATTGTACTATTAATTAACATCCATAGTATAACTTAGAGTTCATTGTGTAGTGTAGTTTCATGGATTTAAAAAAAATTATTCTGTTACTATATATACAATCTAACATTTCCTTTTTAAATCATATTCAGATATATATTTCAGTGCTGTTAATTGCATTTACAATATTGTGCTACCATTGCCACCATCCATGATGAAAACATTCCGTCATTCCAAATAGAAAACTTGTACACTTTAGGCCTTAATTTCCCATTCCCTATCCCCATCCCATCCCCTTATAAACTATATTTAAGATTCTGACTCTATGAGTTAGCTTATTCTAATTGTTTCAAAACAGTAAGATCGTATAATATTTGTCCTTTTGTATCTGGCTTATTTCACTTAACATGATGTCTTCAGGGTTCATCCATGTTGTAACATGTATCAGGACTTCATTCCTTTCCGTGGTGGGATAGTATTTCACTGTATGAATGTACCACATTTTATTTATCTGTTCATTGGTTGATGGACACTTGGGTTGGGTTGCTTCCATCTTTTGGCAATAGCGAATAAAACCGCTATGAACTTCGGTGTGCAAATATATGTTTGAGACCCTGCTTTCAATTCCTGTGGGTATACACCTATTAGTGGGATTACTGGGTCATATGGTAGTTCCATACTTAGCTTTCTGAGGAACCACCAAGCTGTCTTCCACAGTGGCTCTACCATTTTACATTGCCACCAGCAATGAATGAGTGTTCCTATTTCTCCACATCCTCTCCAACACTTGTTATTTTTTCAATTTTTTAAAAGCAGCCATTGTAATGGTGTGAAATGGTATCTCATTGTGGGTTTTGGTTTGCATTTCCCTGATGGCTAAAAATGTTGAGCTTCTTTTCTGGCCATTTCTTTGGGGACGTATCTGTTCAAGTCTTTTGCCCATTTTTAAATTAGGTTTTTTGTCTTTTTGGTGTTAAGTCAAAGGACTTCTTTACATGTTCTGGATATTAATCCTTTATTGGATATGTGGTCTCCAAGTGTTTTCTCCCATTATGTATGTTGTTTTTTACTTTCATAATAAAGTCCTTTGAATAATAAAATTTTAAAAATTTTGATGAGGTCCTATTTATCTATTTTTTCTCTCTTATATTCCTTTTTATTTCAGTTAGGCCAGTAATTCCCTTTTTCATTTCTAATTTTTGTTATTTGTATCCTGTCTCTTTTTTTTCTTTGTCAGTCTAACTAAAGGTTTGTAAATCCTGTTGATCTTTTCAAAGAACCAACTTTTGGTTTTGTTGATTCTCTTTATTGTTTTTTTTTTCTATATTTCATTTATCTCCACTGTAATCTTTGTTATTGCCTTCCTTCTGCTCATTTTGGGTTTAGTTTTTTATTTTTCTATATCCCCCAGTTTTAAGGTTGAGTCTCTGTTTTGAGATTTTTCTTCTTGTTTAATGTAAGCATTTAGAGCTATACATTTTCCTATTCTCACTGCCTTTGTTGCATCCCATAAGTTTTGGTATGTTGTATTTTCATTTTCATTTGCCTCAATATATTTTCTATTTTCTCAATATATTTTCTACTTTCCCTATTTAACCCTTTGGTTGCTTGTGCTGGTTTGAAGCTGTTATGTACCTCAGAAAAGGCCATGTTCTTTTAATCCACTCCTGTGGGTGCAGACCTATTGTGGGTGGGAAATTTTGACTAGGTTGTCTCAGTTGAAATGTGACCCACCCAATTAAGATGGGTCTTAATCCTTTACTGGAGTCCTTTATGAAGATAAAAGACAGAAAAGGTCCAGAGAACTCAAAGAGAACCACCCAGAGAGAGAAACACCCAGAAAGAGCTGAGAAAATAAAACCCCAGAGATGCTAAGAGAAGACCCACAGAAGCTCAGAGAGGAGGCCACTGGAACCAAAGGCAATGAGACCTGGGAGAGAAGGACCCGCAGATGCCAGCCATGTGCCTTGCTCTCTGACAGAGGAACCCCAGATGCCAGCGGCCTCTCTTCAGGGTCCAGGTAACATCTTGTGGATGTCTTAATTGGGATATTTTGACAGCCTTAGAACTGTAAATTTGTAAACTAACAAATCCCCATTGTGAAAGCCAACCCATTTCTGGTATATTGCATTCCAGAAGCTTTGGCAAGCCAAAACATTGTTTAAGAGTATGCTGTAAATTTCCACATATTTGTGTATTTTCCATTTCTCCCTCTGTTATTGATTTCTAGCTTCATTCTGTTGTGGATGGAGAAGAAACATTTTATAATTTCAACATTTTCTAATTTATTGAGACTCGTTTTGTGACCTAAGATATGGTCTATCCTGGAGAATGATCCATGTCTGCTCAAGAATAATGTGGGTTCTATTGTTGGTGTAGTGTTCTATATAAGTCTGTTAGGTCTAGTTAGTTTAGAGAATCATTCAAGTCTTGTATTTCCTTATTGGTCTTTTGACTAGATGTTCTATTCATCATTGAAAGTGTTGCATTAAAGTTTCTTACTATCAATATAGAACTCAATTTCTCCCTTCATATTTGTCAATCTTTGCTTCATTTATTTTGGGGCTCTGCTGTCAGGTGCATATTTTTTATAATTTTTATGTCTTCTTATTGAATTGACACTTTTATCAGTATATAATGAC
Organism: Choloepus didactylus; assembly: GCF_015220235.1. Classification (NCBI taxonomy): domain Eukaryota; kingdom Metazoa; phylum Chordata; class Mammalia; order Pilosa; family Megalonychidae; genus Choloepus; species Choloepus didactylus. The sequence continues at coordinate 184,254,395 of NC_051307.1, forward strand.
CTTCTTTGTCCCTTGTATCTGTTTTTGACAAAAAAGTCTATTTTATCTGATATTAGTATAGCTACCCAGCTCTCTTTTAGTTACTACTGGCATGGTATTATTGTCCCCATTCTTTCACTTCCGCCTACTTGTGTCTTCGAATTTAAGGTGATTCTCTTGCATACAGCATATAGTTGTGTTGTGCTTTTTAACCCATTCTGCCAGTCTCTGCCTTTTGATTGGAGAGTTTAATCCACTTACATTTAAAATCACTACTAATAACTCAGGGCTTTCTTCTGCTGTTTTGTTATTTAGCCTTTGTAAGTCTTATACCTTTTTATGTTTCTCATTTCTTCTTTTAATCCCCTGAGTTAGCATAGCATCTTTAATTCTCCTCTGCCACACTTTTGTCTGGGGCATGTTGGGACAATGGCCACCCTCAGAGCTGGGCCCCCAGCAATCCAAAATCATTAGTCAAAAGCCATGATCAGCAATCAGTCATGCCCACCCCTGATCTTGGGGAAGAGGTTTTATTCCCTTTCTGTTACCTGTGAGCTAGCCAGGGGCCCACAGCAGTCTGCCCGAGCATGTAGGATGATTGCTGTTAACACCATACAGAGAGAGCAATTTACTGGTCTTTACTATAATTTACCACATTCTTCCCTGGATGCTGTACAGTGTTCGACTGAACTCTGGAGTTTCAAAATAGTTGATTCAGACAGTTGCTGCCTGTTTAATTGTTGTTCTGGTGCAGGGATTGAATTCTGGGGCTTCCTACTCTGCCATCTTCCCACAATCCCCTGAATTAGTAACTTTTAAAGGAATATTTGGAGACAGATCCAAGAGGAACAAACAGACACAGGAAATGTGTTACCCCTTAAGTAAAAGCAAACAATGAGAAATAGGAAATATAAAGGCAATGAGAAAATGCATCAAAAAACTTAGGCTATATCATAATCCAGCCCACACAGAAAGGAGAGAGAAATATAGGAATGGCTACTTTAAAATCTTCAGCCAATCTAGATATTTTGATTTTTCATGGAAGATCATCTGGAAGGAGAAGTTTTTCTTTCTTTCTTCCTTCCTTCCTTCCTTCCTTCCTTTCTTTCTTTCTTTCTCTTTCTTTCTTTCCACCTACTTTTTTCTTGTACCATTGTAAGTCTGCAGAAAAATCATACAAAAAGTACAGCATTCCCACATACTCTTCATCTCCTCTCACACAGAGTTCTTCATATTATTAACATTTTGCACTAATGTGCTAACTTTGTTTCGACTGATGAAACAATATTATTATAATTATACTATAACTATAGTCCATAGTTTACATTAGGGTTCACTCTTTGTGTTGTACAGTGCTTTTTTTTTTTTTTTTTTTAATTCTGGTAACTTGTATACAGCCTAAAATTTTTAATCACTTTCAAATATACAATTCAGTGGTGTTAATTATATTCACAGAGTTGTGCTACCATCACCACTATCCATTACTAAAATACATCCATCCTCCCAAACAGAATCTCTGATCCATTAAAGTTTAACTCTCCATTCCCCATCCCCACCTGGCCCCTGGTAACCTATATTCTAGTTTCTAAATCTATGAATTTCTATATTCTATTGTTTCATATAAGTGAGATCATACAATATTTGTCTGATAAGTTGTTTCTTGCACATCGCCTCTTCCCTACCCCCCAAAATACCAGGAACAACAGAATAATTAAATTGCAACTTCTTTAAATTAAAAATGCCATCTAAACTGAATACTTACTTTTTTATGGATATAGAAAGAAACAAGAGTACATGATTTACTACATCTCCAATTTAAAATTCTATTGAAAAACTGACTCAAAATGAGTTGAAAACACTTAATTTCCATCTCTCTAATGTCTCTAGAAGAGAGAATTGCATATTAACCTCCAAGTCAATGGATATTTATTTCAGATTCTTGTTAACACAACAGGAAAACCAATAGGAAAAATTACCTCTGGCTAACTCTCAAATGAACTCTCCGTTAACTCAGAATTTTATAAAATAAGATTTGTTGTTGATGGAGGTCCATTGAAAGAAAATTCACATCTTTACTCGAGAATATCCCCTGTAACTATTAATAATAAAAATAAATAAATAAATAAATAAATAAATCCAGCCATCCAAATTATTAATGACCGTGGTCAGTAGTCATATTATGGGCTTTTCAAACAACAGTTTGATGGATTTCCTAAAAATGTACTTAGATTTTACAAACTGCATATTACTCAACATTTTCCCTACTATTTCCAATCCATAAATCAATTTGAAATGCATATCAATATTCAGTGTTTTTTCGTAGGACCATTTTGACCCAACTTGTCAAAATTTAATGATCTAAAGAGCTGTTTCAAGTCCAAGAAGGCTTTCAAATATCTGCACTACTCTTGTAAGATTTATTTTCATTTTAAAAGGAAGTCTTATATTTTAGTACTATAATTAATTAACTTGAACTTAAATAATCCAGTAGAATTTCCAATCTGGCAAACCATGGAACCAGTCCTAAGGTTAGGAATTTAATTATTAAGACACTCAATAAATACATGTTAAAGGAGGAAATAGGGTGGAGGGGAACCTTCTTGCTAATAAAAGGGTGCTGTAACTGTATTACAGCCAATGAATGCTATATTAGAAAATATCTACATATGTCCAGATTTACATTTCATTGGTCAGATACAAGTGACATCAACTTCAGATATTGTTAAAAAGTGAAAAGATTCCAGTAAAGCCCTCTATGATAGGCTTGATAGGATATTTAGTCCCAAAATGAGGAGATTAACTGCCCTCAAAATAGTAAGACAATGGAAGCCATTGTTATAGGATTTTCTTTCTCTGTCTTTAGTGCAAACAGAGAGGAGGTAGAAAGAAGAAGCCAAATCCCTACCATGTACAAGACACTGCATTGGGTATTATGTGAAGTACAGAATCCTTTACAAGGTCACTGCCCTCTAGGAGCTGATAGCCTCTGGGGAGTAGCTCAATATCAACAGGAGGTAGTGGTATTAAGCCACATAGGTAAATAAATACATTCACATGATGTGAAATTAAAAAGAAACTTGTGGTGGCTTGGAGTTATGTACCCCAAAGAAACATGTTCCTAACTTTAATCCATTCCTGTGGGTGTGAACCCATTGTAAATAGAAATTTTGATGAGGTTATTTTTACCTAAGGTGTGACCAACTGATTCAGGATGGGTCTTAATCCTACTACTGGAGACCTTACAGAGAAGGCCACAGATAGAAGCTGCTGGAGAAGCAAGGAGCTAAAAGTAAACAGAACCCAGAAGGGAAAGGAGAAATTGCCATCAGGTGCATTGCCATGTGACAGAAAAGCCAAAGAACTCCAAGAATCAGCAGCAGCCAGCCCCAGATTGCCATAGTTTTAGGGGAGAATGTATTGCCTTGCTGATACCTCAAATTTGTACTTCTCCTAGCCTCAAAATCATGAACCAATAAATTCTGAATGTTAAGCTGACCCATTGTACAGTACTTTTTTCAGCAGTAGGGAAACTAAAACACTTGTTCTGTGCAGCTCCATGTGCAATAAACAGCACCTGGGGCCAACTGACCCCACTTGAGTGAGTCAGCTATGATCAAGCATCAACAAAGAAGGAAGAAGGGGAGGGTAGTAGAATAGTTAATAAAAATTACACAAGGAACAAAAATTTATAAAAGCAGATTGCCCCACAGTGCCAGGGCCTCTCTTGTCACTTGCCTCTCTTCTTGCAAAAGTGCCCACATGCTCCTCTTGCATGTGTACTTAATAAACTTCCTATCTGCTTGCTCTATCTGTGCTGTGCCCTTGAATTCTTCCTCACGGCATGTCCAAGAACCTAGGAACTCATATTGGGCAACACTACAACAGGGATGAATCTCAAAAATATTTGCTCAGTGAAAGAAGCTAGATGCAAAAGACTGCATCTCGTATGATTCTATTTATCTCAACTGTCCAGCAAAAGCAAATCTATAGATTCAGAAAGCAGATCAGAGGTTAGCTGGGGCCAGAAGTGGGAATGACGATTGATGGAAAACAGGTTCAAGATATCTTTTTAGAGTGATGGAAATGTTCTACACCTGGATTTAGTTTTATGCAAAACGCTGTAAATTTACTATGAATCATTGAATTGCACACTTAACATGAGTGAATGTTATACAAGGTAAATTTTAACTAAATAAAGCTGTTCAGAAGAAAAAATCCTATGCAGGAAAAAAAGAAATCAATGGACAAAATGCCTCAAGTGTACAAGTTAAGATATACTAAAAGACTAATCAAAACAAACTATAAGGACAAAATAAAAGTTAAGTGAAAAACTGGGAGATAGTAAAATTAATACAAAAATTTAGAAAAAAATTCGAGAATTTATAGAGACAAACTCCTGAAAAATGTACTCAGGAAAAAAAGAAAGAAAATTCAAATTCTAAGGGAGATACAGCAATAAATATGTAGAGTTTTTAAAAATTGGAAAACAGAAGGAACACACCTACCCCCACAAAGTTTTACAACTCAAAATTCTCTTATGTTATTTTTATGCATTTTTTCACAACTATGCTAATATTTTATTACTTCAAAAGCACTTTAAAAGAATCCTCTGACATTTGGCTAATGAGCAGGCCACAGGCTATACAACCAACCACCTTCTGTACACAGAACAACTTCATCCTAAGAAAAGGGAAGTTGGGAATTTTGGAATGTGGCTAAATAAGGGAATTGTGAAGTTCAGCTTTGATTTCCATTGACAACCATGAAGTATTACTCTCCAGGGATTGCTTATCTCTCCTTCGTCCCTCATCCATTGGCCTGCGTGCATCCATCTAGCCATCCATCCAACAATTCCACATACACTTCTGGCACACCTATGATGTTCCAGGCACTAAACCGAGGCAGCAAATAGGAAGCTCCATTTTGGATACTATGTTCCCCCACTAGCTGCTGTGCAACCTCAAGCAAGTGATGTAACCATTCTGTTGGCCAAGGCTGAAAAGAGAAAGGTTTCTGCTACTAGGGAGGAAAAGAACCAAGTATAACCTTGAAACTTCACATCAATTTCATTTAAAACTTAATGCTTCTAAAAACCCACAGCTAATATGATACTCAATGGTGACAGACTGACAGCTTTCCCTTAAGATCAGGAACAAGACAAGGATGCTCACTGCCACCACAGTTACTCAACATTGCACTGGCAAGAAGCAATTAGACAAGAAGAAGAAATAAAAGGCATCCAAATTGGAAAAGAAGAAGGAAAACTTTCTCTGCTTGAAGATGACATTGTCCTATAGATAGAAAATCCTGAAAAATCCACAACAAAACTACTAGAGCAGATAAATGACATCAGCAAAGTGTCAGGGTACAAGAGCAACACGCAAAGATCAGAGGTGTTTCTGTACTTGTAATGGACAATCTGAAGAAGAAATCAAGAAAATAATTCACTTTACAATAGCAATAAAAGAATCAAACAAATCTTATCCAAAGATGTAAAGGTCTTATACATAGAAAAACACAAAACATTGCTGAAAAGAATTAAAGAATGGCATCATGGGATTGAGAATATTGTTAAGATGTCAATTGTACCCAAAGCGATTTATAGATTCAATGCAACACCAAGCAAAATCCCAGCACCATTCTTTGCAGAAATAGAAAAGCCGATTTTCAAATTTATATGGAAGGGTAAGGGGCCCTGAATAACCAAAAACATCTTGAAAAAGAAGAAAAAATTTGGAGAGCTCACACTTTCTGATTTCCAAACTTACTACAAAGCTACAGTAATCAAAACAGCATTGTACTGGCACAGGGGCAGATATACAGACCAATGGAGTCTAAATGGAATCCTCACACCTATGGCCAACTGACTGTTGGCAAGGGTGCCAAGCTTGCTCAGTGGGGAAAAAATATTCTCTTCAACAAATGGTGCTGGGAAAACTGGATAGCCATATGCAAAATAATGAAGATAGAGCCCTATCTCCTGCCATATACAAAAATTAACTCAAAATGGGCTGAAGACTAAATATGAGAACCAGAACTGTAAAATTTCTGGAAGAAAACATAGGGAAACATCTTTAGGATCTTGTGTTAGATAATGGTTTCTTGCATGTTATACCAAAAAAGCAAGTAACTAAAGAAAAATTAGATAAAAGGGACTTAATCAAAATTAAAAACTTTTGTGCATCAAGGACTTTATCAAGAGAGTAAGAGAGAATCTATAGACTGGGAGAAAATATTTGAAAACCAGTATCTGATAAAGGCTTAATATCCAGAATATATAAAGAACTACAACTCAACAAAAAAAGACAAACAATCCAAACAAAAAATGGGAAAAATACCTCAATAGACATTTCTCCAAAATAGATATAAAAATGGCCAATAAACATATGAAAACAAAAAAAAAAGCTCTTTAAAAGAAAATATAAGTATGGCTTCTAATAAGAATATTATACCTGGACTTGGTCCTGAGCTCACAGATTTAGCATTGCAAGGAAATACAAGCTTTCAAATTAAACTACAATTTGTAACCAAAACCTTAATCCCAAGGATTCTCAAAAAACATACTACAAATAACACCATGAAAAAATCGTGCACAGGAACTCAAAGTTCAGTTCTACAATATACCCTTAAAGTGGCAGGACATTGGTATTTCCAATAGTCTCAAATTCCCAACTACTCCTACCAAACACCATATACAAAAATCAACTTAAATGGATCAAAGACTTAAATATAAGAGCCAAATCTTATATTTATATGTTGATATAGGATCAAAATCCTAGAAGAAAATGTAGAAAACCCTCTTCAGGACCTTGTGTTAGCTAATAATTTCTTAGACTTTACACCAAAAACACAAGCAACAAAAGAAAAAATAGATAAGTAGGACCTCATTAAAATAAAATTAAAAAAAATTTTTGTGCCTCAAGGGACTTTATTATGAAAGTAAAATGAAAACATACATAATAGGAGAAAATATTTGGAAACCACATATACGATAAGGGTTTAATATACAGAATATAAAAAGAAATTCTACAACTCAATAATAAAGTGAAAACCCAATTAAAAAGTGGGCAAAACAATTCTGTAAAAAACTCACCACCCTCCCCCCATATGGAACATGACTACCAGGGATGTAAATCTCCCTGGCAATATGGGACATAACTCCCAAGGATGAGCCTGGCCCTGGCATCATGGAATTGAGAATGACTTCTTGACCAAAAAGGGGAAAATAAATGAAACAAAACAAAGTTTCAGTGGCTAAGAGATTTCAAATAGAGTTGAGAGGTCATTCTGGAGGTTACTCTTACGTACTATATAGATATTCTTTTTTAGTTTCTATGTATTAGAATAGCTAGAAGGAAATATCTGAATCTGTTGAACTTTAATCCAGTAGACTGTATTCTTGATGATGATTTCATAACTATATAGCTTTTATTGTGTGACTGTGTGATTGGGAAAACCTTGTGACTCACACTCCCTTTGTCCAGTGTACAGTCAGTTGAGTAATAAAATATAGACAAAAAATAAATAAGGATGGGGATAAGGGGTATGGGATGTTTTTGGTATTCTTTTTAATTTTTATTGTTATTTTTTTCTTGGTGATGAATGCACAAATATATGATGATACTGTGAGCCACTGATTGTATACTTTGGATGGATTATTTGCTGTGTGAATATAGCTCAATAAAATTACATTTAAGAAAATGGGCAAGAGACTTGAAGAGACATTTTTCCAAAGAAGATATACAAAAGGCCAAAAAGCACAGGAAAAATGCTCAACATTATTAGCCATTAGGAAAATGTAAACCAAAACCACAATGAGATGTCATTTCACACCCACCAGAATGGCTACTATTTAAAAAATAGAAAATTACAAGTATTGCAGAGGATGTGGAAAAATAGGAATATTGCTGGTGAGAATGTAAAATGGTGCAGCCACTGTGTAAGACAGTTTGGTGTTTCCTCAGAAAGCTAAGTTTAGAACTACCACATGACTCAGTAATGCCACTACTAGGTATATACACAAAAGAAAGGATAGGCTCGAACAGATATTTGCACACCAATGTTCATAGCAGCATTATTCACAATTGCCAAAAGACGGAAGCAGCCCATGCGTCCATCAACTGGTGAATAGATAAACAAAGTGTGGTATATACACACAATGAAATATTAGTCAGCCATAAAAAGGAATGAAGTCATATACATGTGACAACATGGATGAACCTTGAAGATAATCATGTTGAGGAAATAAGCTAGATGCAAAAGGACAAATATTGGTATGTCTCACTGATAAGAAATAGTTAGAATAAGCAAACTCATGGCATCAGAATCTAGAATATAGGTTACAAGGGGATTGGGGTGGGTGGGTGAGAATAGATGTTTCAGTTTGCTAAAGCTGCCAAAATGCAATATATTGGAAATAGACTGGCGTTTAACAATGGGGGTTTATTAGCTTACAGAGTACTATTCTAAGGCTATACAAATGTCCAAATTAAGGCATCAAGAGGAAGATACCTTCTCAGAAGATACCTTCTCTTAAGAAAGGCTGCTGGCACCCGGGGCTCATCTATCAGATAGCAAGGCACATGACTGGCATCTGCTGGTCCTTCGCTCCCAGGTTTCACTGCCTTCAACGCCTGGAATGAGGGGCCTCATCTCTGAGCTTCTGTGGGTCCTCTCTTAGCATCTCCAGGGCTCTTCTCTCTCATCTCCTCCAGTGCTCTTCCTGTAGGCTTTCTCTCTGGGTGTTTTTCTCTGAGCTCTCTGGGCTTTTTCTGTCTTTTACCCTCATAAAGGACACCAGTACAGTAAGGTATTAAGACCACCTTGAATGGGCTGGGCCACATCTCAATTGAGACAACCTGATCAAAAGTTCCCATCCACAATAGGTCTCCACCCACAGGAATGGATTAAAAGAACATCACCTTGTCTGGAGTGCATAAAACCTTCAAACCAGCACAATAGAGAATGGGAAGTTAAGGCTTAAAATATACCAAATTCCTATTTGGAACAATGGAAAGATTTTGGTAATGGATGGTGGTGATTGTAGCAAAACATTGTGAATGTAAGTAACAGTTCTGAAATATATACCTGAATGTGGTTAGAAGGGGAAATGTTAGGTTATATATATGGTGTAAGAATGAAAATTAAAGAAAAAAAATCCATGGAATTGCATCATACAAACAATGAATCCTAAGTTAAACCATGAAGTATAGTTAATAGTCAAGTATAAAAATGTGCTTTCATCAATTGTAACAAATGTACCACACCAATGCAGTGTTAATAATAGAGTAGTAAATGGGAATCCTGTATTTTATGCACAATTATTCAGTAAACCCACTTCTCTAATAATTTTTTTTTAAATTTCCAAATGAAGGATGTTATAAAAGCTATATATTCATACACAGCAATCACATAAGGCATTTATGACCTAAAGCAAAGCTAAAAAGACTAACTTTCTCAAAACATCAGATTTTACACCAACAGTGTAACTAGCTGGATTTTTTAAAAAACATTTGATCTAGTTTAATGGCACATCTTTTATTTTTTACCAGCTGGCTTGTGTTCATAGCAGCTTTTAAAGATTGCTTGTTCAATCTTTAAAATTGCATACTTATCTGTGTGATACCTGAAACTCAGAGCTAGAGCTCAGCAGCTATGAATGTCAATATTACCTCATACAGCAACTGTTAAGCTGAAAAAACATTCAGACTTCAACTACAGATATGAGTAAAGCAGATCTTGTTAGGAGTAAGGCAAATTCAGCCAAAGGGTAAAGGATAATATTGATTGTGTTTTAAAAACTTCAACCACTGTGTGAGATGAAGGGAAGAGATATTTATTTGGTGCAGGATCTATATTTTCTGCAGCACACTAAATAATTTAACATATACTGTCAGGTTGTTCAAACATCATAATTACACAAACTATGAATAGGAAGTGGGTCTGTTAGGTTTGTACAGGTTAGTGGGAAATCCTGATACATCCCAAAGTAATTTTGGCAGAGAATAAAAATACATTTTCAGGGTTCCCCTGAGGAACTGGGGAAAAATGCAGAAAGTTTGGACTTACCCACCTGGGTTATTACTGATATTCTCACAATACCTGTGGACTAACAATCCAGTAGAATATGCCCTCAATCTTGGGGCTTGCCCTTATGAATATTGGTACTGTAATGGAGATTGTAAGCCTACTTATAATCATGCCTAAGGGTCTACCCAAGAGAACCTCTTTGTTGCTCACATGTGGCCTCTTTCTCTCTCTCTAAGCCTATGAGGCAGGTGAATTCTCTGCCTTCCCTGAGTCCCAGGGATGGAAGTCTCCATGGCAAAGTGGGGCATAGCAGACGGGAATGAGCTTTGACCTAGCATCAAGGGACAGAGAAAATCTTGAATAGAAGGGGGAAAAGAATGGAGCAAAATAAGGTTTCAGTGGCTAAGAGTCTTCATATGGATTCTAGAGGTCACTCTGGAAGGCATTCTTATGTGCCTTATAGATATGCCTCTTTAGTTTCTAGTTTATTGGAATAGCTAGAAGAAAATACCTGAAACTGTTGAACTGCAACCCAGTAGCCTTGATTCTTAAAGACAATTGCATCACTATGTAACTTTCATGGTGTGACTGAGATTGTGAAAACATGTTGGCTCACACTCCTTTTATCAAGTGTATGGAAAGATAGGTAGAAAAAAATGGGGACAAAAACTAACTGAAAAATGGGGGAGATGGAATGTTTTAGGTGTTCTTTTTACTTTAATTTTTATTTCTTTTGGAATAAGGAAAATGTTGAAAAATTGTTTCTGGTGATGAATGCACAGCTATATGATGGTACTGTGAATAACTGTACACTGTGGATGATTGTAGGGTATGTGACTATATATCAATAAAAATATTTTCAGAAAAAAAAAATTGCATACTATAACCCCGCTATGGACAAAACTAAAGGTCTTAATTCAATTTTGCCAGTTTCATTTCTGTAATATTAAAACATCACACTTTAGCTATGCAGGATTTAGAGGTTTATTATCAGTCTACGCAAGACTAAATAAAATTCAAAGCAAATTTAACTTTGCTTTACAGAACATTGTATAGTAACAAATTATTAGTATTCCTTGCCTCATATGATCTATTTCAAACCATAGAGAGAATTACATCTTCATGTGTGTCACTGTTACAAGAAACAATAAACAAATTCAAACAGGTAAAACATCTTTAAAATGCATCAAGCTTATCAAGTCTCAAACAAAAGTTGAGTTTTCTGTATATTCTCCTGTCAAATGAAGTTATTTCCTGGACACCACTCCTCTTGCAAACTGATCTTATATTTCCTTTCATTTGACCCAGAGAAGGATCTGGATGGCTTGTAATTTCCTCCCCTAGAAAGTGATCTCTCTCTTCTCCTGTCTCTAGAAAGGGACCTGCTTGGGCTGCAAGGAGAGCCTCTCCTTCTTGGGAATTAGTTTCGAATTTCAGTGAGCTAGAAATGGTGAGGTGAGGCTGCAACGGCCTGAAAGAATTTGCTGAAAATGTTTTGCCAGCTTTTACCTTGGATTTAGTTGATTAGCAAAGGGGATGTAGTTAGCTGAAGACTGCTGTTGTAGTTCTTGTGAAGACATTTGGTAAATAAACAGTGGAGCTGGTTGGCCAGGAATGTGTGGGCAGTAGAGGAAGCTGCTGGATTTGGTTTGCTCTTTTGTTAGGGCCATTTTCCTATTGTTGCCTTGTATTCTTTTGTTGCACATGAAACATTTTAATATTTTAATGTATAAAGCCTGGTATTTATTCCCTCAATTGTCTGTTCTTTAAGTTTGTATCCAGCTAGTGATATGAAAGATTTCCTTGAGTGCCAGGAGCTAACAATACAAATGATCAAAAAACAGCTTTCTCAGTCTTTCTCAGTCTTTGCAGCTTGGCTCTGTGTGGCTGTTGCTCTCCTTCAGAGCTCAGCCCACCAAACAATTAACCTCAGTGGCTAAGAGTCTTCATATGGATTTCACCTCAGACATTCTTGGTACTGAGGTGAAAGTACACATTCTTTCCTGAGCATGTATCTTGTCCTGGGCATGTGCTTGTGGCCTTAGGAATTCCCCCATTTACAGGGCCCAGAATGCCCCCTCTTCTTCCTATGAATTAGCCTTTCCTCCCAGTCATGGATACTCTATTCCATGTTGTAAAGTAGGTATTCCTTTGCCCCAGTTGCTGTGATTGATTGTTTCTTAAGCTGATATAGCTGCCTGGGAGCTGCTTCTGCATGGAGGGCAAGTTCTCGGACATTGAGCCAGAGACAAGTGTTCTGGTTCAGTCCTTTAGCTGCCACCAGATAAATTGGTACAGACATACATGAACCTCAGTATGCACTTAGGGGTTACTGTGCTTTTTCCAGAACCAGGACTAGGGACTCGCAAAGTGTGAGAGTGCTGGCTGGCTCCACAATCAGCTGGGGGTGGGAGTAGGGGAAGGGCCAGCAATGGAGCCACAAAGAATCCATTTTAAAGTTGTCTTTTTCTTGATTTGGCTGTAACCCAGTTATTGCAAACTTTTAGCTGTTGTCCAGAGCTCTAAAAATAATGGTTCCACCAGTATTTACTAGTTGCTTAAAGATTCTGAGGGGGCCAGAGCATTGGAACATCTCATTCTGCCATCTTAGTGATGTAATTTCCTCCCTATTTGCTCTTACTCCATGGACCATCCCCAAACCCAAGTATTTGGGTTGTTTCATCTGCAGGAATGATTCTTGAAAACCCAGGGGCAAGGTAAACAGAAACAGTTTCAATTAGCTTTCCCCTACAGGCTTTGTCTCAACCATGTCCCTGGAAAGGGTGGAGTGGGCTGAGAATTAAAGGCACAGTACCATGCTAGGCCTGTGGGAACCAGTGGCTGAAGAGTGCCATCTACTGGGCAGGACAGGAAAAGGACAGAATCAGGAGGCTTCACGGGAAAGATTAGCACCCTGCTGTTCTCACCCCCAAGGAAACCTGAAACTGAAATCCACCCCCTTTGTGAGTCCTGATCCTGTCTTGTCCAGAAAAAACTGATTGGAGTATACTCTTTCTGGGGGGATGCTCCTCCCAGAACCAGCCCTCCAGGTTAAGTTGCTAGAAGTTAAAAAAAAAAAAAAAAAAAAAAAGTGTGTTAAGAACATGTAGAGGCAAAAAAAAAAAAAAAAAAAAAAAAAAGAAAGAAAGAAAAACACATAAACAAACAAAAAACCAATAGATCAACATTCCCTGAGGGAGAAGAGGGAAGAGAAAGCTTTCTCCTGGGGGCACAACTGTACAAAAAAGAGCAAACTCAAAATTCATTCCATATATGCTAGGAAAGAATCAGAAAAACAAGAGCCAAAAAATTCTGATCAGCTAAACTGAAGGTATGCTATAGGTCTAGAATAAGTTGAACCAAATGTCAAAGGATAGTTAGAGCACAAAGTCAATGAAGAAGAAAACCCTAGGAAAGAGAGAGAAAACAAACTCCAGAATAAATTAATCAAGAGAACCAGATGCCTAGACACCAGCAAAAAATCACAAGTCACACTAGGAAGCATGAAGATATGGCCCAATCAAAGGAAAAAACAAAAACTTAAATGAGATATAAGAGTTGAAACAATTAATTAAGGATGTTCAAACAAACTTCCTGAATCAAGTCAATAAGCAGAAGGAAAATGTGCAAAAGAGATGAAGGAGAAAAAGAAGACACTGGGTGACCACAAAGAACTTGGAAACTTGCAAAAAAAAAAAAAAAAAAAAGACAGAATTTATGGGAATGAAAAGCACAATAGAAGAGATGTCCTCAAGTTCTCTAAGTCATTCCTCTACCTCTTCAAATCTGCTGCTGTGTGTCTCAAGAGTATTTTAAATTTGATCAACAGTATCTTTTATTTCCATAAGGTCTGCTATTTTTTTAATTTACACTTGCAAATTCTTCTTTATATTCTTCTAGATTCTTCTTCATGTCCTTTATATCCTGAGCCATGACGTTGATGTTTGTGTGTACTTCTCTGATAATTGCTCTAAGTTGTCTGTCCCCTTTGGCTTTTTAATTTGGACGTTTGGTTTATCCATATCTTCTGGTTTCTTCATATACTTTATAATTTTCTTTTGTTTTTGGACTCTTGGCACTTGCTTGTCTAAATAGGGTTCTTTTAGGATATGCAGGATTATTTAAACATTTATCTATAATTTGGCAGAGCTACAGCTTGGTGGAATGTACCTTCACTGACCTACCAGCAAATGGCGCTCTTGAGCCACCTCTTAGCCTCAAGCCAGTTCTCCCACAACTTCATCTATGCAGTGGGTGGGGGTTCAAACCATGTGGAAGTCCAATCAGTGCACCAATTTTCCATGTGCACTGGGGACTGCCAGCCCTGTGGGTGGGGGGCTTGCCTGCACAGTTTGGCAAGGAGTCCACTCCAGGACACAGTGGTCCCAGCTGTTCCCGGAGCTGCAGGTGGAGTTCTCCAGGGCTGCAGAGCTGTATGCCTCATTTTCCAGCTCAAGCACCCTACAGTCCCTGTCTGCCGTGCAACCAAAAGTCCCTGGGATTGGGGGAAGACTCCTGGCACTTCTGTGTAGCACCCTTGCCTCTAGGCTGTGCACACCATGGGCTTCCAAGGAGGAGAGTGGATGCTGTCACAAGCCTGCTGAATCCTGAATTCCCTCAAGGAAGCTCTCAGCCGTGGGGCTGTGAAGGGATATCTCCCCAGCCAACTGCAAAGATGGCTGCACGGGGCTTGGAAAGCTGCCCTCCTCTGCTCTTGTCTGCCTGCACAGGGGCTCTCAGCTGCAGATCCATGAAGGGTTATCATCCGAGCCAAGTGCTGAGGAGGGTACCCAGGGTGTGGAAGACTGCTCCCCTCTACATTCGTCAGCTGGCTCTAACCACCCATTCCCTGGCGGCATTCCTTTAAATGCCTGGCCTTTAAAGCAGTCTCCCGGCTTCTCCAAGTACACACTCGCTATAGGTGTAGAAGTCCCTGTCCAGCCAACGAAACCCTGCAACTGCTGTTCTGGAGCGCTTTCTGTTCTTTATCTAGTGTTTTTCACAGAGAATTTTGCTCTTTCTCCCCTAATCCACCATCTTCCTGGAAGATTGGCAACTGATTTTTGAGAAGGCAGCCAAGTCCACTCAACTGGGACAGAACAGACTTTTCAACAAATGGCGCTTGGAGAACTGGATATCCATATCCAAAAGAATGAAAGAGGACCCTGTGCTGGTTTGAAGCTGTTATGAAGCTCAGAACAGCCATGATATTGTAGGGTCGGACCTTTTGATTGAATGTTTCCATGGAGATGTAACCCACCCAACTATGTGTGAGATCCTTTGATTAAATTATTTCCATGGAGAGAAGGAACTCAGAGAAGATGAGAGAGACATTTTGGAGAGAAGCTAAGATACGTAATCCAGAGTTGCCCCCAGGAGAAGCTAAGAGTCAGCACAGACCCAGACACTTGGAGATGCTGGGAGATGTAGACAGAAGGATGTTTGGACATGCTAAGCTAAGAGATGAAGCCCAGACTTTGCCCCAGAGTAGCTAAGAGAGGACTCCCAGATGCTTAGAGAGAAATGTCCCAGGAGAACCAAGCAGAGAGCCAAGAGAAGCTGAGAAAGTCAGAAGCCCAGAGACATTTTGGAGAAAGCCATTTTGAAATGCAAACTGGGAGCAAAGGTCCAGCAGATGCTGGCCATGTGCCTTCGCAGCTGACAGAGGTGTTCCAGATGCCATCGGCCTTCCTTCAGTGAATGAATCCTCTTGTTGATGCCTTAGTTTGGACACTTTTATGGCCTTAAAACTGTAAATTTATAACCTAATAAATCCCCTTTATAAAAGCCAATCCATATCTGGTATTTCACATAACGGCAGCATGCGTTATACAAAACGTATACACCTTATACAAAAAATTAACTCAAAATGGATCAAAGACCTAAACATTAGTGCTAAGACCATAAAACTCTTGGAAGAAAATGTAGGGAATTATCTTAGAGATCTTGTGATAGGAGGTGGTTTCTTAGACCTTACACCCAAAGCATGAGAAACAAAAGAAGAAATAGATAAATGGGATCTACTCAAAATTGAATATTTTGTGCCTCAAAAGATTTTTTCAGGAAAGTAAAAAGGCAGACTACTCAATGGGAGACAATATTTGGAAACCATATCTGATAAGGTTTTATTATCCAGAATATGTAAAGAGAGCCTACAACTCAACACCAAAGGACAAACAACCCAATTTAAAAATGGGCAAAAGACATGGATAGACACTTTTCCAAAAGGAAATACAAATGGCTCAAAAGCATATGAAAACTTCACATACTCAACTTCACTAGGGAAATGCAAATCAAAACCACAATGAGAAACCATCTCACACCTACTAAAATGGCCATTATCAAAAAAAAAAAGGAAAACTCTAAGTGCTGGAGAGGATGTAGAGAAATACGTACACTTATGCACTGTTGGTGGTAATGTAGAATGGTGAAGCCACTCTGGAAGGCAGTTTGGTGGTTCCTCAGGAAACTAACTATAGAATTGCCATATGATAACAGCAATCACATTACAGGTACATACCTGGAAAAGCTGAAAGCAGGGACACAAAGAGATATTTGCACACCAAAGTTTATAGCAGCATTATTCATGATTGCTGACGGAAACAACCCAAATGTCCATCAGCTGATGAGTGGAATAGCAAATTGTGGTATATACATACAATGAAATATTATGCAGCTTGTAAGACAGAAGAAAGTCATGATGTGTGCAACAATGTGAATGAGTCTTGTGGACATTATGTTGACAGAAATAAGCCAGAAACAGAAGGACAAATACTTTTAGTCTCACTAATATGAACTAACTATAATGAGCAAACCCTGAGAGTTAGAGAGCACAGGTTATCAGAAGATAGAGGGCAGAGATTGGCAAATCAATGCTTAAGGAGTACAGAATATTCAGTAAGGTTAATTGGAAAGGTTCAGAAATGGAAAGCACAATTCTTTGTGAGGGTAGCACAATATGGTAAGTGTAATTAACAAAGCTGAATATGGTTGAAAAGGAGAACTAGAATCGTGTATGTTACCAGAAGATAAGCTTGAGGATAAAAATTGGGACTGTATAACTTAGCAAAACCTAGAGTGGAAAAGGATGGTGGTTAATTGTACAAATATAAGAAAACTAGAACAAACAAATGCAAACCACGGTCTACAGTTAACAGTAATTAATTTATAGTCTACATTAACAGTAATTAACAGTCTAACAGTAATTAACAGTAATTAACAGTCTAAGTTAACAGTAAGAATATTGTAATACTCTTACATTTTTAATGGTAACAAAGGCCCTATACCAAAGGTAAATGTCAAAAATAGGGGCATATGGGATTTTTTTCTTCAGAAAAGATGAGAATGTTCTCACATGAACTGTAGTGGTAAATGCATACTTTTGTGATTATACTAATTGCCATTGATTGTATACTTAGGATGGATTGTATGGAGTGTGAATAAAACTGTTAAAAAATAATAGGGAAGAATAAGGGGTATGGGATATTTTGAGTTTTCTTTTTTATTTTTATTTGCTTTTGGAATAATGAAAATGTTCTAAAATTGATTGTGGTGATGAATGCACAGCTATGTGATCATACTGTGAGCCACTGATAGTATATGCTTTGGATGGATTATATGGGGTGTGAATATATCTGAATAAAATTGCATTTAAAAAAAACGATAAAAAAATAAAAAAAAAAGGACTGCAGTGAGGGATAGGGCAGCTGAGACCTGCTGGTATCAATAACCCAGGACAAAAGGAGACCAGGTACACTTCAGCAGATGACAGTGGAGGCAGAAATTAGCCCAAAACCCACTCCCTCCCCACCACATAGGAAACAAGCCACTCTAGACAATGCCCAAGAGAAAAGCCGAGGAGGACTGAACTCAGGCAGATAATGGCAAAGAGTACCCAGAAATGAGTGAGATTAAAGTTCCCATGCCCTGATGAGATTTCTCAGAAAGAGTAGGTTGACTCATAGAAAACCTCAGTTTTATTTCTTCTTTAATTGTGGCTTAAGATATAATACCTGTTACAAAGGCAGTAAGGATTTTTCACAATGTGGCCCAAGTCTACATTTCTAACCCTACCTCGTGCCACTTTCTAGCCCATAACTGAAATTCCAGCAGCCCCAGACTACACACCACCCTGAGATACCCATGTACTCTCATGCTGTCCCTCTGCCTCAGCACACCTAGGACAGTTTTTAAAGTGGCCACATGCCCTTTGAGACTTCTCCCACGAAGAGTTAGGGTCTATGTTCCTTCCTGTTGGATATGACTGAGCTAACTGCAGTGCCTCACTTGTAACCAACAGACTGTGGTAGAAGTTATATCACATAACTTCTGAGACTCCATCAGAAAATTCCATGTAGTTCCTGCCTGCTGCTCTCAGGGCACTCAGTTTTGGAGCCCTACGCCACTAAATTAGAAATCTGAACAGCCTGATGTCATTGTGGTGTGAGGAAGCCCTGGCAACAAGAAGAGACCACATGAAGGTATTTCTGCCAAAATCCCCAGCTGAGGTCCCATCAGTAGAGACTGTCAACTGCCAGATATGGATGTGAAGACAACTCCATGTTCCAGGTCTCAGCTGTTGGATCATCCCCAGCCTTTCCGATATTGTGGAGCAGAGACAAACTGTCCATATTGCACCCTTCTTGAATTCCTAAGTCACAGTATCTGTGAGCATAATTGTGCCAGTTTGGATATATTATGTCCCCCTGTTTTAGTTTGCTAATGCTGCCAGAATGCAAAACATCAGAAATGGATTGGCTTTTATAAAAGGGGTTTATTTGGTTACACAGTTATAGTCTTAAGGCCATGAAGTGTCCAAGGTAATGCATCAACAATCAGGTACCTTCACTGGAGGATGGCCAATGGTGTCCGGAAAACCTCTGTTAGCTGGGAAGGCACGTGGCTGGCGTCTGCTCTAAGTTCTGTTTTCAAAATGGCTTTCTCCCAGGATGGTCCTCTCTAGGCTTCAGCTCCTCAAAAGTGTCACTCTCAGTTGCTCTTGGGGTGTCTGTCCTCTCTTAGCTTCTCCGGAGCAAAAGTCTGCTTTCAAAGGCTGTCTCCAAAATGTCTCTGTAAGCTGAAGCTCCTCTCTCAGTTCCAGTGCATTCTTCAAAGTGTCCCTTTTGGCTGTAGCTCCTCTTCAAAATGTCACTCTCAGCTGCACTGAGTTCCTTCTGTTTGTCAGCTCATTTATATGGCTCCAGTGATTTAATTTAGAGCCACCCTGAATGGGTGGGGTAACACCTCCATGGAAATTGTCCAATCAGAGTCATCACCCACAGTTGGGTGGGGTGCATCTCCACGGAAACACTCAAAGAATTACAATCTAATCATCACTGATATGTCTGCGCACACAAGATTACATCAAAAATAATGGTGTTTTGGGAGACATAATATATTCAAACTGGCTTACCCCCAGAAAAGCCATGTTCTTTAATGCAATCTTGTGGGAGCAGACATACTAGTGGCAGCCCACTCCCCCCTCAACCCTCCCCTTGAAAACTGCCAACCTCTCAGATTTCCCACAAATCTTCTAGGGAATGAAACTTGTGAGGGTTGACTAATCAAATGAAACTAAGTGCCCTCTCCTCTCTAAATCCACGAGCCTGGCATAGGAGCATTAAACAAAAATGCAGGAAGGGATATGTATGGGTGTGTTCTAGTTTGCTAATGCTGCCAGAATGCAAAACACCAGAGATGGATTGGCTTTTATAAAAGGGGTTTATTTGGTTACACAGTTATAGTCTTAAGGCCATAAAGTGTCCAAGGTAACACATCAGCAATCAGGTACCTTCACTGGAGGATGGCCAATGGTGTCCAGAAAACCTCTGTTAGCTGGGAAGGCAAGTGGCTGACATCTGCTCCTAAGTTCTGGTTTCAAAATGACTTTCTCCCAGGATGTTCTGCTCTAGGTTGTAGTTCCTCAAAAATGTCACTCTTAGTTGCACTGGGGATATTTGTCCTCTCTCAGCTTCTCCGGAGCAAGAGTCTGCTTTCAACGGCCATCTTCAAACTTTCTCTCATCTGCAGCTCCTGTGCTTTCTTCAAAGTATCCCTCTTGGCTGTAGCTCCTCTTCAAAATGTCACTCTCAGCTGCACTCAGTTCCCTCTGCCCGTCAGCTCATTTATTTGGCTCCACTGATCAAGGCCCACCCTGTATGGGTGGGGCCATGCCTCCATGGAAATATCTCATCAGAGTTATCACCTACAGTTGGGTGGGGCACATTTCCATGCAAATCTAATCAGCACCAAAACATCTGCCCCACAAGACTGCATGAAAGAATATGGCTTTTTCTGGGGGACATAATACATTCAAACCGGCACAGGTATACACCAGGTGTGGCCAGATGAAATCCAAGAATAAATGTGTGTGATTATTCAACATTCTGATAAAACAGAATCTTGGCTCCTCTGTCCTGAACCCACTTTCCTGTGATTCTTATTTCTTGGTTAGAATACAGAATATTTTTGCATTGTAAAAATGGGGTCCTCCATATATAAAAATACTGCTTGCTTTGAAAAAAATTAGCACTCTTGCCAAAATCCATCTTGGGAATCTCCAATCTTTTCCTTTTGTCATATGCCAACCCTAGTTCTCCTTTATATTCCCAGTTCTCTCTACCATTCTTTATCAAAACAGAAAAGATCAAAGATCACTGTCTACACTTTAAATAAAATCCGCTTACACTAATATAATTACTCACCCAGGTATTTAAAGAATGAGTGGTTCTGTATCCTATTGAGAGTGTTTCTGCCACAGCAAGCAGAGCCATAAGAGGGAAACAAGAGGGCTTCCTTGTTCTAAATTGTATATGTCTAAGACAAAACAAACCCAAAGCTAAACCTGTGGACCACTCATCCAGCCATTTAGCAAACAATTGCCACAGACTTACCAGGGGAACAGTATTCACTATCATTTGCATTATCGCATGTACTTCTCACAAGAAGCTAGTGGACTAGATACTATTATTATCCTCATTTTACAGATGAAGAAATTAAGGCATAGAGAGTTAAGTTTTAAAAAATGCACAGCTAATAAGTGGCAGAACAAGGACATGAAGACAGACAGTCTGACCCCATACCTGTTCCTTTAACCACTGAGCTGGGCAGCTCCTATCAATTTTCCTACCTTTCTTCTGATACTAATCAATAGCAGTGGGTTCTCTGCCCGATGTGCTCAAATGACCAATTCCTGAGACAGTGGGGTTTCAAAGAGAGGAGTTTATTGCTAAGAGCGAAGCTGGAGAACAGATGGCCTATCAGCCTAAAAATCTGTCTCCCCAACTGCAGTAACTCTGGTAGTTTTATAGTACTAAAAGATGGACAGGTTTTAAGATAATGAGTATGACGGTTCCATATGACAAAGTTAGAGATGATCTAATTATTAAGCATGCACAGCTTGATATCATGCTTAGCCACAGAACGTAGGTAAGAAAATGGTGGCCTTAATCTGATGATGGTCATGATTTTTAGTATCATAAAGAGGTATAGGTGACTTACAGGTTTAAGTTTAAGCTACTGCACCTGTCAGGCAGGCCAACTTTGGTTAGATCCAGCTCCCTCTAACAGGACAGTCTAGGAATTGGGGTGGGTTAGTTCTGGGCTGACTAAAGGGCCTTCATTAAACATTAGGAGCTGTCCTTAGTGATTATAAGACTCCAAAGTTGAAAAACAGGATAAAATGGGTACAAATGAGGGTCAGTCACAATGTTTTTACCATCACAAGATAAAGGCTGTATAGTTATACAATCATTACCAAAGATCAACGCAGCTGGATTACAGTTTAGCAATTTCAGATATTTCCTTCTTCCTATTCTAATATACTAGAAAGTAAAAAGGAAATATCTATATAATGATTGAGTAATCATAATCATTTGTTAAATCCTGACTTCTCGAGTACACTTCTATCTTTTCTCCAGGACACCGTTCCTCTGGCCTGGCTTGTTTCCCGACACCACATTCCACTGCTGGCTGATCACATCACTGTCCCTCAGTTTAGTGATATTTGCTCTAGAGTGCCTGCCACCTCCAGCCTTCCAGATGCACCGTGGAGGTAAAGGGTAGCTCAGAGACCTTGGGTGGGGGGGGGAGCCCTTGAGAGGACCAGGAGGTAGGAGTACACAGCTGAGACACTTACACTTGGCCCTGGACCTTGAGAAAAGGTGACATATACAAAAGAACTGGGCTGTAGCAAGTATGACATTGGTCTTTTACTGCATGGGCTTGTATGGATATGAGAATGAGGATAATTTGAAGAGTTAATAATTGACAGTGTCATCAGGAAATTAAACACCCTTGACATTCAATACTCATCTAACAGTACTCTTAAAATTTCTGCATTTCACTGCATATAAATTTTACCTCCCTTGCCCCCACCCTCCAACAAAGGAACTGTGAACATATCATTTAGTGATACGCATGCTGAAATGTTTAAGGACGAAATACCTTGATGTCTGCAACACTCCAATGGCTTTCCCGTGACCTTAGGACAAAGCCCAAACTTTCTGGCACCAAATACAAGGACTGCGTGATATGATCCCTACTAAACTCTTCACCTCACCTCTGAGCATTCTCCCACTCTCATTCTATCCTTTAGACTTTTTTTTAGTTCTTCAAATGAGCCCCACTTCTCGCCTCCCAGACTTTACACATCACCCTTCATTCCTCTCCATCTCACCAGCTCCTGCTCATTCTCCAGAAACTTCCTCAGAATGCCTTCACTGAGCCCTAGATGAGTTAAGTCCTCCTACCCTATCCCGGGAGCACCCCATCCGTCCGTCCTCTCTTGCAACACTCACCACACCTTATTTCAGTTATTTGTTTTCCAGACAAACCATAAGGTGTGTGGGTGCAGGGAGGGTACCTGCTGCTGCACCACTATTATCTCCAGTACACAGCCTCAGGCCTGGCCCATAGCTCAATGAATATTTATCAGATAAGTGAAATCACAAATAAGTGATCAGATGAATGAATGCTTTTTTAAAAAATTTTTATTGTGCTAACATATATGCCACACAAAATTTCCCATTTTAACCACTTACGTGGGTAAAAATCAGTAATGGGAATTATGTCACAAAATTGTGCCACCATCACCAGAGTCCATTCTCGAAACTTCTACGATTCCAAACAGAAACTCTTTATACATTAAGCAGTAAGTCTCCATTCCTCTACCTGCACCCCCCACCCCCAGGCCTTGGTAACCTCTAATCTATATTCTGTCTCTATGAATTTGCCTATTGTAGGTGTTTTGTTTTTGTTTTTTTTTGTAAAAAGATGGTTTATTTGGTATAAAACAATTTAAACATTACATAAATACAATATAAATATTTCTTTAAAAAATATGTATAAATGAGCAATTTATTTGAGGTAAGCCTACACATCCCATGAAATGATTTGGCTCTGAAACAATGATATTTGACCTGCATAGCCATTTTATGTTAATATTTCAAAATTAATACATAAAATATTTCAAGTGGTGCTTCATAAAAATATATCTATCGCTTATATAAATTAACTTGACTTCACATAGTTAAATATCAATAAATTTAAAATAATTAAAATGGTGTCCTAACACTCATACTTTTAGTTCTTCATGGACAACAACATAAGTTATGTGCCCAGTAGACAGGTTTCTGACCCGAGGAAGGAATGTCTGTGAATTACACTGATCTCAGATGCTTTGGTTACTTAATTCCGAAGAGCCCTCAGGCTGGACTCCATGAATTTCTCAAGGCTTTGCAGGATGAGGTGAATTGTGTTCTTCAGCCAGTCGGTCAGTGGCTGTTTAGTCAGCAGTGTGGCATTTGCGATTGGGTCAACGGTGGTCACTTCATATGGATTCTTTATCTTTTGCTTCAGGATCTAGACCAGGGCTTTGGTCCCTATCTGCAAATCTTCAACTTTTCCTTTATAACTCTCAAAATTCTTCAGGTACTCCAGGTAGATCTGAAACTCCAAAAGACCTGTAGTGATTCTCATCAGGCAAGTTTCCTGATTGAACCCAAGTTCAAAGCATCTATGTTTTCCTGCCATGGTTGGAGGGTTCAGGTTGTTTTCTGACAGTGCCTCAGGTGTTTTCCCACATGTGGCATATTTGTCAAATATCTCCTTTTTTCAGTTCAGAGATTTTGCCAAGAATGTACTTAATGAATTCTTCAGCTTTGTGTGGAGAGGTGAGTGGGGGTCTATTTGGGGTGGCATCGTTTTTGAAATCTTCTCCCAGGTGGGCTGGGTGTGGAAAGCAGAAGCCATCACCAGGAGCAGCCCCAGAGAGAAGACCACTAGGCTGAGGGTGCTTATGGAGAGGGAGTTCATAGCTTTGTTCCTGAAGGGCACAAAGAGCTCCAGTTCCTGGCGGGCTTGAGAGCAGAATCTCTAGGTTGTTTATGTAAGTGAAATCATACAATACTTATCTTTTTGACTGGTTTATTTCACTCAACGTGATGTCTTCAAGGTTCATCCATGTTGTAGCATATATCAGAACTTCATTCCATTTTATGGCTGAGTAATATTCTATTGTAGGGGTACACCACATTTTCATCAGTTGATGGACTTTGGGGTTGCTTTTGTCTATTGAGACTAATCCTCCTATTAACATTGGTGTACAAATATCTGTTCGAATCCCTGGCCCCTGTTTTCAATTCTTTGGGGTATGCCTACAAGTGGCATTGACAGGTCATATAATAAGTCTTTGTTCAACTTTCTGAGGAACCACCAAACTGTTTTCCGCAGCAGCCACACAAATTTGCATTCCCACCAGCAATGCATGAGGGTTCCTATTTCTCTGCATCCTTGTCAACATTTGTTATTTTCTATATTTTTAAATAGCCATCATAGTAGGTATGAAATGATATCTTATTGTGGTTTTGATTAGCATTTCTCTAATGACTAATGGCATTGAGCATCTTTTCATGTGCTTACTGACAAATTGTGTACTGTCTTGGAGAGATATCTATTCAAGACTTTTATGCACTTTTTAATTGGGTTGTTTCTTTTTGTCGTTGAGTTGTAGTTCTTAATATATTCTGTTAATTAAACTCTTGCCAGATATATAAATTTCAAATACTTTCTCCCATTCTATAAGTGGTCTAAAACTTTTACTTTCTTGATAATGATCTTTGATGTAAAAATTTCTTTTTAATTTTGATGGAGTGCAATGTATGTTTTTTCTTTTGTTACTTATGCTTTTGGTGTCATATCTAAGAATCAATTGCTAATTATAAGATCTTGAATTTTTTTATATGTTTTCTTAAGGTTTTATGGTTTTAGCTATTATTAGGTTGTTGATATATTTTAAGTTAATTATTGTATTTTGTTTGAGGTAGGGATCAAATTTCATTCTTTCGTATGTGGATATCCCATTTCCCCAGCACTATTTGTTGACGAGATTATTCTTTCCCCATTGAGTGAATTTGGCACCCTTGTCAAAAATCAACTGGCCACAAATCTGTGGGTTTATTTCTGAACTCTTCATTCTATTCCTTTGGTCTATTTGTCTGCCTTTGTGCCAGATCTGCACTGTTTTGATTACTGTGGCTTGGGACTAAGTGTTCAAACCAGGAAATGTGAGCTCTCAAATTTCATTCTTCTTTTTCAAGATGGTTTTGGCTATTTGGGGACACTTACCCTTCCATATGAATTTGCTGATTGACTTTTCCATTTCTGCAAAAAAGGCTGTTGGAGTTTTTATTGGCATTGCACTGAATCTGTATATCCCTTTGGATAGTATTAATATATTAAGGATATTAATTCTTCCAATCCATGAACATGCAATGTCTTTCCATTTATTTAAGTCTTCTTTACATTCTCTCAGTAATGTTTTATGGTTTTCAGAGTACAAGTATTTTACATCCTTCATTCAATTTATTCCTAGTTGTTTTATTCTTTTAGATTCTAGTGTAAATGAACTTGTTTTCTTGATTACTTTTTCAGATTGTTCATTACTGGTATTTAAAAACAAAACAGATGTTTGCTTCTTGATCTTGTACCCTGACATTTTGCAGAATTGTTTACTAGCTCAAGTAACTTTCTTGTGAATTCTTTGGAATTTCTATAGTTAAGATCATATCATCTGTAAACAGAGATCATTTTATTTTTTCCTTTCCAATTTGGAAGCCTATTTCTTTTTCTTGTGTAATTGCTCTGGATAAGACTTCCATTATAATATTGAATAGCAGTGGTGGAAGTGGACATCCTTGCCTTTTTCCTGATCTTATGGGGAAAACATTCATTTTTGCACCATTAAGTATGATGTTAGCTGTGGGTTTTTCATAAATGACCTTTATCATGTTGAGGAAGTTCCATTCTATTCCTATAGTTTTCTGAGTGATTTGTTTTTTTTATCAACAAAGTGTGCTAGATTTTGTCAAATGCCTTTTCTGCAACTGAAATGATCATTTGATTTTCTTCATTCTATTCACGTGGTGTTTTAAGTTGTTTGTTTGTTTTTTTTTTTTTTTTTTTTTTAACGTTGATCCACCTTTGCATTCCTGGGACAATTCCACTTGGTCATGGTGTATAATCTTCTTTTGTTGTTGTTATTATTTTACTGTTTTTATTCTGCTCATTAATGATTTGGAAGAGGAAGGCAGGGCAGGGGAGAGGAAACCACCACAAGGCTAAAGAACCAGGGATGCAAATCAGTTCATTCCACTCTCTCTGATAGAGGTAAGGTCTCTAGGACCTAGGATAACAAGGGTGGAGTGTAGCTATGTGGACTCAATTTGTTTCCAGACCTTTTCCAGAGCCTTTCTGTCCAGTAGTCACTGATGAACGATGACAAGGCAAGCAAAGACTAAGGCCGCACTCATGAAAGCCCCTTTGAATTTCCAGAATAAATGTTGTTCATCAGTGCTGAGTGGCAGCTTTTGAACACATTCCTCTTAGATGAGCTGCATGTGATTTTCTCCACATACCCCATGGAACCACACTCAAGGATGGTTTTACTCTGGAAATTAAAATATGGAACACACTCTTCTGCTACCACAAACTCTTCCACCATCCAGCATGGCATGTTTGAGGTGCTCACTGACTGCTTCTCCTCCCACATGGGAGCCTCTGCTTGGCAGATCTTCAGGCAAAACTGCAAAACAACCAGCAGAGGTGATGGCCCTGGTGGACCATCACCAGGTCCACTTCTGCAGACATAGGTTGCTCAGTGTTGCACCAGCTGGGACAGAGGGACCTGCCTGACTGGTCTTGTGCCTCTCTTGGGGTGCAGAAGTGGTTCTTACTCTGAAGCTCTCCCAGGGGTTCCAGGGCTGTGAAATTCCAGAGTTACTTACCAGGGCAAAGGCTCTATCAGGATGTCCCCATGGCCATAGCCAAAGAAGTCAATATGCATTTGTTGGATAGGGGTATGAGTTCTCCTTTTCTAGACCAGCTGGGTCTTTGAGGAAAGACCAGAGGGGACATAGGGATTTAACATCCCCTCTTCACTTCTGCTTCTGGCGTGGCCGTCTTGCCCCACAAGGGATTCTGGGGCCTGTATAATCCTTTTAATGTGCTGTTGAAAACAGTTTGCTAATATTTTGTGGAGGATTCTTGCATCTGTATTTATAGGGCAAATTGGTCTGTAGTATCCTTTTACAATCCATTTTATTTATATAATGTTGATAGCAGTGTCTCTACTTGCATTTCTGGTTTCAGTTATTTGCATCCTCTTTTTTCTTTGTCAGTCTAGCTAAAGGCTTGTCAATTGTACTGATCTTTTCAAAGAACTAACTTGTGGTTTCACTGATTCATCGTCTCTCTTGTTTTTCTATTCCCTGTTTCATTTATCTCGCCTCTAATCATTTTTATTTCCTTCTTCTCACTTTAGGTATAGTTTGCTCTTCTTTTTCTAGTTCCTCCAGGTGTAAGGTTATGTTACTGTTTTGAGATCTTTATTCTTTTTTAATGCAAGCATTTAGAGCTACAGATTTACCTCTGAGCACTGTCTTTGCTGCATCCCAAAAGTTTTGGTATACTGTGTTTTTGTTTTCATTTGTCTCAAAGTATTTTAATTTCCCTTATGATTTCTTGTTTGACCCATTGTTTATGAGTACATTGTTTAATGTTATGTTTTGCTAATGCTGTCATTATCCAAAATAACAGAAATGGATTGGCTTTTATAAAGGGGGTTTATTTGGTTACAAAGCTACAGTCTGAAGGCCATGAAAATGTCCAAATGAAGGCATCAAAGGCATCAGAACAAGTATACCCTCACTAGAGGATGGCCAATGGTGTCTGGAAAGCCTCTGTTAGCTGGGAAGGCACGTGGCTGGTGTCTGCTGATACCAGGTTGAGTTTCAAAACAGCATTCTCAAAAATGTCAGCTTCAGCTTTCAATGGCTGCCTTCAAAATGTCTGTCTAGCTACAGCTCTTCTGAGGTCCTTCTGTTTGAGCTTTTATAGGGCTCTGGTAATTAAATCAAGACACACCATGAATGGGTGGGGTACATATCTCCATGGAAATTATCCAATCAAACACTTCATTCACAGTTATTGAGTCACATCTCCATGGAAACAATCAAAGGATTCCAACCTAATCAACACTAACATGTCTGCCCCCACAAGACTGCATCAAAGAACATGGAGTTTTGGGGGACATAATACATCTAAACCAGCACATTTAATTTCCACATATTTATGAATTTTCAACTTCTCCCTCTGTTATTGGTTTCTAGCTTCATTCCACTGTGGTTAGAGAAGATACTTTTACTATGACTTAAACCTTTTGGGATCTATTAAGACTTGTTTTGTGACCTAATATATGGTCTATCCTATAGAATTTCCCATGTGCACTTGAGAAGAATGTATATTCTTCAGTTGTTGGGTAGAATTGTTCTATATACGTCTAGCTGACTCACAGTGTTTTTCAAATCCTCTATTTCCTTATTTATCTTTTGCCTAGACGTTCTGTCAATTTTGCTTCATATATTTTAGGGCTATATTTTTGAGTACATATAACTTTATAATTATTATATCTTCTTGTTGAATTGATCCTTTTCTAACTATACAATGCCCTTTATCTTGTGAAATAGTTTTTGATTTAAAATAGTTTTTGACTTAAAATTTATTTTATCTGGTCTTAGCTTGCCTCTTTTCCTTGGTCTGTGGCCTTATCAATTCCCCTGTTTACACAGTAATCAGAATGTACCCAATTGCCTCCAGGAAAGTAACAGTCTTTCCTCCTGGTGCTGGCTCCTATTTTACATCTCACCTGGTATTCCTTTGGCCCAGTCAGCAATTATTTGATTATTTTCTTACGGTATTCTGGCATCCTACTAGCTACTTCGTGCAGAGCAATTCTGGGTCTGGGAGAGACAGACACCAGCGTTCTGGTTCAATTCTTCAGGCCACCACCTGGCAGACCGGTACATACATGCATGTGCTCCAACATGCTACTTGGCTCCCACCAGCCTGGGACCAAGGACCCACACTGAGACTGCAGACTGACAATGTGCCATGCTAGGGAGGGGGTGAGGAAGAGCCAGTAAAGGCACTGCAAGGTTTTCTTCCATTTTTAAGTTGCCTTTTTCTTCATTCTTAATTACTGTACTTATAGTTCCTGTAACCCATTAACTGTATTCCTAAATACAGAGAAACTTGGTTCTACCAGTTTCTGCTGGTTTTTCAATATTGCTGTGGGGGAAGAGAACTCTGGAATTCCTTACTCTGTCATGTTGATCAATGAATGCTTCTTTAATTATCCACAGTAAAATTAAATTTACTTATCTATCATAATCAGATACTTAGTGAACACTAACCAAGGGAAGGCTGGAGGAAAACTTTGAGATCCTCTAAGACTTAAAACCTTTTAATGAATCCATTCTCCATTTAGTTGTCAAATTTTGCCACTGCATATCAAAAGAGGGTGCAGATATTGCAAAATTTGCTAGATTTAGCAATTTAGAGAGCCATGTTGCCTACTTAGAGACAGGGTGTGTGGCTCAAAGTATTATCTGGCAGTGGGGTGGGGTGGTACAGTTTGATGATTTCTGATCAGAATAAAGAAAAGGATGTGTGAAGAGAAAGGAGGAGAATCAATATTGTAAGCCTAATACACACCTGGCTGACTGCCAGTTTGGAGGGGAAAAAGGTAGGGCAACCATAAAGTTGTAAGAAGAAAAGGGAAAGTGAGCAGGAGTGATCCTGGAGGAAATTTATGGTCTAAAGGAAACGAGGGCATAAATTTGAAGTAGTCCTGACTCTCCACTTGGAAATATGGAGAGAGGCAATGCAAACAGACTAAATGAGCTTTCACAAAAAGAACACTGAACTTGTTGGGAGACCTGGGTTCTTGACTCAGCCTTGACACTAACTTGTGTGGCCTTAGTTGAATCACTTAGTATCACTGGGTCTTAGTCTCCCATTTTTGAAATGAATGGTTTAATCTAGATTAGAGTTACTCTTAACTCAGAACATTTCTAATACAGTTGCTCAATGACTTTATCAAAAGACAAAATGAAAGAACATCATGGGAGAATTAAACCATTGAATGTTAGTGATGTCTACTAATCATTTAGCAATCCCTACTGTTCTAGTTTGCTAATTCTGCCAGAATGCAAAACACCAGGATGGATTGGCTTTTATAAAAGGGGGTTTATTTGGTTACACAGTTACAGTCTGAAAGCCATAAAGTGTCCAAGGTAACACATTAGCAATCGGGTCCTTTCACTGGAGGATGGCCAATGGTGTCCGGAAAACCTCTGTTAGCTGGGAAGGCACGTGGCTGGCATCTGCTCCAAAGTTCTGGTTTCAAAATGGCTTTCTCCCAGAACGTTCCTCTCTAGGCCACAGCTCATCTTCAAAATGTCACTCTCAGTTGCTCTTGGGGTATTTGTCCTCTCTTAGGCTCTCTGGAGCAAGAGTCTGCTTTCAACGGCCATCTTCAAAATGTCTCTCATCTGCAGCTCCTGTGCTTTCTTCAAGTGTCTCTCTTGGCTTTAGCAAGCTCGCTCCTTCTGTCTGATCTTATACAGCGTGCCAGTAATTTAATTAAGACATACCCTGAATGGGCGGGCCAGCACCTCCATGGAAATTATCCAATAAGAGTCATCACCCACAGTTGGGTGGGGCACATCTCCATGGAAACACTCAAAGAATTACAATCTAGTTAACACTGATAGGTCTGCCCACACAGGACTACATCAAAGATAATGGCGTTTGGAGGGGCATAATACATTCAAACTGGCACACCTACCTTGGGTAAATAGTTTTTTTCTTACATGGTTCTCTAATCTAGGGTGTGTTTTCATCTGGTACTAATTTCCCTATTGGATTTCAGATGCAATTTACATCACAATAGCTGATGTTTATATAACATAAGTTGGCTTTAGTATTTAGAAAGTTCTTTCACATTTGTCCAAACAAAAACTCTGAATACAGATATCAAAACTTGCCCAAGGACACAGAGCTCACAAGGAGACAGTAAAGGCTGGAAGTATGGGCTTTTTACCTTCCATGGATTTAGTGTTAATGTATACAACAGCCTGGCATTCTCACTTACATACTTTGCTTCCAGCAAAAGACTTGCAGATATATTAACGACTTCCAGACAGACAGGACAATAGCATTTATCATATCTGAAATCTTTAATCTCTTGCCTTTATTCCCTATGTTATGCAAATATTTGAAATTTAAAAATAAAGGCCATTCATTCTATTTTTACAAGCTTTTTCAGGAGCATGGGATATAATCAATCCTTTCAAGTAAAAGACTTCCCTTTGCAAGTATTTTTTATCTTGAATACACTATTATACAAATCCTGATATTATTCATGTCTTTTGGATAATCTCAACTCACAATAATTTATACACTAAAAAGTTTATGTATTCCCTCTTCTTGATGAGCAGCACAATAGTGATCTTTCAAAAACCTTACAGTGGGACCTAAAAAAAACTTGAGTTGCAGCCCTGAGTCATTTCTCATTTCAACTATGGTCTCTTAGTTGCTGAATCAACTTGGGCATGTTTCAAGAGCAGAATAACAAAACATTGTATTCCCTCCAGAGGATATTAGGGGTAATACAAATCCACTTCCCCAAGAAGAGGCTACTGGCAATCTTTAGCCTCAGGAAGGGCAAGCTTGACCCCGTGCTACCAGGAAGACAGGGGCAAGTCCCTTAAGCATTCCATTTCCCAGCCCCCTCCTCCATAAAGAACATTAATATAAGGTGTCTCTTGGGATTGCTTTGAAGATTAAATCCTTAGTGTATAAACTCTCTAAGAACAGGACCAATTGAAGTAGTCAGGGAAGGAGGGAGGGGGGAGCAGCCCTAAGATCCATAACAAGAAGTTCCTTTTGGCGCTTGCACACTCTAGCCCACCTCATCCTCACTCAGGTCCGCACCTGAAGAGAACCAATGAAAAGTGCAGCTCATCAGTCTCTCATTAGTATAACCAGAGGGGGAAGGGCCCCTCCAAGTCCTTAAAATGCAGAAATCCCAACCACAGAGGGCTTCTCCTCCTTTGAAGAACACCCAGGCTCATCCCTTTCACTATGTATTAAACTTTTTGGCTGTACACTCTGACTAGTCCTTGAATTCTTTCCTGTGACTGAGTCAAGAACCCACACAGTGCCAGCCGCGGGTTGAGGTCTCGACCACTCCTGGAACTCCCAGGGTTCTCCGGCATCACTGTGTTCTATTCACCTCACACTCTGCTTGGCACCAAACAGGATTTCAATGAAAAACTGTTGAATAAATGAATGAATGCACAGCAGATGCTGACTCACGGTAGATACCTAATGAAAATGTGTTGTATGAATGCTTTATATAAAGAGCCAGGGACTGGACTGACACAGCACTCAGTATTTGGTAAATATTGTTGAATGAACTCTAAATTGACCTTCAGATCCTGGGTTACAAAATTGCTCCAGGCAAAGTGATACTGATCAAAGGCAGGGTTCCCTGCCCTAATTTACTGCTAAGGGAAGCAAGGAGAACAGATGACATATCTGCCTAAAATTTGCCTCCTGGAGTTTAAGGAGTTTAGGGTTTTTGTGGATTCAAACAAGGGGAGGTAGAGTTGTCACCATTACAATAACAAGTATAAACAACTACAATTTATAAATGTAAGGGAGTGGAGCTAAGCTAGAACTAAGCTAGAATACCATTAAAATAACAAGTGTAAGCAATTATAATTTACAAATGTAAAGGAGTGGAGCTAAACTAGAACTAAGCTAGAATAACCATTACAGTATCAAGCATGTAGTCAGCAGTTAATTCGGGCTGACTCAAGATCCTTCATTAACATTAAAGGGGGATGTCTTTGTGAGCATAAGACTCGAAAGTTGTAAAACAGGATAAAGAAGTACAAGGAGGGCCATTTAGGAGGTTTTTATGATTTGCAATTCAATGGGTTTCAGTAATTTCAGGTATTTCCTTTTGGCTATTCCACAATATACTAGAAAGTAAGAAAAAAGCATCTATATAATGTTCAGTCATCATAATTATTTGTTAAATCTTTATCTCTTGGTTACAAAAGAAGGCACACAGAGTGGACACCCTACACTGATGCAATCAGACTCCAGGAAAGTGCAGCTTGGAGACATACCGGAAATAGAACAAGAAAAAGAGGCCTAAGCTCTGACCATTCAGTTTTGGACACGTTTTCTTCTGCCTCAATATTCCAATAAGCCACTAGAACAGAACTCGCCTGACATCTATCATCCCCCCCCCTTTCTTTTTTTTGTACTAGAAATTCTCACTGCCCCCCAAATCCTTTGGAACACCTACTTTTACTTGGTGTTGCCCAATTCATGAATTGTCATACTGTTTGTAAAGCTCTCTTCTTTCTATTCATAGTAGCTGTTCTTTTGACAGTAGTAATAACAGCACAGGGCAGATTTGTACCCCAAAAGTGCTCCTAAGACGAGAAATCTAAATGGCAGGTAGACTGATTGGTGGTCAATGTATTCTCTTCCCAGTAAAGCAGACTACCTGGGAAAGCAAGGTGGATGAGAATATATAGAAATGAGTTCTCTTCTCTCGCATGAGAACTGAAATCATACCCTCCACCCCAACACACAGCATGGGCACCGAAGATGGAAACTCTCTGTCTATATTAACATTTAGTATTCTACTGCCCTCATTAGTGTGACTTTACTATTCCAGAAGACTCTTGAGCAGGCAAGTGGCTAGATTGTCCAAGTTCTTTCAGGAACTTCCTGAAAGACCCATCAAATCTTCAATGGAAACCATCAAATAGATTAAGTCCTAAGAGTCTTTGAATCCCTCCCCACAAAATTCTCAGGAATCCTGGACTGCTGTATCATGATCCTTACTCAAACCTAATCAAGTATCCACACTGAAAGACCTTAAATCAAACAATCCCCAATTCTAAATGAATTTTGACCTTGCCTATCCTCTTTAAGCCACTGCCAAACCCTGTGGAGGTGGTGTTCTCTTTAATTGCCATGAGCAATAAAGTCAGCTTTCCCAGTTTCAGCTGACAAATAGAATTAGGACAACAGACTTGAAGGCATCTGGTCCATCAAGATAAGATCTCTAAGAGGTCCCCTTACAATCATTTAGGCCCTGGCTGAAATCTCTTGTGCTGAGATCCCCCTCTTTCTGTGGGGGCCCATTCCATCTCTGCACAGCTCTCTCCTTATGATTTCACTCCTCCTCCAAAGAGGATCAGGAATTCCCACCATGCCCACCACCATCTGGGAATAGCAATTCTTCATCTTATGAAACCAAATGATAATATATTTGTTCCCTTCTTTGGGGAGGGAATAAGCTCTGGGGACCACTGTTCAAATGAAAATGCTTTTTGAATGGGGAACATATAAGGCCTCTTTCACCTTTGTAAATAATTGGCCTCAAAGTGTGCTGCACTCTCCAATCAAGCTGAAACAAACAGGACTTGAATCCCAGTTGGCCTGATACTAATATTATATTGTTGCTCTTTTTTAATAAAAGGAATACATCATCATTATCAAGAATTTAAAAGAGATAGATAAGATTTTAAAAAGTCATCCCCCCACCTAAGTAAATAAGTACTGTTAATTTCCTGAATATTTTGATGTTTACTCTTTCAATTGTTTTTTCATTAACAGGCAAGTATGTGTATGTATATACATCATTTCTTAAACTTTTTTCAATTAATGTATCTTATTTTAATATTAATTGTTCTTGATAACATTTTAATGACTGTATGGTATGCAACTATATAATTTACCTATTGTTGGGAATTTAGGTTGTTTCTAATTTTAAATATTATAATAGAATTAATATATACTTATATATTACATATTATTTTACTTATATATTAATATATAAGAATGTATTAATTATAAATGTATAACACAATAATATTTCTCATTGCACACCTGTAAGATGCTTCAACAGAAGTAGAATATGGTCATTTTATTGTCTAGAAAATTACACTACTTTCATATTCCTACTTGCAGAGTGAGATTCAGCCCCTTTTCCCATCTTCAATCATGTGGGTGTTAGTGTACATGAGTATGTATATACATATATACATATATGTATATATAATTTTTAATTTTGATACCAACCACCATGGAAGAAATTGAGTCTTAGTGTTGGTTCTTCTTGCAGTGCTTGGGCAACCTCTGATCTTTACCATTTTTATGTGTTTACTGGTTATTTGTATTTCTACCAAGATATTCAGTTTTCTCTCTACTAACTTGTAAGACCTCTTTACAGGTCAAGGATATTCATAAGTTTTCTGTTTCATATTTTGTAAAATGTCCTGAATTTTACCAGCTACTACAGGTGAAAGATCTGGATCCTGTGGTGATGAAGGAAAAATACAGCTGGGGAAATATCAACCAACATGGATCCTGAGTAGCAGAGAGGAATTAAAACCTGGGAATAAGTAAGAGGATTATTATAAAATCTTTTTATATATTTTATTTAAGAACCATGTGAATGTACTACTTTTCAAAAACTTTAATTAAAAAAATTGCATAAGGACATCGTTCTAGTTTGCTAATGCTGCCAGGATGCAAAACACCAGAAATGGATTGGCTTTTATAAAGGGGGTTTATCTGGTTACACAGTTACAGTTTTAAGGCCATACAGTGTCCAAGGTAACACATCAACAATCAGGTACCTTCACTGGAGGATGGCCAATGGTGTCCAGAAAACCTCTGTTAGCAGGGAAGGCATGTGGCTGGCGTCTGCTCCAAGTTCTGGCTTCAAAATGGCTTTCTCTCAGGACATTCCTCTCTAGGCCACAGCTCCTCTTCAAAATGTCACTCTCAGTTGCTCTTGGGGTGTTTGTCCTCTCTTATCTTCTCTGGAGCAAGAGTCTGCTTTCAATGAACATCTTCAAACTGTCTGTCATCTGCAGCTACTCTCTCAGCTTCTGTGCATTCTTCAAAGTGTCCCTCTTGGCTGTGCTCCTCTTCAAAATGTCACTCTCAGTTGCTCTTGGGGTGTTTGTCCTCTCTTATCTTCTCTGGAGCAAGAGTCTGCTTTCAATGACCATCTTCAAACTGTCTCTCATCTGCAGCTACTCTCTCAGCTTCTGTGCATTCTTCAAAGTGTCCCTCTTGGCTGTAGCAAAGCTTGCTCCTTCTGTCTGAGCTTATATAGTGCTCCAGTAAACTAATCAAGGCCCATGCTGAATGGGCAGGGACACACCTCCATGGAAATTATCCAATGAAAGATCTCGCCCACAGTTCAGTGATCACATCTCCACAGAAACATCCAATGAAAAGTCTGCAACCCAATCAACACCAATACATTTCCTGCCCACACAAGACTGCATCAAAGATAAAGGCGTTTTGGGGGACATAATACATCCAATCCAGCAAAGACATTATTTACTAAAGTAGTTGAAAGTGGTTTTGTCCAGGAAGTGGAATTTGGGAAAAGGGATTGCTGCTTTCCATTTAGTGCTGTATCATTTTGAAAGTATGTGCATGTTTTACTTGGATTTAAAAATATTAAAGGAAAAAAAAACACAAAGAGTGACCAAGATAATGTCTTGTGAAGGAATATTATGAGGATTATATTTTATCCGAGCTTCTCTTATATTTGGAAATGACTTAAGAATGGAAAATTTTGAATACCACCAAAGTGCTGGAGTTTTTTTTGCAAATTGAATCACATCTCATATACTCACAGGTTATTCATGGAAAACTGCCATCAATCTTGAACACTGGCATAATATAGCACACAAGGATTGGTATCTGATTTCATAGTTTAGAAAAGAGGAAAACCAGAAAAGCCACAAACTTTTGTTTTTGCCAGAAAAAGGCAACTTCTGCCTCAAAATGTTACCAATCAAAAGCTGTGGGTTCTTTGCCCTATGTGCTCACGTGACCAATTCCTGAAGCACCAGGGTTTCAAAGAGAGAAAGCATTTATTGCTGGGGGTGAAGCAGGAGATCAGATGGCCTATCAGCCTAAAAATCTGTCTCCCTGAAATGCAGTAATTCTGATAGTTTTATGGTATTATAATATGGGCAGGTTTTAGGATAATGAGTTCAATGACTCCAGGTGATGTAATTAGATGTGATCTAATATTGAGCATGTGCAGATTGATATCATGCTTAGTCACAGAACCTATGTAAGAAAATGGCAGCCTTAATATGATGATGGGCGTGATTTTTAGTAGTATAAGAGGTATGAGTCACTTACAGGTTTAAGTTTAAGCTACTGTGCATGTCAGGCGGGCCCATTTTGGTTAGACCCAGCTCCATCTAACAAAATAGCCTTGGAATTGGGGTGGGTTAGGTCTGGTCTGACTCAAGGCCCTTCAATAATAAACATTAGGGCTGTCTTTACTGATCACAAGACTCCAAAGTCAAAAAACAGGATAAAATGGATACAAGTGAGGGTTAGTCACAAGGTTTTTACAATCACAAGGGCACACGATATAGGCTATACAATCACTATCACAGAGTTTATGCCCCACCACAAAAACCTGAAATTCATGTTCTCTCACCAGGGCTGCAGCTAGCCCATACAATACCTTTGTGTGGACTAGAATAATCCATAAAGGACTCCAATAATCAAGGCAGGGGATTACAGTTCACAGATTTCAGGTATTTCCCTTTGTCAACTCTAATATACCAGAAAGTAAAAAAGGAGTATCTATTTAATGATTCAGTAATCATAACCATTCCCTGAAGTTAAATTTTAACTTCTCCCTTATAAAAACACTCCTCCTTCACTACTACCACCTATACCTACCCAGGTATCCAAGTCAGAAGTCTGGAAGTTATCCTAACTTTTCCCTCTCCCTTATCCCACATTCCTTTAATCACCAGATTCTATAAGTCCTACCTTTAACTGGTCCAACTATCTCCATTCCTACTGCCTGATCACTGCAAGAGTGTCACAGCAAACTGTTCTTTTTGCTGCTGGTTTTGCGCCTTCCAGGCCATCCTCTGTGCTGTAACCAGAGGGATTTTTTAAAAGGTAAATACGACCACATCACTTCTCAGCTGAAAACATTTTAGTATTCTCCCATTGCCCTCAAAATAAAATCTAAATCCCCTATAAGAGAATCCCGCATTACCTGGCCCCTGCTCATTTATCTGCCTCATCTGCTTTTCCCTCTTGCTCTATCCTCCAATCACTGAATCTTCAGCTTCTCAAAGGAAACAATGACTATTTTTCTTTTGCCTCCATGCCTTTACTACCTGTTTTCTCTACTTCAAACAGTCTTCCCCCATCTAAATCCTACTCATGCTACAGTTCATATATCCCTCTTCCAGAAAGTCTTTGCTGGTACCTTGTGTCTAGATTGGAATCCCCCACATGTGTTCCCAGAGTCCCCTGTCTCTTATGAGAGTCACATCAGGCTGGCCTCTATTGAAGATTCTTGTTCCTTTATCTGGTCTCCCTTCTGGATTTAAGTTCCCTGAGGGCAGGGACTGTGTCTGTTTTCTTCAATATTGTATCCTCAGCTCCTGCCACATAGTATGAGTTTAGTAAATACCCACTGAATAAATAAATGAACAAGACTCAAATTAAGAACCAAATCTGGGTCCGTATTTGATTTTCAATCAGTTAGAAACTCTGAATAGATATCCCTGCCTTTCTCTGGTAAGGTACAATGGCTAAGGCTAGTAATATAATCTTTAAAACTCCCAAGTTCTCCAGGTGATGCAAGCTAGCTGGTACCCCAGACATAATTTATAACATTACCCAATGCTTGGCTAAAAGCTGGCTCCTAAACTAAAGGTAGGTTATGGTAGTGTGATCTTTAAAAGAAGCAACAGATCCTCACACCATCCCAATTTAAGGGACTGGTATAAAGGTGCAGTAGGTGGATAAAACCTGGTGCAGAGCCTCTTTTGTGAATTTAATAAACTTTGATATGAACAGATTACAATTGACACCTGCTAATGCTAAATGTCTGGGACCCCATTTGTCTCTTGCAAGCAGCTCAGTCCACCTTTCATCGATCATGTCTCTATTCTCCAAGGAAATGAGATAAGAGCCCATATAAGTTTCCAGAATGAGGCATTGTTTTCTTCAGCCCAAAACTCTGTAATTTCTCATTAGACTGTCAATAACAATATTGAAGATGGGCAATTTCATCTGATGCCAGTTGTACCAAGAACAAATGTCACCTGCGGGAATTGTACAGTGTGCAATTAGGAAGCAAAGTGGTGACATTTGTACTGTAAGTACAAAGTAGATAAAAGCATTTCTCAAGGGTGGCCCAAGTGTTTGTCTCACCTGGAATAAGACAAATGAATTCAACCAGTTCTAACCTGTGAAAAGTTTTCCATGCCTCACAGAGGTTTTGGGGGGAGTTTTCAAAAAAATTAAATTTAATCTTTTCATTTTTCATTGAAAGTTTTAATTATGTTCATCCATCTCTTTGGCATTGATTGACTTTTTAAATATGAAAAGATGTTAACTGAAAAAGCAAGTAACAGAACAATGTGTATAATATACTAATATTAAAAACGGAGCAAAAAAAAAAAAGAAAACCCCCGTATGTTCATACATGTGTGAGATATTCTTGAGAGGATATACAAAAAACTGGTTACGAGGGTGTCTTAGTTTTCCAGGCTGTTATGACAAATACCACAAAATGGGTTGACTTAAACAATAGGAATTTATTGGCCCCACAGTTTGAGTCTAGAGAAGTTCAAAACTGAGGTATGAGCAAGGTTAATGCTTTCTCCCTGAAGACTGTGGTGTTCTGGGGCCTGCTGGGGAAGCCTGAGTTCCTTAGCTTTTCTGTCACGTGGCAGTGCACATGGCAATGTCCTCTCCTTTCTCTTCTGGGTTCCACTGATTTCTGGCTTCTGTCTCCTCCCAGGGCTTTCTCTGACTAAGTGAATTTCTTCCCCTTATAAAGGACTCCGATAGTCTGAATTAAGACCTACCCTCATTCAGTTGGCCACACCTTAACTAAATAACATCTTCAACAGATACTATTTACAATGAATCACACCCACAGGAAGGTGGATCAAGACCAAGAACATGTCTAAATTGGGTACATAATTCAATCCTCCACAAAGGGTTTCCTTAGGAGAGCGAAACTGGGTGGCTGGTAGACACAGGAGGGAGAGAGAATTTCACTGTATATCCTTTTGATTCTTTTGAATTTTGAACCGTGTGAATGTATTACGTATTCAAAAAGTAAATTAATTAAATTTAAATAAAACATAAAATGAAATGAAATGGCAATAGTTTATGTCCTTACTTGGCAAAAGTAAAAATTGGCAATTCTATGTTAGACTTCAAAACAAACAAACAAAATTTTTTTTAATCTATAAATTCCAAAGTCTGGGAATGATTTCGAAATATTTTTTTCAACAAGCCAGTACTCAAGAAATGCATTCTCATCCAAATATAGCTAAAGAGGGTACATGGTGTCAGTTTGTCTCATCAGTAGTGATGTTGACTTTGACCATCTCATTAAGGTGGTGTCAGCCAGGCTTCTCCACTGCAAAGCTGCTCTTTTATCTTCTGTAATAATTAGTAATTTATGTGGAGACCTTGAGACTAGATAAATACCCTGTTCCTCATCAAACCTTCACTACTAGATGCATCATTCCTTCTATACTTTTTAATGTTCCATTCTAAGGAAGAGCTTCCCTTGGTTTGTCTGTTTAAATAATCTTTCACTGTTATTTATTTTGATGCTTCTGTTGACTGAGATTTGGCTAATGGGAAATCCTTTTTTTTTTTTTTTGACATGGACCACAAGGCCCTACAATTTAATTTAATCTGGTCTAACTGTATCTCTGACTGCTGGAACTCTCCCTCTGCCATGCTTGTTCACTGAAATGTGGCTCTCCGTTCCTCAAACACAGAGCCTCTTTACTGCCACAGGGCCTTTGCACTGGCCAACTTCCCCCTGGAGCATTCTTCCCCCATCTTTCCAAGCCTGGTTCCTTCCATTCATGCAGGTGCCCCCTCCCCAGAGTCCTTTTCTGACCTTCTCATCTAAGGCTAATCTCACTCTCTTGCTGTCCCTCTCCTTATCTCTCTTGTATTTTCAACTGCTCCCTGTCTACTGGCCCCTTCCTAGGAGTATTTCAACGTATCCTAACCTCCTCCACCTGATTTATACCACAATGTAAACAAAACTTCTTCCCTTTCCTCTTCAATTCCACCTTGCCCTCCCTTATGTCCCTATCTCTCATCTTTTCACAGCTAAACTTCTAGAAAATGTTTTCTATACTGGCCCAACCTCCACTTCTTTTCCTCTTATTTGCAACTCAACCCACTGCAAGATGAGTTTATGCCCCACCACAAAAACCTGAAATTCATGTTCTCTCACCAGGGCTGCAGCTAGCCCATACAATACCGTTGTGTGGACTAGAAAACGGTGTCCCTTCTACAGGACACTTGGTTCTCTATGTCAGAAAATGGTTGTCTTGAGCATACCGATCTGCAATGTTCATAATGTGCTTGGTGTCTACTGGTGTTGTGCAGTGTACTACCTGCACAACCATACATGAGGACTCTACCAATACCCTCATTTCTGCTGACTTGAAAGACACACTTCAGTCCTTTTCTTACTTAACCACTCTAAAAACATCCCTGTGACCACCTCCTTCTTGAAATGCTTTCTTCCTTTGGCAAGTGTAATACCATACTTGATGGCCTCACTGCTCCTTTCTCATCCTCTCAGGCTTCTCTCATTTGGTTCTTCTCTTAAATATTAAGTCTATTTCTACGTCTGACCTGGTTTGTCTTCCTTTGTTACTTTACCGATCTCTCTGAGCAATCTCTAACACTTTGGTTCATTTATTGAGCGCAGCTCAGTGCCAGGCATTGTTCAAGGCTCTGGCCACTTGCAACTTGCAAGTACGTGCTTCTTAATTGCGTATGTCCCTATCTCAGACCCACATATCCAATTGCCTCCCTGAAATATGAACTTGAATACCATATGGTATCAAACTTAACTTGTCCAGAACTGAGCTCATCATCCTTCTCTCCAGATCTATTCCTCTTCCTGGGTTCCCTGTTTTAGGAAATGATATTCATTCCATTGCCTAAGCCTGAAAGCT
Organism: Choloepus didactylus; assembly: GCF_015220235.1. Lineage (NCBI taxonomy): Eukaryota > Metazoa > Chordata > Mammalia > Pilosa > Megalonychidae > Choloepus > Choloepus didactylus. Next base: position 184,296,853 of record NC_051307.1, read on the forward strand.
AGAATCATCCTAGACTCCTCCCTCTCTTCCACCCAAGAAAGTGGTAAGTCTTATTTTTCTGTTTCCCATATGTTTCAATTTTACCCACTTCTCCCTATCTCCATGATTACCTGTCTTAGTTTTCTGGGGCTGCCATAACAACGTACCACAAACTAGGTGGCTTATCAAACAGAAACTTATCATCTCACCATTCTGGAGGCTTGAAGTTTGAAATGAAGGTGTTCAGCAGAGCCACGCTTCCTTCAAAGTCTTTAAGGAAGAATATGTTGCATGCTTCTTTCAGCTTCTGGCAGTTATCACCAATCCTTGGTATTCCTTGGCTTGCGGCAACACTCCATCTCTGCCTCAGTTACAGGGTTGCCTTCTCACTCAGTCTGTCTCTCTCCAAATTCCCTCTCCTTTTAAGGATGCCTGTTATATTGGATTAGAGCTCACTTTAATCCAGTTTGGCCTCATCTTAACTAATAACATTTTCAAAGATCCTATTTCCAAATAGGATTCACAGGACCAGAATTAGGACTTGAACATGTCTTTTTGGGGGACACAATTCAGCCCATATGTGATGGTTAGGTTCATGTGTCAACTTGGCCAGGTGATGGTGCCAAGGTGTCTGGTCAAGCAAGCATTGGCCTAACATTACTGCAAAGATATTTGTGGCTATTTACTAGACGAGAAGGCTGGTTTATTAAATCATCAGTCAATTGATTGCATCTGTGGCTGATTACATCAATGAAGGGCTTATGCAATGAGAGAATTCAGTCAGCTGGATATAATCCAATCAGTTGAAGCCTTTTAAGGAAGAAGAGAGAGAATCTTTCCTGCTTCAGTCAGCCAGCCTCCCCCGGGGAGTGCACTAAAGAACTTCATCAGAGTTGCTCCTCGCTGGCTGCCCTACAGAATTTGGATTCGTGCATACCCAAAGTTGCGTGAGACACTTTTATAAAATCTCATATTTACAGATATTTCCTGTTGGTTCTGCTTCCCTAGAGAACCCTAACTAATACATCAAAACACCCCACACTGGTCTAGGTCTCCAAAACACCCCCACACTGGTCTAGGTCTCCATTCTAGTCTAAGCCACAACCATCTCTCTTATAGATTACTGCAGCAGGCTCCTACCGAGACTTTGTCCCCTGTCTCTGCCCCTGGGAATTCTAGAGGGTTCGCCCTATGATGCAAGGCTGATTCTGTCAGCCTCCTGCCTCAAACCCTAGAATGGCTTCTTCAGCCCTCAGAATTTAAGCTCTAATTCTTCAATATGTTTTACAAGGCCATTCATGACCAGGTACCTCCTCTACCTCTCTAGTTTCATTTCTATCTCCCCCTGCCCCACGTTCTCTCCCACTCATTTGTTCTTCCCTCCAGCCACACTGATCTTCTGCTATCTCCTAAACATGTCATTCTCTCTCTAGCCTACTGACTTTTGCCTGTGCTGCATCCTCTGACTCGTTTGCTCATTTGCTGCTCTCCCACTCCTTCGCTTTGTCGATGGCCCCTTTTTACTTAGGCTTCAACAGAGATCTTACTTTTCCAGGAAGACTTCCCTGAACTCCCAAATCTAAGGCAGAGATCTCTTTTTTGGAGGCTGCCATGGTAAACCAATAGCATTTATCAAACTATAGGGTAACTGACTGAGAGCTTTCCCTCCAAAATGAAAGCAAATATTTGTTTAACATTTAATCCTCAGGACCTCACACAGTGACTACTGGCACTTATAGGTACTGAGTAAGTAGATGTTTAATGACTGAATGGGTAGATGACCTAAGTGGTCTCAGAGTGGACTCTGAAATCCAACTCCTGGTCCTGACTCCCCACTGGATCTTGGGAGAGTCTTTTAATCTTGCTGTATACCAATTTTCTCATTTCTAACATGGTGATACAGTATAGATTGTGGCAGCTTTAAAAATGGTCCTCAAATTCATTGACACTTCTCCCATTGAGAGGTAGGATCTATGTCTCCACCCCTAGAATTTGGGCTCTGGGACCAAAAGTGATGGGACCAATTTTGGATTCAGTCTTAAGAAAATGGCAACTTCCATTTCACATCTCTTAGGATGTTCAGTCTTGGAACCCAGGCACTGTGCCATGGGGAAGCAGCTTCTGGAGAGGGCTATGTGGAAAGGATTTGGGCTTCTAGCCCTCAACCTCAGCTAATCTCCCAGCCAGCAGCCAATGCCAACTTGCCAGCCATGTGAATGATCCATCCTGGAAGGCTTCCTCCAGGCCCCACTGACGTCTCATGGAGCGAACATTCCCCCTCTGGGTCCTGCCCAAACTAGATTCCTGACCTAAGTAAATGAGCATCATTGTTGTAAGCCCCTAAGTTTTGGGGATGTTTGTTATGCAGCAAGTGATAACCAGAACAGATTCTGATATCTGAACGTGGGGTGCTGTTGCTGCCCTAACATGAAGCATTGGCTTTAGGACTAGGCAACAGGCAGAAGCTGGAAAGGCCTCCAAAGGGTGTTAAAGGCAGCCCAAGGGGACTGGAGGAGGCTGGTGGTGATAATGGAGGCAAGGAAAATTTTACCTGGAGCTGGAGGGAAGGGGATCTTGGTTATGTGGGAAAGTTTGGCAATATTGTTGCCATTACGTCCTGTAATGTGGAAAATAAGAAATGTACTTCATGAACCTGGTGACCTAACTAAGGAGATATCTGGGCAGAGTTTCAAAAGTGCTGCTTTGCTTCTTCTAGTTGCCTAGCAAATAATACCTCTTTCTACCATGTTCTATGCACACACCTGTCACGTTCTCAGAGACACTGTTATCATGCACTTCATAATACACCTGATGGGTTCTCTGGGTCTCAGAAGAGTTGGCACTGTCACAATGAAACTGGTTAACCCTTTGTCTTCCAGGCTGCTCAATTCTCTTGGTGGAGGTGGAGTACAGAAGGGCAAACTTCTGAGGGACTGGCAGAAGACTGAGCATCTCAAAACTGGTAACCAGATCACTTGCTCTCACTGACTGGTTCATTTGGCTCTCATCATTCTTCTGTACTGTAGCTTCTCCACTTCCCCATGATTTTTATTCAATATATACACAAAATGTTTATAATAGATACAAATATTATAAATAACCAGCCCTCCCCTCTGTCATAACCACTATCCTGCATTTTGTGCTTATCTTTCTCTTGTTTTCTTTTACAGTTTCACTATGTATGTATGTATTCCTAGTGACATATTTAATTTTGCTTGTTTCCAAACTAACAGAAATGGAAATCATAGTGTATGCATTCTCCTGCAACTCGCTTTATTCTCTCAACCTTATGTTCATGAGTTTCACCTGTCTGTTTTTTGTCTTTATCTTTGCATCCAGTCTATAAAATAAGTGACTGTCTATTCTGGCATAATTTGTTGCACATCCAGGTGATCAGTAAATACCACAAGACCATACTTTGCAGGATATGTCCACAAGAATAGCCAGACAGCTCATGACATGCAGCAGTAGCTGTAACCTTCAGAAACAGGAGTTTCCAGAGGACATACAAAGATTTTAGGCAGTTTGTGTAAATCTTTGCATTGCATATATACTACCTAAGTACATGACTTCATTTTTTTGACAAACCCATTTTGAAATACAAACACAAAAATAAATTTAAAACAAGTTTGAAGAGCCATCTTTTGCATTATCCCTGTCTAGGTATTCATCAATTAGTACAAATATTTGAGAGCAAACCATCAGTTAGGGAATGGAGAGAATGTTTTGCCTCACTCCCTCCCTTTAAGCATTTCCCTTAAGTAAACATCAAAAGTAATAGAGATAAATCTTTCACATATGTAGAAGTGAAAACAAAAATAACAGTTACTCTTCTGAGACCAAATTAACAGGCGCAGTATTTTTCTAGTATTTTTCAGAAGTCTCCACTGATATTTTAATTCACTGGTTCTCAGTCTTGCCGCCTTTGCAATTACCTCTTGAGCTTCAAAAAGTTCTAATGCCTGCATTTCACCTCCGAAGTTTCTGATGTAATTGGTCTGGGGTAAAGCTTAGGCATGGAGATTTTAAAAATCTCCAGTAAACTGACATGCAGCAAAGTTTGAGAACCACTGGTTTAAATGACTTCATCCTCCTCTGAAAATGTGTAACCCTGCAAAGTGAATAAATAATGTTCTATTTGCCAGGAACCACGAAGAGTAGGCTCTGAACCACAAATTCTCCTGGTCCCCAGAACAATTAAGTCACTGGGCAAAGAAAACGAGGAGGCAAGTCCTGACACCGCCACCCCAACCCCGGGGCCCAGATCTCTTATCTTGACAGCTTGAATGGGTGTCAACCCTGAAGTGCAGGTACTGCCCAGCCAAGTCCGGAAGCCCTCACAGGATCCAGATTCACTAAGAAGTTCAACGGTACCAGGCTGTGTCTTGTTTCTACAAGTGAGGCAGAGGCTAAAAAGGCAGGTGTGGGCACTTCTAGTTCTAGCCCAGATCTGGTCCACTAGAGTACAGAGTTAATCCGGGGGCCTCTCTCGACTCCAATCAGTACTGCAGCTCTTTCTGCGTGGGGAACAGGGCGGAGTGCATCCTCAAGGTCGGGAAGCGCAACTTGTGCGATGACCCGGGTGGGGACACCGAGCTGTGGAAACCGTGGTCCGCCGGCGCCGAGCATAAGGTGGGGTGGGGGGATGGGGACTACAAGTCCCGGCATGCCTCGGGCAGGGGTGGGACAGCGCCGGAGCCGGGCCGAGGGTTCTGTCAGGGCCCCGCGTGCGCAGTGTTTCTCGGGAGTCATGGGGCGGGTCCTCGCGGGCTGTCAGCTGTGGCCGGCAGCGCCCGGGCGAGAGTGGCCGCGGCCATTGGTGGAGAGGCGGGCAAGGGCGGGGCTGCGAGAGCCGCTGAGGGCACGGCAGAGCAGGCGGAGGCAGGCGGCTGGCCGGGGAGGCAAGGCGCGGCTGCTGCATTTGGCTCTGGTCATGGCAGCGGCGCCCCTGAAAGTGTGCATCGTGGGCTCCGGCAACTGGTGAGTGAAGGCGCGCGGGCGGCGCGGGCTCCGCCTCCAGGAAGCCGCTCTCAGGGGCTGGCGAGGGCCGTGCGCCACCGCCGCGGCGTGGGCATCAGGCACTGCGCGCAGGGAGGTGGGGCGGGCCGCCTCTCGGCCCGGCTGGGCATTGCTGGTCCAGGGAGGCCGTGCCGAGGCACTCGCCCCACCATGGGCTCGCGTGCCCGTGGAGGACAGCGCGGAGAGAGGGCACGCTGCACCCGTGGGCACCTGTCTGCGCCCTGGTCGCCGCGTGGCGGGCGCAGAGGCCACCTGCGCACCCTCGGGCATTTTGCGCAACAGCCTTCGGGCGTTCTCCGCTCTCCACGGCAAATCGCCTTGATCGAGGAATTGAAGGAGGCTCGAAAATTCCTTGTGTTTTTTCGGTGGTGAGGAAACTGAAGCAAAGAGGGCTAAAGGGCATTTGGATCCCGGGCGCGGGCAGTGCAGGTGCTGCTCTTCTAGGTGCCCGTCCCACCCCCGCTTCTGATAAGTCCAATGTTTTAGGAATGTTGTATCGGGAAGGAAATCTAAGTTGCAACAAGCCCCGCTTCCAGAGTACTCCGGGGACTTTGGGAATTCCCCTCTGGAGAGATGTTCGAGAAGCTTTGCTTTTCCGCTGGACTTTGTTTGATTTTAACATTTATAAAGCACGTTGTGCCAAGCGCTCTTCTAAAGCCTTTAGGAATGTCAGCTCTTTGGTTCTCTTTATCAGACTTACACATTGGGATTCTGTGGTGTGTAGGGTTGGATGTAGGAGCAAAGTGGGAAAAGGAGGCATAGTATAGCATTTGGTTTTTAAAATCTTTTTCCCATTGCAGTGTGCTATTTCTCCCATATCCTAGGGACTGATATAGAATAGTTAAGAGGGATGGTGTCTTTTCAGTGCTTCTGTTTACCTGTGTTTTTTCAATGACCTGACCCTCATCATAGTTGAGACTTCTAGGAGTGCTGCCGCAGGCGGTACTTGTTATTAGTTTTACTCGTTTAAGACTGTCCAGAAACTGCCTCTTGGAGGAAACTTTACCTGGCTCTCCACTTTTCCATCCCATCAAGGCCAGTGTCTTCTCCCTGTGCCCTTGTTGCTGACCTCTCCCACTGCCAGATAATTATGCATTTGATTATCTGTCTTCTCCCCTCCCTACTCACTCTTGACCAGCATCTACCCTAGTGCCTAGTACATGCTATATAAATACTAAGTGAATGGCTGAAAACTAATTTTTAAAAATGTAATTATATTAGACTAGGTAATTCACTTTTATAGTTCAAAAACCAAAAGGTAAAAATATCTATATAAAGTGAAAAAAGTCTCCCTCCCACACTTCAGGTACTTCTTGGAGGAACTCCAGTGTTAGATTCTTCTGTTCTTTCTGGAGGAGTTTCCTGCGGATGAAAGTGAATGCTTACACATTCCTTTCCTCCTGTGCTCTGCATATACTAGGGTGCTATGCACTTTTCTGTAAGCTGCTTTTCTTGACCAACAATAGAATGTTCTGTACAACATTTAATGGAATTGCAGGGCTTCAGTTAGACTTTCAGGTTGGCTTTGATTCCAAGGTCATTTGCATGAGCTGTCAGCTGGCCTCTTGGCCAGTAGGAAAAAGCATCTATTAAGCACCTGTTCTTTTAACAATGGTTTTCTCGTCTGTAAAATCTGGCAGATGACAGCCCCTATTCCTAACTTGCAAGGTGTAGTAGAAGTAGCACAACTTTGCCATGCTGGACTTGGGCTTGGATCAAGAGTAGTGAAGTGAACCTCCTGCCCTTCTACTGGAATTTGGCCAGCTGCCCACGCCTTCACTCTAATGTACTTGACTGTTTTCTTGGCCCCCTTCAGTCCAAGGAAGTGGAGTAGAACTTGGCCAGTGACACTGCAACAGAACAATTGAGAAATGCATGGATGTTTTGTGCTGGCTGCCTGGCTCCATTAATTATGGGATCAGATGGGAACAGTTGGCTTTTCTGCCACTGCCCGGTGTACTGAGTCACTCCAATACTAGAGAGAGGATCACAACCTCCCCAAAGATATTTAGAAATTTAGGAACTGAAAGCAACATGGAGAAGGCCCCAAAGAGGCCCATAGGGTGTTTGATTCTGGTTAGTAGATATTTGAGTGTTAGCCCAATGTAGTTTTTGTGCTTGATGTTTGAGGGGTGCCTGAGTGTTGGGGTGGGGGTAGGGGTGTATGTGGCAGACACAACTGGACACAAACCCTGCCCTTAAGAAACATAAATTGAGGTCTGAGATGGATAAGGGCTTGGAAGATAAATTTTAAAGAAAATGAAATGGGAAATCTCACAAGATTAGACATAACATTCTTAATATGTGGTTAAAGACCACTTGCATCAGACCTACTGCTCAAGCTTGACTTGCTGAATTCCTTGAGGGTGGGACAGATTTTTCCTAAGGAACCCTTAGCCTTTTGCTAATTTCAAAGCAGGTTACCAAGAGGTGGACCTACCCTTCCAGATCTGGCCCTCACCTCAGGAATGTAAACATTGCTTAGGCAATGTTTACATTTGGGACTTTGAAGTCACTCAGTTTGCTTTATATAAATAAAGGTGATGTCACATTTAATAAACTCATAGCTAAAAGGTGGCCGTAACCCTCACACCAACTATCTTCCCCACCTAAACCATCATTAATTGCAAATTGCAATACATTACCAGAATACTGAATCTAGCTGACTTGTCAGGGACCTTCAACCAGAAAGGACTTGAGAGGGAAAATAAATGGGCTGTATAATGTGCCCTTGGCCTATAATTTGGCACACCTACTTTGCTCTCTGTCCACAGGGGTAGCATGGAGACTGATCGGAGAGCAGGCCAGAAAAGGGGCCCTTGGGCATCCACCTGGGCCCTGCTCTGCTGCCCGCTGCTGCGGATGCAGAGAGGTGCTTCCTAACCTGCCTGATTGTTTACAGCCCCCTTGACTTGGTTCAACAAAGGCTTCTTAGGTTTCTCCAAGGATGAAACAAAGTTTCTTCACCAGAACCTTGGGAAGATCACCAGACTGTATAAGATACAGTTCTAGAACTACAACTTCAATCCCTCAGTGACAGGGAGCCTATGTCCAGAAGCAAACCGCAAACCCATTCTAGAGGCAGGTTATAGGAGGGGCTCAAGGATCCAATTCCCTGGGTTTCTGTGCTGTCTCCTGTACTTGGCAGCTCTGAGTGAGGCCTTGGGTGCTTCTCTCTAAGTATCATTGCTTATAAAATTAATACATGCTGGATAGGATTATGGTTAGGAGTAAATGAGGTGATCCAGAGAGAGTTCCTGGTGACTGGCACTCAGAAATGTCAGCTGCTATTTTCGTTATTATTAGTTTTAACATCCTTGGCCAGTGCCATCAAGTCACAGAATGGATCCAGTTGGAGTTTGGGTAAGAAGTAGAGGCAGAAAGCAGGAGAGAAATAGAGGATGAAGGATGGGGCTGACAAGCAGTTTGAATTACTGGGAAATGCCTATCTCTTGTCCTTGTTTTCACCATCACCCTGCAGCAGAGACTGAAGGTCAGGGAGAACTTTGGCCTACTTTGCACTGATGACCTAAGCTGGGCTCATGACTGCCCTTTTTTAGTTTCTTGCAACTGTCTGAATGCTGCGCTCTGGCTCTTTGTCCACCTTTATCCTCTTTTCTCTGTTGTTATTGGTTTCTGGCATGACTCTCACTACACTCCCATGTGGAAATCTCTGAAACAATTTGAGTCATGGTAAATTAGCTCCTGTATTCAGAGATAATCCCTTCTCCATCAACAGTTCCCTCATGGGCCATCCTGAGAAAGTTGGTAAAATTTAAAAAACAAGAAACTGATACTTAATCAACTATTTCCACCACCTGCCCCACCTGTTTAGTATAAACATAACTAGAAAGATTCCAGGGATGTGTCAGGAGATCTCTGTTATCACATCTTAACCTTTCACCTCTTAGCCCTTTACCTCTTTTATTCTTCTCTTCCTCTCCCTCCTCTCCCTTAAGAGGGATAATAATAATAATAGCTATTACTTATTGATCATTTCCTGTGTTGGGTACATGTGTTATTTCATTTAAACATTATAACAAGCCTATGTGGTACTATTATCCCTATTTTAAGCAATATAGGCTTGGAGAAAACTTTCTCAAAGTCAGTGGTTAATCAGGTAGTGTTGAAATCCAGAGCTTTCTAACTCCAAAGCCCATGACTCTATAAATTATTATCATTTTCAGGGAGAAGCATGCTCTTGAGAAATTTCATTGTCATAAAATATCAAGTATTTGCTCTCCCCCAACCAAGTCCAATCTAATACTGTTCTTCTTCTTAGAGATAAAATTGAAAGACTTTAAAAACCATCATGCTCAGTTTCCCTCCAAAGCAGGTGTCCCTTTTCCTATAGACAAGACAGATGATACTAACTTACTATTTTTAAGGCAGCTGAACTTCTTAAAATTAATCTAGCAGTTTAATTATTAAACAAATCTTATCTTTGAGCTGAAAATCTGCCGCCTTTAACTTTCACCGATTAATCTCAGAGCAATGCCTGAGTGAGTCCACTCTTCTAAGACACATCCCTTTGGAAAGAAAATTCATGTATCTACTAAGTCTTCTCTGTGTCAGGCAAACTAATATCCCTGAGTTTTTAAGGCCTCCTTTCAATGGTTGCTGGTGGGAGGTGATTTCTGGGATCCTGGTTGCTGTTTGAAAGTGGTTTCAGGGTCCTCACCATCCAGGTCACCCCCTCTGCTTCCCCAACCTTCGCCCTCCACTTGGTGGATGTCCGGAACTAAGCTCAGGTACCAGAAGGGCTCCCTTAAGGTTATACTAGTGGCACTTCATCATCATTCTACTTCAGGGCTCAGCTCCTTCTACAACTGGGAGTTGGGGACTAAAAATTGGTTACCTAGGCTGCATAAAGTCTACCCCAAAACTTAGTGGCTTCAAACAGCAATCATTTATTAACTCACAGTTCTGTGGGTCAGGGATTTGGGCTGGACTCAGCTGGGCAGATCTCCTTCTGGTCCAGCCTGGGCTCACTTGTGACTACAGTCAGCTGGAGGGTTGGCTGGGAATACTGATCCTCGGTGGCCTCCCTCACTTGTCTGGCAGTGGGCAGGCTTTGGCCTGGGTACAGGAGTGACTGGGCCACATGTCTTTCATCCTTCAGGAGGCTAGCTCGGGCTTTTCCCTATGGTAGCTGGCTTCTAGCAACAGCAAGAGAGGACGTTTTTTCAAGCCTTTGTAAATGAGACCAGATGCTTTTCCAGTCTGTGAATTGAGATTTATAGTCTCCATAACCAGTGGCTTTCAACCTTTTTTTTTTTACTGCAACTAACATAAATTTACATCATGATCCAGGACACAACATACAACCAGAAACAGATGTTTCACAGGAACAAATGCTGCTGTGGATGATGGACTCTGATATTTTCTTTTCTCCTCTGTTACATTTATTTCAGTGCTTCATAACCCTTCAGTTTGAGGTTCTCATTCTTATGAACACAACCAGAGTGCATCCCCAGGGTACTCATGCCATTTGGATGGTCTCTACCTGGTTTTTCTAGTGCTGAAGAAGGGAACTGGTTTGTCAAAGCACTAGAATTTGTCTGTGTTTCTCCAGCCTTGACGAAGAAACTCTGACCTAATGGCCCTAACACCAGTCATCTGGACAGAAATCTCCCCAGGATGAAATGAATAATTCGTGTAGTTACACCAGTGTGATGGAAATACCCTTGGGTATCTGAACTCCTTTTGTCGAAGATTAGATTGAACCTTCTCATTTATAAATTGGTTCTCGTGAGTGGAATGCCCCTTACCCCCAGTGGTAGGAAGTGCCTTGCTAGTCTGGCCTCCTTGGTTCTTACCCTTGTGGGTTGTCTGAGATTCTGCATGTGTAAATACTTCGAAAACAGTAAAGTGCTATATAAACATTAATAATTATAGATACATCTGTATTATCATTTATAATTACCATGCCTTCACATTTGCCTGGGACAGTCCCAGGTTACACTTGTCCAGTCTAATTATCGATAGTGCGCCCTTTTACTCTCAGAAGAATCTTGTTTTAAACACATTTTATGATCACCCTGATCATAGTGAATTCTTGTGAGTTTGTATCACAATCTTTGGATCCCCAGAACCAAGACCGGCAATGATTACAAGTAGGTTTCATCTCAAAGTGCTGACTCCAGTTGATGGTGGCTGCATGTGGTTCTGTGTTAAGGATTCTGAGGGAATGAAGTACCTTTGGCAGGAAAGGGTCCTGTGATCTGTGATGGAAAGGGGGGAGTGGGATTGTGGTAGGGACTTGTGGCATCTATGCTGGATTACTCATTGCTGCTTAGACTGAGCTGACCACCAAGGCAGAGCCCATCCATAAGGCCCTGCCTGATGCAGCCGTGCTCAGCGTTGGCCCACAGCCACACAAAGGTCAGATTCAGTAATAGGACTAAAATTTGTTGAGCCCTTACCATAGGTTAGGCATTCTAAGCACTTCGTATAATATCACAGTTATTCCTTGTAATATGGTAGTCATAATTTTTATGTCATAGATAAGGAGTCTGAATCATACAAAGCTACTAAGTGGTGGAGGGTCTGAACTTAGTTCACAGCCTGCCCACCCACGCATCCATTCACTCATACTTCCTTCCTTCCTTCCATCCATCCATCCACTTTTTTTAACTTTCATTTTTTGAACAGGTAAACATTCATATGATTTAAAAATTATATGTATGAAAATTCTTCTTACCACCTTTACCTTTGTATATCCTGTTCCACCACCATGCACAAGCAGCTGCTATTATTGGTTTCTTGTGTAATGTTCCAAAATTTCTTAATGCATAGATAATTCAAGCATATAGTCTTGTTTGTTCTTTTGTTGTTGTTGTTTCTTTACATAAAAAAGTAGTACACTAGACCAGCGCTGTCCAATAGAACTTTCTGCAGTGATGCAAATGTTCTATATCCGTGACTGTCTCATACAGTTGCCACTAGCCATATGTGGCTGTTGGACACTTGAAATGTGGTGATTGTGACTAAATGCTTCATTTTATTTAATTTTAATTAATTATAATTTTAATCTAAATATCATATGTGGCTAGCGGCTGCCACATTGGACAGTGAAGTGCTGCATGCTACTTTTCGCCTTGCTTTCTTCATTGAACAATGTGTCCTCAAGATCTTTCCATATCTTTGCATGGAGAACTTCATTCTTTTTCATAGTTATATAGTTTTCCAGGGTATGGGTACCTTTGTTTAATCAGGTCCCTCTTGATGGACATTTGGGTGTTTGTTCTTTTGCTGTTATCAACTGTTCTACCGTGAATAACTTGATACTCATCCATCTGGAAATCTGTATAAGCCAGAACTCTAATGAGACATGAGAAGTGACTTAGTCATGATTTCTTATTTCACTTTTCACTTTGTAATAAACAAATATTAGGAAGGTGGAGTGGCGTCCCAGCTTTAGAGTGGAAAGAAATATGAGCAGAAAAGACGTTTATGTGCTCTAAATTACTTAGCATGTCTAGGAAAGAGCTCAGATTTGAAAGCTGAGATTTTAGATCACTGAGACTGGTAGATGTTTGAAATAGTTTTTCTCGTAGGGCAATTCTCACAGGACGGGGGTGTATATTCTTTCAGTTATTGTGTCAACAGTGAGCCTGCAGGATGTGTTTATCCAAAATGCATGTGCTAGGATGTAGAACAGGCTGGTCTGAAGCACTGGGAAAGCAAGTCGATTGTCTGCCATCGCTGCCTAGAGTGATGGTCCATAGAGGTGACCTGTGAAACCGCAGCATAGGCCTTCTCTGGGACCCTGTGGGTTGGTCTCCTGGGCATCTTCTGCTACCCATGCCTTTGATTCTGGTATGAATTCATCATGGCCCATCCTTACTCTCATTCCGATGGCCCGTCTTCCTGTGGTGGTGGGACTGACGTTTGGCGTGGCTGACCAGCTCGTGGATAGAACCTTGAAGGACAGGCTGATAGAGGTGTGGCTCACCCAAATTGATCTGCTGCTCTGGGAAGACTTGGAAATAACTTGGCTAGAATGAGGTTTAGGGATAATCTGCGGATTCAAGTTATTTCTACTAGTTTCTATTTTCCAGTTCTAACAGGCCCTAGGACCTGCTGAAACTTGTTTGTTTTAGAGTTGGGTCTCAAAATTTTTTTTTTTTAATCTTCATTTTATTGAGATATATTCACATACCACACAGTCATACAAAACAAATCGTACTTTCGATTGTTTACAGTACCATTACATAGTTGTACATTCATCACCTAAATCAATCCCTGACACCTTCATTAGCACACACACAAAGATAACAAGAATAATAATTAGAGTGAAAAAGAGCAATTGAAGTAAAAAAGAACACTGGGTACCTTTGTCTGTTTGTTTCCTTCCCCTATTTTTCTACTCATCCATCCATAAACTAGACAAAGTGGAGTGTGGTCCTTATGGCTTTCCCAATCCCATTGTCACCCCTCATAAGCTACATTTTTATACAATTGTCTTTTGAGATTCATGGGTTCTGGGTTGTAGTTTGATAGTTTCAGGTATCCACCACCAGCTACCCCAATTCTTTAGAACCTAAAAAGGGTTGTCTAAAGTGTGCGTAAGAGTGCCCACCAGAGTGACCTCTCGGCTCCTTTTGGAATCTCTCTGCCACTGAAGCTTATTTCATTTCCTTTCACATCCCCCTTTTGGTCAAGAAGATGTTCTCCGTCCCATGATGCCAGGTCTACCTTCCTACCCGGGAGTCATATTCCACGTTGCCAGGGAGATTCACTCCCCTGGGTGTCTGATCCCACGTAGGGGGGAGGGCAGTGATTTCACCTTTCAAGTTGGCTTAGCTAGAGAGAGAGGGCCACATCTGAGCAACAAAGAGGCATTCGGGAGGAGGCTCTTAGGCACAACCATAGGGAGGCCTAGCCTCTGCTTTACAGCAACTGTCTTCCCAAGGGTAAAACCTATGGTAGAGGGCTCAACCCATCAAACCACCAGTCCCCTATGTCTGTGGTCATGTTAGCAACCATGGAGGTGGGGTAGGCGAATACCCCTGCATTCTCCACAGGCTCCTCAAGGGGGCACTACATCTTTTTTTTTCCTTGTTTTTCTTTTTTTTTTTTTAACTTTCCCTTCTTTTTTAAATCAACTGTATGAAAAAAAAAGTTGAAAAGAAAACAAACATACAATAAAAGAAGATTTCAAAGAGACCATAACAAGGGAGTAAGAAAAAGACAACTAACCTAAGATAACTGCTTAACTTCCAACATGTTCCTACTTTACCCCAAGAAAGTTACATAATATAGCAACATTTCTGTGAACTTGTTCCTACTATATCCATCAGAAATCAACAGACGATAGTCACTCCTGGTCATCCCCAGAACGTTAAATAGCTTATCTGTTCTTCTTGGATTATTGTTCCCCCTTCCTTAATTGCTCTCTATTGCTAGTTCCCCTACATTCTACATTATAAACCATTTGTTTTACATTTTTCAAAGTTCACATTAGTGGTAGCATATAATATTTCTCTTTTTGTGCCTGGCTTATTTCGCTCAGCATTATGTCTTCAAGGTTCATCCATGTTGTCATATGTTTCACGAGATCTTTCCTTCTTACTGCCGCGTAGTATTCCATCGTGTGTATATACCACATTTTATTTATCCACTCATCTGTTGAAGGACATTTGGGTTGTTTCCATCTCTTGGCAATTGTGAATAATGCTGCTATGAACATTGGCGTGCAGATATCTGTTCATGTCACTGCTTTCCGATCTTCCGGGTATATACCGAGAAGTGCAATCGCTGGATCGAATGGTAACTCTATATCTAGTTTTCTAAGGAACTGCCAGACTGACTTCCAGAGTGGCTGAACCATTATACAGTCCCACCAACAATGAATAAGAGTTCCAATTTCTCCACATCCCCTCCAGCATTTGTAGTTTCCTGTTTGTTTAATGGCAGCCATTCTAACCGGTGTTAGATGGTATCTCATTGTGGTCTTAATTTGCATCTCTCTAATAGCTAGTGAAGCTGAACATTTTTTTCATGTGTTTCTTGGCCATTTGTATTTTCTCTTCAGAGAACTGTCTTTTCATATCTTTTGCCCATTTTATAATTGGGCTGTCTGTACTATTGTCATTGAATTGTAGGATTTCTTTATATATGCAAGATATCAGTCTTTTGTCAGATACATGGTTTCCAAAAATTTTTTCCCATTGAGTTGGCTGCCTCTTTACCTTTTTGAGAAATTCCTTTTAGGTTTTTCTAAGCTTGAGGAGTTCCCATTTATCTATTTTTTCTTTTGTTGCTTGTGCTTTGGGTGTAAAGTCTAGGAAGTGGCTGCCTAATACAAGGTCTTGAAGATGTTTTCCTACATTATCTTCTAGGAGTTTGATGGTACTTTCTTTTATATTGAGATCTTTGGTCCATTTTGAGTTAATTTTTGTGTAGGGGGTGAGGTAGGGGTCCTCTTTCATTCTTTTGGATATGGATATCCAACTCTCCCAGCCCCATTTGTTGAAAAGACCATTATGACTCAGTTCAGTGACTTTGGGGGCCTTATCAAAGATCAGTCGGCCATAGATCTGAGGGTCTATCTCCGAATTCTCAATTTGATTCCATTGATCTATATGTCTAT
This sequence comes from Choloepus didactylus, assembly GCF_015220235.1. Taxonomy (NCBI): domain Eukaryota; kingdom Metazoa; phylum Chordata; class Mammalia; order Pilosa; family Megalonychidae; genus Choloepus; species Choloepus didactylus. Next base: position 184,312,448 of record NC_051307.1, read on the forward strand.
CTTTGTGCCAGTACCATGCTGTTTTGGCAACTGTGGCTTTATAATAAGCTTCAAAGTCAGGGAGTGTAAGTCCTCCCACTTCGTTTTTCTTTTTTAGAGTGTCTTTAGCAATTCGAGGCATCTTCCCTTTCCAAATAAATTTGATAACTAGCTTTTCCAGGTCTGCAAAGTAGGTTGTTGGAATTTTGATTGGGATTGCATTGAATCTGTAGATGAGTTTGGGTAGAATTGACATCTGAATGACATTTAGTCTTCCTATCCATGAACATGGAATATTTTTCCATCTTTTAAGGTCCCCTTCTATTTCTTTTAGTAGAGTTATGTAGTTTTCTTTGTATAGGTCTTTTACATCTTTGGTTAAGTTGATTCCTAGGTACTTGATTTTTTTAGTTGCTATTGAAAATGGTATCTTTTTCTTGAGTGTCTCTTCAGTTTGTTCATTTCTAGCATATAGAAACATTACTGACTTATGTGCATTAATCTTGTATCCCGCTACTTTGCTAAATTTGTTTATTAGCTCTAGTAGCTGTATCGTCGATTTCTCAGGGTTTTCTAGATGTAAGATCATATCATCTGCAAACAATGACAGTTTTACTTCTTCTTTTCCAATTTGGATGCCTTTTATTTCTTTGTCTTGCCGGATTGCCCTGGCTAGCACTTCCAGCACAATGTTGAATAACAGTGGTGACAGCGGGCATCCTTGTCTTGTTCCTGATCTTAGAGGGAAGGCTTTCAGTCTCTCACCATTGAGTACTATGCTGGCTGTGGGTTTTTCATATATGCTCTTTATCATGTTGAGGAAGTTTCCTTCAATTCCTACCTTTTGAAGTGTTTTTATCAAAAAGGGATGTTGGATTTTGTCAAATGCTTTTTCAGCATCTATTGAGATGATCAATTGATTTTTCCCTTTTGACTTGTTAATGTGTTGTAATACATTGATTGATTTTCTTATGTTGAACCATCCTTGCATGCCTGGAATGAACCCCACTTGGTCATGGTGTATGATTTTTTTAATGTGTCTTTGGATTCGATTTGCAAGTATTTTGTTGAGGATTTTTGCATCTATATTCACTAGGGAGATTGGCCAGTAGTTTTCCTTTTTTGTAGCATCTTTGCCTGGTTTTGGTATTAGATTGATGTTAGCTTCATAAAATGAGTTAGGTAGTGTTCCATTTTCTTCAATGTTTTGAAAGAGTTTGAGTAAGATTGGTGTCAGTTCTTTCTGGAAAGTTTGGTAGAATTCCGCTGTGAAGCCATCTGGCCCTGGGCATTTATTTGTGGGAAGATTTTTGATGACTGATTGGATCTCTTTGCTTGTGATGGGTTGGTTGAGGTCTTCTATTTCTTCTCTGGTCAGTCTAGGTTGTTCATATATTTCCAGGAAATTGTCCATTTCTTCTACATTATCCAGTTTGTTGCCATACAGTTGTTCATAATATCCTCTTATAATTTTTTTAATTTCTTCAGGATCTGCAGTTATGTCACCTTTTTCATTCATTATTTTGTTTGTATGGGTCTTGTCTCTTTTTGATTTTGTCAGTCTAGCTAGGGGCTTGTCAATCTTGTTGATCTTCTCAAAGAACCAACTTTTGGTGATATTTATCCTCTCTATTGTTTTTTTGTTCTCGATGTCATTTATTTCTGCTTTAATCCTTGTTATTTCTTTTCTTGTACTTGGTTTAGGATTGGTTTGCTGTTCATTTTCTAGCTTCTTCAGTTGATCCATTAGTTCTTTGATTTTGGCTCTTTCTTCCTTTTTAATATATGCGTTTAGTGCTATAAATTTCCCCCTTAGCACTGCTTTTGCTGCATCCCATAGGTTTTGGTATGTTGTGTTCTCATTTTCATTCGTCTCTATATATTTAGCAATTTCTCTTGCTATTTCTTCTTTAACCCACTGATTGTTTAGGAGTGTGTTGTTTAACCTCCAGGTATTCGTGAATTTTCTAAGTCTCTGATGATCATTGACTTCTAATTGTATTCCATTGTGGTCAGAGAATGTGCTTTGAATAATTTCTATCTTTTTAAATTTTTTGAGGCTTGTTTTATGTCCCAGCATATGATCTATTCTGGAGAAAGTTCCATGAGCACTAGAAAAGTATGTGTATCCTGGTGATTTGAGATGTAATGTCCTGTATATGTCTGTTAAATCTAATTCATTTATCAGATTGTTTAGGTTTTCGATTTCCTTATTGGTCTTCTGTCTGGTTGGTCTATCTATAGGAGAGAGTGATGTGTTGAAGTCTCCCACAATTATCGTGGAAACATCAATTGCTTTCTTTAGTTTTGCCAGTGTTTCTCTCATGTATTTTGTGGCACCTTGATTGGGTGCATAGACATTTACGATTGTTATTTCTTCTTGTTGAATTGCCCCTTTTATTAGTATGTAGTGGCCTTCTTTGTCTCTCAAAACATCCCTGCATTTGAAGTCTATTTTATCTGAGATTAGTATTGCTACACCTGCTTTCTTTTGGCTGTAGCTTGCATGAAATATTTTTTTCCATCCTTTCACTTTCAGTTTCTTTGTGTCCCTGTGTCTAAGATGAGTCTCTTGTATGCAACATATTGATGGTTCATTTTTTTTGATTCATTCTGCAGATCTATATCTTTTAATTGGGGAGTTTAATCCATTTACATTCAACGTTATAAGCGTGAAGGCATTTCTTGAATCAGCCATCTTATCCTTTGGTTTATGTTTGTCATATTTTTCCCCTCTGTCTATTAATATCCTTTATTGTACCCATACCGAATCTCTTTAGTACTGAACCTTTCTCCAAGTCTCTCTGTCCTTTCTTTGTTTCTCTGTCTGTAGGGCTCCCTTTAGTATCTCCAGTAGGGCAGGTCTCTTGTTAGCAAATTCTTTCAGCATTTGTTTGTCTGTGAAAAATTTAAGCTCTCCCTCAAATTTGAAGGAGAGCTTTGCTGGATAAAGTATTCTTGGCTGGAAATTTTTCTCACTCAGAATTTTAAATATATCGTGCCAGTGCCTTCTCGCCTCCATGGTGGCTGCTGAGTAGTCACTACTTAGTCTTATGCTGTTTCCTTTGTATGTGGTGAATTGCTTTTCTCTTGCTGCTTTCAGAACTTGCTCCTTCTCTTCTGTGTTTGACAGTGTGATCAGTATATGTCTCGGAGTGGGTTTATTTGGATTTATTCTATTTGGAGTTCGCTGAGCATTTATGATTTGTGTATTTATGTTGTTTAGAAGATTTGGGAAGTTTTCCCCAACAATTTCTTTGAATACTCTTCCTAGACCTTTACCCTTTTCTTCCCCTTCCGGGACACCAATGAGTCTTATATTCGGACGTTTCATATTATCTATCATATCCCTGAGGTCCATTTCGATTTTTTCAATTTTTTTCCCCATTCTTTCTTTTATGCTTTAATTTTCCATTCTGTCATCTTCCAGGTCACTGATTCGTTGTTCAACTTCCTCTAGTCTTGTGCTATGAGTGTCCAGAATCTTTTTAATGTGGTCAACAGTTTCTTTAATTTCCATAAGATCATCCATTTTTTTTATTTAGTCTTGCAATGTCTTCTTTATGCTCTTCTAGGGTCTTCTTGATTTCCTTTGTATCCCGTACTATGGTCTCATTGTTAATCTTTAGTTCTTTGAGTAGCTGTTCTAGGTGCTGTGTCTCTTCTGATCTTTTGATTTGGGTGCTTGGGCTTGGGTTATCCATATCATCTGGTTTTTTCATATGGTTTATAATTTTCTGTTGTTTTTGGCCTCGTGGCATTTGCTGAACTTGATAGGGTTCTTTTAGGATTTGTAGACCAATTGAAGTCCTTATCTCTAATTTATCATATCTACAGCTTCGTGGAGTACACTTTCTCTAACTAACCAGCAGGTGGCGTCCACGAGCCACCTGTTCTCCACAAGCCAGTTCTCCCCTGCTTAGCCTTTTCGGTGAGTGGGGGAGTGAGTCTTGTGGGGTCCAATTGGTGTACCAAGCTTGCGTGTGTAGTTGGTGTTGCCTGCCCTGTATATGGGGCGTGTTTCTGGGCAGTCAGGGAGGGGGGGTTGCCCTAACAATCAAATCTCCCTGGTGATCCTAGAGTTTTAAAGCTGCTGCAATAGTGTAATCCTTCAGTTCAGTCCTGCCACAGTTTGTCTCTGCCACTCACCCACAAGTCCTTGGTATTGGCGTATGGCTCCTGAGACTTGCAAGTGGGCCCCTCTTCCAGGCTGTGCACCCCAGGTCCTCTGTTGCGGGATGACTGTGCTATGTCATAGGTGAGTGCCGTCCCCCAGGGCAGTTCTGGGCTGCTGGGCTGTGTAGGGAGGCTCCCAGTCTGCTGAAATGATGGCTGAATGGGGCTTTGTTAATTCACACTGCTCTACCTTCCCAACTCTGGGACAATCAGCTGAGGTTGCAGGGAAGGCTAATGTCCACGCCCAGTTTTGTGGTGTGTGCCTGTTATTTGAAGCACTTCCGTCACACTGGGTTGTCTGGAGCAGCTCTGGGCTATGGGGCTGGCGATGGGCAGGAATGTTTCCTGTCCACCAGGATGATGGCTGTGAGCGGACACCCCCCTTTTCTTGGGAAGTTGTGGTGTTTAGTGAATTTTCTCAGCCACTGGATTATTGCCTTTTGTCTCAGAGCTCTCTTAGTTCTGCTCTTGACTTGACCTGCCCAAATTGCAAGTCTTTGAAGCTTTCTTTATTGGGCTTCTTAGAGTAATTGTTTTAGAAAAAGAAAAAAGGATTAAAAAAAAAAAAAAAGGGCCCTCCTCAGAGATCTAATGGGTTATTGAAATGCTAAGAGACAAAGCAAACAGGGCCATTAAGGAAAGGTCCACAGGGCAGAGAAATCAGCTTTTCTTCGGGATTTGCATATGAGCCTCAGGGCCTGAGCTCTGCCCTTCCCCTTTCTATGTTCACCAGAACTCCAAAAATCCTCCGCTTTTATTTTGGAGTTTTTCGTGTTGTTTTTTTTCTATGCCTGTCTCCTCTCTCCTGGGCTGGCTGCTCTCAGATTCTCTGGTGTCTGGTCTCAGTCTATCTACGGTTGGAGTTTGGATCAGTAGAATGAGTTTCCGATAAGGGCTGCCACTGCAATTCTCCCTTCTTCCCGGAGCTGACAGCCCCTCCTCCCAGGGGACTGAGCCTGGCAGGGAGGGGCGTGGGTCCCCTGGCCACAAAAACTTACAGTTTCGCTGATCTCAGCAGTTCCACCTTTTCTTGAGTGTTGTTTGAAGTATGCCCAAAGTCAGATTACTCTGTGGTGTCCAGTCCACGCAGTTCCTGGCTTTCTACCTACTTTCCTAGAGGAGTAACTAAAACATACAGCTCACCAGTCCGCCATCTTGCCCCGCCTCCTCAAAATATTTTAAAAAATGGGAATGATTTGTAATCCAAAAAAACAAAGAAAACTTAAAGGAATTACACATCTAATTGTGGAAAATTTGGAAAATACTGAAAAGTAATGAAAAACAAAATAACCTTCGCTTGAAATCCTACCAACAAGAAAGTGATGCATTCATTCAGCAAATGTTTTTGAGTATCCGCTACAACAACACTTCTCCAACTTTAATGTGCACACGAATCACCTGGACCGTGTTACAGTGAAGATTCTGACTCAGAGGGGCTTGGGTGGGGCCTGGGGTCCTGCTTCTCCAACAATCTCCCACTGTGGCTGTTGCTGCTAGTCCATGGACCACTCTGAGGACCTGGGGACCAGGGGCTGTGCTACATTTTGTGTGTTTTCTTGCAATCCTTTTTCTATATGTATTTTTTTAATTGCTTATGATCATATGGCATGTACAGTTTTGCATCCTGCTTTTCTTAAAATGTTACATTCTGTCATAAGCATTCTCCTCTGCAGTTGGAACTTTGATAGACATAAGGGGTTTTTTTTTTCTCTTTTGTTGTAAATAAAGTTGGTCACATTGATCTTTTTTTCCTCTGTAGTTTCTTCCTTTGATTTTAAGCTTAGAAAGCTTCCGTGTCCAGAGATCAAATAAACATTCACCAAGTTGAATCTGTGTTTAAAATACTTCATTTTTTATATTTGTGTCTAATACATTGGCATTTGATTGTACTTTAAAAGCCCTTTAGCTGCCAAGTATTACACAAAATGTTAACAGTGGTTCTCTGTGGGTGGTGGGGTTATTTTTAATTGTTTTTTCTTCTTTCACATATTGCTTTTATGAGTGAAATAGTAGACTTTATTTAAACCAACAGTGACCACCTCTTGCCCGTGGAACCATAGCCAAGATACTCTGGGAGAGCTGGGAACATGGAATCTGGAGAATCTGTTTAATTGTCCTCCCTGGGCCTCAGTAAAAAGAGAGAGGGACTGTAGGGCCCTTTCTGGCCCCAAAAGATTCAGCACCCCATGAAGCAGCATGGGCTAGAGTTCTGACTTGATAGGCTGGCTATTCCTTGGCTGAGGCAACCCGTCCCCAGTCTGATTAAAATATTTCGTCTTTTTAGAGAGGAAGTGGTGAAAAGGTCTGTGGACAGAGTGAGTGCCAAGGTGTTAGGGGGGATGCTGGTCACGCTGGAGGTCAGGACCTGCAGCAGGGGGTGTCCGTCCAGCTCTGACCAGGGGCAGTAGAGCAGATGGTGAGGACATGGCCTGGGGTTCAAATCTCTGTTCTTACAGTAACCACCTGTGTGATCTCCAGGCTTTAGTTTCTTCCTGTAAAAAATGTAGATAATAATAGTACCTGTCTGCCTCAGAGGTTCCCTGAGGCTAAAAACAGGTAACATGGGTAAGGTACTTAAAATAGTATCTGCCACTGGAAGCTCCGACTCAATAATGCTGGTTCTTTTTTTAAAATTTTTATTGTGGTAACATATATACAACATAGAATTTCCCATTTAACCACTTTCAAAGATACAATTCAGTGGTGTTAATTACATTCACAATGTTGTGCAACTTTCACCACCATCCATTACCAAAACTTTTCCATCTACCCAAACAAACTCTGTACCCATTAAAGTGTTAACTCTCCTTTCCCTCTTCCCACCCAACCTGTACTTTCTGTCTATGAATTTGCATACTCTAGGTATTTCATGTAAGTGAAATTATACAATATTTGTTCGTTTGTATCTAGCATTTCACCCACCATGATTTCGTCAAGGTTCATCCATGTTATCACTTGTAGTAGATAGAACTTTGTTCCTTTTTACAGCTGAATAATATTCCATTTTGTGGCTATACCATATTTTGTTTATCCATTTATCAGTTGATGGACACTTGGGTTGCTTCCATCTTTTGGCAGTTGTCAGCACTGCTTCATTGAAGATCGGTGTGCAAGTATCTGTTTGAGTCCCTGCTTTCGATTCTTTTGGGGTATGTACCTAGTAATGAGATTGCTGGGTTGTGTGGTAGTTCTGTACTCATTCTGAGGAGCTGCCAAGCTATCTTCCCCAGCAGCTACACTATTTTACATTCCCACCAGCAATGAAGGAGGGTCCCTACGTCTCTGCATTCTCACCAACACTTCTTTTCCATTTTTAAAATAATGGGTGCTGTTCCTGTCCCTTTCTAACCCTTCCCCATCTTTACCCTCTTCTCCCCCTTCCCTTCCCTCTCCATGCAATTGCATCCTCCCCCTCACCTTTCTCTTCCCTCTTCTCCTGCCCAACCCTCCTTCCTTGCTGCTCTTCCTTCACTGTCTCCTCTCCCTCTCCTTCCCGCAATTTCTCCCTCTCCCTTGTCCTTTTCTTGCCATCTTTCCCATCCTCTTCCTCTCCTTTTTCCTCTCCTCTCCTCCCTAGTAGTGTTGGCTCTTGGTAAAAGCAGTGCCTCTTGCTTTTTACCACAGAAGATGATTTCTGCACCCCTCCTGTTATAGACCTTTTGCACCCTTCCCTCTGGCAGGAAAGCCCCTACCCCCACCCACCCACCCCCAAAGCCCTCTCAGCCTTCAGAGCTCAGAGCTCAGCCCCAGGAGCACTTCCTCCCAGCCCTCCCAGCCCTCCCACCTAGTGTCGCTGCTCAGCCACCTTGGTCACTGTGGCACAGTTATTTTGCATGTATGTTCACTGGAGCCCTGCCAGTCTCCATTCTTCAGTCTCCAAGCTCCAAGAGGATAAGGACTTGTTTGCTTTTGTTTCCTTGTATTCCTGGTGCCTAGCATGGTGCCTGAATAAATGATTCTGATCTACCCCAGGGCAAGTATAAATTAGCAGAAAGTGTTGGGTTTGGAAACCGACAGAGCACAGCTTGAACTGCTGGCTCTGGAGAACAGTGTGACTTTCTGTAGTTTCTTTACTCTGTGTTAGCCTCAGTTTCTTCATCTGTAAAATGGGGGTGATGTGCACCTCTCTTGTAGGTTGCTGTATAAATTAAATGAAATCTTAAAAAATCAAGTTCCTGTTTTATAGCTGTCACTGAAACATTATTTCTCTTCCAAGTCCCTTTTAAATTTCATTTGCATAGCCTTGTAGAAGTTGTGAGTCAGTCTATAGTTTGAGGCTTAAGACTTAAGATAATTCATGATTTCATGGGTAATGTGATTTATAATATATATGAAGACCCAGGACAGGCTATCAGCAGACCAAGTTGCTCTCCCAGTTCTGCCACTGCCTGGTTGCGTGATGTGAAGTCAGAGCAACTCTGAGCCTCAGGTGTCTTATTCTGCAAAATGAAAAGTTTGGATACAATTAAGCCTCAGTCTTGCCAGCTACACCCTTATAACATAGGCTGTATCTGCTTCCCTCCTGTTCCATTATTTACTTACCCTACTTCCTTTAAAAGTTTACTCTAAAAGAAAACTTTATATCACTACTGTATATATCATAAGTAGAAGGTAACAAAAAATAGTAGAATGAAAACAAAACAGTGTTACAAAAATCTTGCCAGATACTATAATCTGCCAAGACTGGAGGCTGAGGTTTCCTCACTTGGTGAACAAGGGAAAATAGCAAACACTGAAGAGATGGTGAGGACATACCAGCACCAAAAGCAGGCATTCTGCTCTCCTAAGGACCACTGCGAGTGGAAAAGGACACAAGTCTCTGTGATTCTGTGTAGTTTGTGTAGCCTTCAGCCACTTCCTCACTTTGGAAAAAGCTGGATTTGATCATCGTCCTGGAAGGGACCTTAGACATCATCTGTCCCACCTGTCATTTGTAGATGGATGAGTGGCGGGTGGGTGTAGAAATCACGGCTCACTCCCTCATGGCAGCAGTTTCGGGATCCACGTCAGACTTGCTTGTGTGACACCAGAACAAATGACTGAAATGCGGAGATCTCCACTGTGGTGATTAGACCCCAAGCCCAACCATGGCCAGTCCACATACAGATCATCCCAGCACACTGTATTTACTTTATTTTATTTTAAGCTCAGTTCTAATATACCTGTGCATGGTTTTGGACTGGGACACTCCTTCACTATTTTTTAGAACACGTTATGTCACTTATAAGTGAACTCAGGAATTATACTTATCCCTTTGCTTTATTTGATCTACTAGGAAAGAAAAACATCTCCCAGAGAAGTTGTTTCTTCACCTTGGCCAGAAGCAGTAACACCTGAGTAATGAACACAACCAGTTCCATTTGAGTGCCACAAAGAACTTTTGGGAATGGATACTATTTTTTGAGTTTTTATAAACAACATAGATAAAAGTAGGCAGCAAAGAAAATCTTGGTTTCAGCAAAGAAATTGAACCAAAAGTAGTTAAAACAAAACAAAATATGGTGATCTCTAAAAAAAGCCTTTCATGTGAATCGTTTAGAAAGAACAAGACTAGGCCTTATAGGATCTTTTCCCCCATTTCCTTGCTAAGTTCTTAAATCAAATCCTGTGGTCATTCCCCCAACCCTGAACACCTGCCTCCAGCCCCAGCCCTGAGTGGCAGATCTGATAGCATGGGCTAGAAGTACCTGGAGTTTACTCTGGTTGCCTCAAAGGGGCTGCATTGGTGTATCCATTAGCTATTGCTGCAAACTCCTCCCTTGTCTTCTCTTCAACTCTTTTATTATTGCTTATAGTCTATGGGTCTGGATCAGCCGGGCGGGCTCCCTCAAGTGTCTGCAGTAGCTGAATATTAGGTGGGAAGCTCTGCTGATCCTGGCTGGGCTCCCTCAAGTGTTTGGGGCTTGGCTGGCTGGTCTGGGACAGGCTCAGCTGGGGCAACTGGGCACTGACCCCCACACGGCCTCTCCTCCAGCAGGCTAGCTTGGACTTGGTCACATGGTATCTGAGCATGGCTCCAAAAGAAACAGCAGGCCTCTTGAGACCTAGGCTTGGAATTGGCATTTGCCAAAGCAAGTCCCAAGGCCAGCCCAGATCCAAGTAGTGGGCAAATAGACACTGCTTCCTGATGGGGGAAGCTGTAAAGTCACATTGCAGAGGGGCTGGCTGCAGGGGGATGGAGAATTAGGGCCATTTCTGCAATCCAAATTGGGATCTTGCTCCAGAAGCCACAGTTATTGACAAGGATGCCTAGCACCTGACATAAAATTAGAAAATTCGAAGGTCCGCTAAAGTTATAAAATTGTATAACTCTACTGCTGTTGTCCTTCTGATATTGTCATTCCTTCATTTCTCTTCCCTCATTTTCTGATTTTCCCACGCATACTGCACCTGCTCTAAGCAGCCCTGATTTAATGAGGCCCTTTGTGCTTCTCGGCAGGGATTGGGTACCCCTTGGCACCATTCCCACATCTTCTCCCTTTATCCCTCTGGGGTCTGTCCATCATCATGACTCTCTCAACAGAGTTGAACATGGGAGACCTAACCTGGATTGCACTTGGGTCCTCTTGTTAAAGCATGTCCTTCCAAACACACATCCTACCCTTTCCCTCCACCTCTGCCTTTTAACTGGTAAACTTTTTTTTTTTTTAAATTATTGAAGTATTTTATTGCCACAGTACAGCAGATATATGTTGGTTGAATATAAATTGAAAAATTGTTCACTTGGCTTATATTTAACCTAATGTCTTTTTTTTTATTTTTTAAAGTGTATTTATCAAAAAATTAAAACAAGCAACAAAAGACATACATTTCAAACAAAACAAAGGATTAAGAAAAACAGAAAACCTAAAATAACTACTTTGCTTCCAACATGTTCCTACCATACACCAAGAAAATTAATAAACCCTATCCAAACAAAGGAATAAGAAAAACAAATAATCTACTAGAGGACAATTTGCTTTTCTCCAAGTTTCTGCTGTTACAAATGATGATACAGTGAACTCCCTGGGTTGAAAGTGGGTACATTGCAAATTTCAGTAAATATTGTATAAATGCCCTCCACTTCCCCAGAGGGTTCGTGGCTTTTTCCTCCACCTAATAAAAATAGAACAATCTTTTACACTTTTACCAAACTGATAAACCAAATGTTGTTTTCTTTTTTTGAAATAAATCCAAAGCTATAGGAACAGTTGCAAAAACAATACTAGCCCCATACACAGAATTCCATCATACCCTGACCCCCCTCCCCCGATAGCCCAATCCACCAACTTTAGCATGCTGTCACATTGCTATTTCTTTCCCTCCCTCCCTCACTCCCTATCTATCATCCATCATCTATTGCTCTGTCCTCTGAACATATGAGAGCAAGCTGCACACATCCTTGAACATACACTATAGTTCACATGTACACTTCCCATGAACAAGAACATTCTTTTATGCAGTCCCATTAAGCACAACTAAGAAGTACAAGAGATTCAACAGTGATACAAAGCTTACCTTCTATATTTCCTTTACCTTATGTCTCAACTGTGTCCCTTTGAGCCACCTGTCCTCTATCCTCCAATCCCATCCAAGTTCATCCTTGGCATTCAATCGTCATCTATTTAGACTGTCTTTTTTTTTTTTCAGTTGTGGAAACATATATACAGCCTAAATCTTCCCATTCCACCCCCTCCCTAGCCTTCCATTAGTGAGATTAATCACATTTAGAGTGTTGTAATGCTCTTTCCCACCATCCATTACTAGAAATTTCCCTTCACCTCGAACAGCAACCCTACACTCATTTCTTAACTCCCCATTGCCCCTTCCCCCATTTCTCTTAACCCAAACTCTACATTTCATCTCTATGGTTATATTCTCTGATAATTTCTTTGTGTTTACTGTGGGGCTTAAAATTAACCTCTTAAATCCATATCAATATTGTTTTTCTTTGATACCACCTTTACTTCAATAGGACATATAAATTATGTTCCTATACTCCTCCATTCCCCCACCTTTATATAGTTGTCTAAAATTACATATTTTACATTGAGTTCAGAACCACTGATTTGTCTTTAGAGTTTGTGTATTTTGTATCATGTAGGAAATAAATAGTGAAGTTACAGTTCAAAAATTATTGACTTCTATTTGTATTCCATTGTGGTTGGAGAATGTGCTTTGAGTATAGTCAGTTTTTTTTTTTTTTTTTTTTTTTTTTTTTTTTTAATTTCTTGAGGCTTGTTTTATGTCCCAGCTTACGGTTCCTTCTGGAGAAAGATCCATGATCACTAGAGAAAAATGAGTGTCCTGGTGCTTTGGGATGTAAGGTACTACATATGTCTGTTAAAATTCTCTATATCTCTTTCTCCTTTCTTTGTTTTCTCTGTTGGTAGGGATCCCTTTAAAATCTGAAGTAGGGCAGGTCTTTTATTGGCAAAGTCTCTCAGTTGACGCCCCACATTCAGGGCAGTCAACTCCAACAACAAACCCAAACTGACTTCACCAGTTGAACCCCACAAAAATCATTTCCCCACACACCACAGAGACAGAGTTGGGAAGAACTGACTTGAGGGGTATAGGTGACCTGTGGACGCCATTTGCTGGTTAGTTAGAGAAAGTATACACCGCCAAACAGTGTTTCTGAAAAATTAGATAGGTATTTTTTTTTTTTTTTACAACTTGAAAGAACCCTGTTGAGCAGAGCAAATGCCAAGAGGCCAAAAACAACAGAAAATCTCAATGCATTTGATAAAACCAGACAATATGGAGAATCCAACTCCAGACACACAAATCAAGTTATCAGAAGAGACAAGGTACCTCGCACAATTAATCAAAGAACTACAATTGAGGAATGAAAACATGGCAAAGGATTTAAAGGACATCAAGAAGACCATGGCCCAGGATATAAGCAACATAAAGAAGACCCTAGAAGAGCATAAAGAAGACATTGCAAGAGTAAATAAAAAAGTAGAAGATCTTATGGAAATAAAAGAAACTGTTGGCCAAATTAAAAAGACTCTGGATATTCACAATACAAGACTAGAGGAAGCTGAACAACATCTCAGTGTCCTAGAAGTCCACAGAACAGAATATGAAAGAACAAAAAAAAGAATGGAGAGAAAAATCGAAAAAATCGAAATGGATCTCAGGGATATGATAGATAAAATAAAACGTCCAAACTTGTGACTCGTTGGTGTCCCAGAAGGGGAAGAGAAGGGTAAAGGTCTAGAAAGAGTATTCAAAGAAATTGTTGGGGAAAACTTCCCTAACCTTCTACACAATATAAATACACAAAGCATAAATGCCCAGCGAACTCCAAATAGAATAAATCCAAATAAACCCACTCCAAGACATATTCTGATGAGACTCTCAAATACTGAACAGAAGGAGCAAGTTCTTAAAGCAGCAAGAGTAAAGCAATTCACCACATACAAAGGAAACAACATAAGACTAAGTTGTGACTACTCAGCGGCCACCATGGAGGCGAGAAGGCAGTGGCATGGTGTATTTAAAATTCTGAGAGAGAAAAATTTCCAAACAAGAATACTTCATCCAGCAAAACTCTCCTTCAAATTCAAGGGAAAGCTTAAATTTTTCACAGACAAACTGGTAAACTTTTGAGTGCAGTGGTATCCCCAGCATCTAGTCCAATGCATGATGGCCAGTAGGTGCTCAGTAAATATTTGATGACTGAGATAAATGAGGTAATGACTGACTGAAGGAAGTTACAGTGAACCAGTGAGAAGGCAGAATGAGGTCCTGATGGCTCACAGATTTCTTTTTACTCATTTGTTTCTTGTCATTTTAAGCCTCATTGAACCCCATAGGATGCGCAGACATGCTCTGGTGGCCTTTGTTCTTAATAGTTCCAATTTTCATTTATAATTTTTTAAAATTATTTTTTAGAGCAGTTGTAGTTTTACAGAAAATCATGCAAAATGTACAGAGTTCCCATATACCCCTGTATTAGTCAGGGTTCTCTAGGGAAACGGAACCAACAGGAGATATCTGTAAATATGAGGTTTATAAAAGTGTCTCACGCAGCTGTGGGGATGCATGAGTCCAAATTCTTTAGGGCAGCTCACAAGCTGGCAACTCTGATGAAATGCTTCAATTACTGTCCCAGGAGAAGCTGGCTGGCTGAAGAAGAAATGAAAATTCTCCCTTTTCCCTTAAAAGTCTTCAAGTGATTGGATTAAATCCAACTGATTAGATTCTCTCATTGCAGAAGGCACTCCCTTGGTTGATCATGAATGTAATCAGCCACAGATGCAATCAATTAACTGATGATTTAATAAACCAGCCTTCTGGTTTATATCCAGCCATGAAATGTCCCTGCAGTAACGGTTAGGCCAGTGTTTGGTTGAACAGATACCTGGACACCATCACCTGGCCAAGTTGGCACATGAACCTAAACATCACAACCCCCCTGACTGACATATACATGTTCCCTGCTAGTGACATTTTGCATTAGTGTGGTACAATTGTTACAATTGATGAACCAATATCATTATAATTGTATTATTAACTAAAGTCCATAGTTTACATTAGGGTTCACTCTTTGTGCTTTACAGTTCTATTTTTTTTTTATTGTGGTAACATAAAATTTCTCATATTAACCACTTTCAAGTATATAGTTCATTGATGTTAATTACATCAAAATGTTGTGTTACTGTCAACACCATCCGTTACCAAAACTTTCCCATCACCGCAAACAGACGCTCTGTACCATTTAAGCATTAACTCCCATTCCCCACCCCCACTCCTGGTAACCTGTATCATTTTAGCAGGTATGAAATAGGTTTGCTTCTGGTTGCAAGTGCTTGGCTTCCTCAAAAGTTGGCTGCATAAAGAGAAGTATAAGAGGAAAAAAGTATAGGGAGAAGCAAGAAGTAAGGTCATAGAGAGGAGTCTCTTGGCTCTGATTTATTTTTCCACTAGGTTTACTAGAGTTGGATTCTTAGTGTTTAATCCACCCCCCATTTTCCAGTTGATGCTCACTTCCCCAGAATCACAGTTGCTGTCTTTGACCTTGTGTAAATTACTTACTGCCTGGGAACATTGTGGGGCTGTGAGCTCTTACCTCCCTGTGAGTAGGTGAGCAGCTGTCACAAGATGAGAATAAAGGTGGTCGTAAGGGTGAGGATATTCCTGGCCTTTTTTCTACAAAGTGCCAGGAGAATTGTATCAATAAGTATTTAGCTAATAAGCTGTCCTGCTGGAATAGAGTAAAAATTTCACAGGTAAAGCCACATAGCATTTATTTTCATAGCTAGCCTTTGGTGAGGCAGGAGGACATCACTGTTCTGAATCATTGTCATTTGATTTTCAATCCTGGCTGCACATCCGAGTCTTCTGGGGTGCTTTAAAAACTGATGCTTGTTCCCAGCTCAAGAATTGATTTAATTGCTCTGAGGTGTGGCCTGGGTCTCGGGATTTTAAAAATCTTCTCAAGTAATTCTGATGTGCAGCCATAGTTGAGGATCACTGATTCAGTTTATCCATTCTGTCTCAGGAAAGGGAAAATAATTAAAATCTGTGTTAGAACTATATGAGTTTTCCTGGTTGTTAAAGTACAAAATGTTTATATGTTGGGATAAATTAGAATTGGTCTGGAATAACAGAAGGATCAGGAAGTGAGGGTAAATGTTTCCAATATGTTCCTCTGCATCAGCCTGGTTTTTACCCCCTCTCTTTACTGTTATCCCCCACCCCCCTACTCCATCCCACCAAATTATCTTGGGAATAATTTATAGAAAATATAATGAATGAATGCTCTTAACACTTGAGTTTGCAAAGTGCTCATTATCACGTTTTTCATTTGATCCTGACGACAGAAGTTATCTAAGAAACAAGCTATTTCTCAGTTCAGAGTCCTGAGGGAGAAGCTTACTGGCTCAGCTGGGATCGGGTGTCCTCCCCTGACCCAGTCTGCTGTACTGGGTCCCCAGGTTCACTGTCACTCAGCAGCTGCCCTGGGAGCCCACACAGGCTGCCCACGCACACCTAGCAAACCCTGCTGTGCACCAGAGGGATGCGGAGCCACCCCTCTGTCCACAGGTCTTACCTTAACTAGTCAGAGTTCATTCTCTTCCCTGGTAGAAAAGGCTATGAGAGGCAAACTAATTAGCAGAATTGTTGGTGAATAGCCATGCAGAGAAGAGGGAATTTGGGGGCCCAGGGCCGGTTTGATGCCTGCTGGAGGATGGGCAACCCAGGCCGTGGGACCCTAATTCTTGGCTCCTTTTCCTCTCGGCATCTTGTCTTTGCATTATGACTCCACCTTGGGCCTGTTGTAGTTGATCAGTACACAGTTTATTTTACAGTTGCTACATTTTAATCTCCTTGATGGATTTGAAGTCTGGCCTGGTCTCCTTGGAGGATAGAAAACCATCTTATGTCATTTCAAGCTGTCTTTTAGATGGGTTTCTATTCTGCCTGTGATCAGTTGATTTTTTTTTTCATTTTTATTGAGATTGTTCAGATACTGTACAATTATCCAAAGATCCAAAGTGTACAATCACTTGCCCCTGGGTACCCTCATACAGCTGTGCATCCATCACACTTAATTTTTGTTCAATTTTTAGAAACTTTTCATTACTCCAGACAAGAAATAAAGTGAAAGATGAAAAAAGAAAAAAAGAAAAGGAAACTCTAATCCTCCACTATCCCTAACCAACCCCCCTCAATTGTTGACTCGTAGTGTTGATATAGTACATTTGTTACTGTTTATGAAAAAATGTTGAAATACTACTAACTGTAGTATATAGTTTGTAATAGGTATATAGTTCTTCCCTATATGCCCCTCTATTATTAACTTCTAATTGTATTGTCATATATTTGTTCTGGTTCATGGAAGCGATTTCTAGTATTTGTACAGTTGATCATGGACATTGCCCACCATGGGATTCAGTTTTATACATTCCCATCTTTTGACCTCCAACTTTCCTTCTGGTGACATATATGACTCTGAGCTTCCCCTTTCCACCTCATTCACACACCATTCGGCGCTGTTAGTCATTCTCACATCTTGCTACCAACACCCCTGTTCATTTCCAAACATTTGAGTTCATCCTAATTGAACATTCTGCTCATACTAAGCAACCACTCCCCATTCTTAAGCCTCGTCCTATATCTTGGTACCTTATATTTCATGTCTATGAGTTTACATACTATAATTAGTTCCTATCAGTGAGACCCTGCAATAATTGTCCTAATGTGTCTGGCTTATTTCACTCAGTATATTGCCCTCTAGGTTTTGTCATCAACCCATTTTTTTTTAATATAGTTTTGTTCACTCACCATACATTCCATCCCAAGTAAACAATCGATGGTTCTCTGCATGGTCATACATTTATGTGTTCACCACCTTCACCACTATCTATATAAGAGCATCTACATTTCTTCCACAAGGCAGGAGGGAGAGTCAAAGAAGGTAGAGAGGCAAAAGAAAGAGGGAAAAAAATGGCAGCTAGGAAGCAGCAAAAGGAAAAATAACCTTAAATCAAAGTAGAATAAAGAATCAGACAATACCACCAATGTCAAGTGTCTAACATGTCTCCCCTATCCCCTCCTCTTATCTGCATTCACCTTGGTGTATCACCTTTGTTACATTAAAGGAAGCATAATACAATGATTCTATTAGTTACAGTCTCTAGTTTATGCTGATTGCATCCCTCCCCCAATGCCTCCCCATTTTTAACACCTTGCAAGATTGACATTTGCTTGTTCTCCCTCGTAAAAGAACATATTTGTACATTTTATCACAATTGTTGAACACTCTAGATTTCACCAAGTTACACAGTCCCAGTCATTATCTTTCTTCCTTTCTTGTGGTGTCTCACGTGCGCCCCACCTTCCTCTCTCAACCATATTCATAGTTACCTTTGTTCAGTGTACTTACATTGTTGTGCTACCATCTCCCAAAATTGTGTTCCACACCACGCACTCCTGTCTTCTATCACCCTGTAGTGCTCCCTTTAGTATTTCCTGTAGGACAGGTGTCTTGTTCACAAAGTCTCTCATTGTCTGTTTGTCAGAAAATATTTTGAGCTCTCCCTCATATTTGAAGGACAGCTTTGCTGGATACAGGATTCTTGGTTGGTGGTTTTTCTCTTTCAGTATCTTAAATATATCACACCACTTCCTTCTTGCCTCCATGGTTTCTGCTGAGAGATCCGCACATAGTCTTATTAAGCTTCCTTTGTATGTAATGGATCACTTTTCTCTTGCTGCTTTCAGGATTCTCTCTTTGTCTTTGACATTTGATAATCTGATTATTAAGTGTCTTGGCGTAGGTCTATTCATATCTCTTCTGTTTGGAGTACGCTGTGCTTCTTTGATCTGTAATTTTATGTCTTTCATAAGAGATGGGAAATTTTCATTAATTATTTCCTCTATTATTGCTTCTGCCCCTTTTCCCTTCTCTTCTCCTTCTGGGACACCAATGATATGTACATTATTGTACTTTGTTTCATCCTTGAGTTCCCAGAGATGTTGCTCATATTTTTTCATTCTTTTCTCCATCTGCTCCTTTGCGTGTAGGCTTTCAGGTGTTTTGTTCTCCAGTTCCTGAGTGTTTTCTTCTGCCTCTTGAGATCTGCTGTTACATGTTTCCATTGTGTCTTTCATCTCTTGTGCTGTGCCTTTCATTTCCATAGATTCTACTAGTTGTTTTTTTGAACTTTTGATTTCTGCCGTATACATGCCCAGTGCTTCCTTTACAGCC
The DNA here is from genome assembly GCF_015220235.1 of Choloepus didactylus. Classification (NCBI taxonomy): domain Eukaryota; kingdom Metazoa; phylum Chordata; class Mammalia; order Pilosa; family Megalonychidae; genus Choloepus; species Choloepus didactylus. The sequence continues at coordinate 184,331,310 of NC_051307.1, forward strand.
TCTATCTCTTTTGCAATATCTTCTCTAAACTGTTTGAAATGATTTAGCATTAGTTGTTTAAATTCCTGTATCTCAGTTGAAGTGTACATTTGTTCCTTTGACTGGGCCATAACTTTGTTTTTCTTAGTGTAGGTTGTAATTTTCTGTTGTCTAGGCATGGTTTCCTTGGTTATCCAAATCAGGTTTTCCCAGACCAGAACAGGCTCAGGTCCCAGAGGGAAGAAATATTCAGTATCTGGTTTCCCTGAGGGTGTGTCTTAGAAAATTGCTCCACCCTTTGATGCCTCAGGTCACTGTGCTTTTCTGCCCAGCAGGTGATGCCTGTTAGCCTATAATTCTTGACTGGTGTGAGGAGGTGTGGCAGTGTTCCCCCAGGCTCTGGGGTCTGGTTCTGAATGGAAAGGGCCCCACCCCTTTCCTCCTAGAGAAGACAGACCCCCAGGTGGAGGTCATTAGCATTTCAATGGTCTCGCTCTCTGCTTATGCTGTCTCCACCCTTCCTCAAGTCACAGCCCTGGAAACTGAATATGACTGGGGCTTTCTTCACTGAGCCAAAAAAGAAACAGATAGTCCCCTTCAGACCCAGTCCAAGGCGGCCCTCTGGCTCTCCCAGGTCAGTCGTCACCCAAAGCCTCTGTCTGTTTTTGGGGATGCGTACCTGAAGTGAGCAGTTCACACTCGGTACTTAAAATGCCAGTTGGAGCTCAGCTGAGCTATATTCGCTTGCTGGGAGAGAGCTTCTCTCTGGCACCACGAGGCTTTGCAGCTCGGGCTATGGGGGAGGGGGTCTCACAACTTGGTTCCGCAGGTTTTACTTACAGATTTTATGCTGTGTTCTCTGGCATTCCTCCCAATTCAGGTTGGTGTATGATGAGTGGATGGTCTCGTTTGTCCCCCCGCAGTTATTCTGGATTATTTACTAGTTGTTTCTGTTTTTTTGTAGTTGTTCCAGGGGGACTACTTAGCTTCCACTCCTCTCTATGCCGCCATCTTGCCCGAGTCCTTCAACTGTCACTTTTAAAGCCCTCTAGTGTTGTCTTAATTCCCCTTCCGGTTGTCAGAGCAATATAAGAGGCTGTGCCCTGTAATGGCTCATCTTTGTGGCTCCCTCAGTCTCTTCGTGCCTAGTAGCACTTTATTACCCAGAGATGAGGACTCTCAGTCTCAGATTAGCTTTTCTGCTCAAGCTGCACTCGGGGAGGTGGGAGCAGATGGCCCTGGGGTCTGCCCATTTCCTTAAGGCTTTAGAACTTCACTGTGCACTAGTGATTTCCAAATGCCAGGAGTACTTCATTTACTCCCAGGAAGCGGAAGGCTGCTCTGCACACCTCAATTGGTTGATTTTTATTTGTTTCAAGGGGTCTTTGATCTTATACCAAATTCTGGGGCTTCCCTGATCACAGGGGTGGTATCTCCAGGGGGAAACAACTACGTTTCAAATGGCTGGAGACTGATAGAGCATCATCACATCTTGAGTAAATATCGGTGCTTTTGAATCCGAAGCAGAGCGTGGCTCTTCTAAATTTTAATCTAATGCTCTTTCTCTTCTGCCTGAGTGAATTTAAAATTTTTCCTTTTCCATGGTTTTTTTTGCAGGGGTTCAGCTGTTGCAAAAATAATTGGTAATAATGTCAAGAAACTTCAGAAGTTTGCCTCCACTGTCAAGATGTGGGTCTTTGAAGAAACAGTTAATGGGAGAAAACTAACAGACATCATAAATAGTGACCACGAAAATATAAAATATCTCCCTGGACACAAGCTGCCAGAAAATGTGGTAAGACTTTGACATGAAAAGCACATTTGGTTCATTCTGAGAGTTATACTCGACTGCGGTAGCATTTGGGACTTGGAGGAAATGGGAAAGCCACGTCCCTTTTTCTCTGTTCCTTTCCACTTCCAAGTTGTTGTTTGGTTAGTTTTGGTTTTCCTGATTCTGAAAATGGGCATTCGGTGTGCCGGTCACGTGGGAGCTGGAGCAAACAGCCTCACCTTTGGCTGCGAGTGTCAGCAGCAGCTCCTGATACACCCTTTCTAAGCACATGCAACTTTGGTCACCTTGCTAGGACAGCTAATGTACTGGTCTGTAATTAAAATCAGGGTTCAGGCCTAACTTATAGAAGAATATAAGAGAACATTGGAAATTATAAGGCTGACAGTTTAAAATTCAAGCTTATTAGGTCTGGAAGGGAAAAATATAGGTTATTGCCTGGCCTCATTCCTGTGACCTGTGGGGAGAGGGAAGAAATGAACATGGGGGGTGAAAAGGGTGTACTCTGCCACTGGCCTGGACTTCTGTTGCCAGATTCATCCCTTGGTGGTTTTCTGTAATAGCCTTTTTGAAAACCAGACAATTGCATGGCTGCCTGATTCCTATGGGCTAACCAGGGAAATTCATCTTCATGGTTAATTAAATATCTTAAATGACATATATTCATTCACCAAGCCTTTCTGAGTATGTACTGTGTGGGCAAAGCTTGGAGTTGGGCTCTGGAGTCTGAGAGGGAATAAATGTTCCTTCACTAAATAATTTAACTTGTATGGTCAGTTTATCCAAATACCATAATCACATGGAACTTTGAATAGGGAGTGAGATCTGGTTGGTTTGTACAGGTTAGTGTGAAATCCCAATACATCCCAAAGTAATTTGGGCAGAGAACAAAAATGTATTTGCAGGCCCCCCTGAGGAACTGGGGAAAAATGCAGAAATATTAAACTTCCCCACCTGGGGAATCATTGATATTCTCACAGCATTGAGGACTACCAATTTAGTAGGTCAAGCCCTCAATCTGGGGGCTTTCCTTTATGAAGCTTGTTACTGCAAAGGAGAGGCTAAGCCTACTTATAATTGTGCCTAAGAGTCTCCCCCAGAAAACCTCTTTTGTTGTTCAGATGTGGCCTCTCTCTCTCCAAGCCCACTCGTTAGGTAAACTCACTGCCCTTCCTGCTACATGGGACATGACTCCCAGGGGTGTAAATCTCCTTGGCAACATGGGACATGACTCCTGGGGATGAGCCTGGACCTGGCATCGTGGAATTAAGAAAGCTTTCTTGACCAAAAGGGGAAAGAGAAATGAAACAAAATAGTTTCAGTGGCTGAGAGATTTCAAATGGAGTCCAGAGGTCACTCTGAAGGGTATTCTCATGTGCTGTATAGGTATCCCTTTTTAGTTTTTAGCATATTGGAATAACTAGAAGGAAATACCCGAAACCATTCAACTACAACCCAGTAACCTTAATTCTTGAAGACGATTGTATAACTATGTAGCTTACATGGTGTGACTGTGCAATTGTGAAAACCTTGTGGCTCACACTCCCTTTATCCAGAGTATAGACAGATGAATAGAAAAACGGAGACAAAAATTAAATAAAAAACAAGGTGGGATGGGGAGGATGGAATGTTTTGGGTGTTCGTTTTTTACTTTTCCTTTTATTCTTTTTTTTTCTTGGAATAATGAAAATGTTAAACAATTGGGGTGATGAGTGCACAACTATATGATGGTATTGTGAACAATTGATTGTACACTGTGAATGATTGTACGGTATGTGAATATATCAATAAAACTGAATTAAAAAAAAAAAAGAAAAAAGATGATATTGCTGGCTTTAAGGAATCAAGCCAGGAGACAGATTTGCAAACCAATAAGTGCATGGAAGTTTGGAGATGCAAAGCCCTCACTCACGGAAGATTTTTATTTTGCTTTTAGTGATAGTGTTCATTATTGTCAAGCCGTGCTAAGTAGTTAACATATATTGTTGTATTTAAGCTTTTTAATAACCTTATTAGATTGATACCATTATTTTTCCCTGTTATTATGCTGATTCTGATGTGACCACTGAGGAAACCAAGGCTCAGAGGAGTTAATGGACTTGCCCAAGGTCATACAATGAGAGTATAGAGTTGAGATTTAAAGCCTGGTGGGCTCATTCCCGAACCTGCTGAGTCAGTTGCCTTTGAGAGATTGATGACCTTCTCCTCTAAGTCACTGAACCTAGGGTCAGTCAGCATTTTCCCACATTTATTTTTGGCATTACTGGTGGGGAGAGGAAGGATCCAGAGTTGTGAATGTGGAAGTTAAGTTATCCAAATATCTAATGAAAGGAATAAGAAAAGCAGCTATTCCTGCTGCAGCCAAGGGCTTCTGAGGTCATTTCTAGTCCATCCTTAGAATAGAAATTCCTCTGTGCTTCACTTTTCTCATCCCTGTCAGAGTTGAGGACTCCTTCCCTTCCATAATTCACTTGCTTTATTATTATGTTCGTCGCACAATGCTTTCTGCCGGCCACTTGTGGCTTCTCTTTCTTAAGCTGGGTGGAAGGGCCACGGGTGTTCTTTTTGTTTTTCTTACCTCTGTATAATTTCTATATGGTTGATGTCTGTATGTATGAAATGTTGCATAATTAATTATTTTAAAAAATGAAGTATGGTATCAAGCACAGTGGTGAGGAGCACACGCCTTGGCGTTACAGAACCTAAGTTTGATTCCTCCCAGCACAGCTGAGTGAGCCTGGGCAAATGACATGGCCTCAGGAAGCCACGAGCTTCTCGTTTTTACAATGGGCCATTACTAGTCCCTTACCCCTGGAGTTTCTGTGAGGATCAGATGAGATGGTCTGTACAACTTGCTTAGCACTAAAACATTCATTAAAGTCTAGTTTTAGTCTTTTTTTTCCCCTTGTGAATTCATGAATGACAGGATCTAAACCAAAGTCTTGTTGCATTTCTGTCACTGTAGGATTGCTGTTTATGATGTCTCTCAGTTAATGTGCTCACTTAAGAGTGTGAATCTGTTTTGCTTGGTGGTCACCTTTTAGGGCACGGTTTCTTACAAAGGTCTGCGCTCACTGCCTTTTCCCCAGCATCTAGGATTGTGCCTAGCATTATTTGTGGACTGAATGAATGCCAGGGACAGTGGAAATGGTGAAGAACAACAAACCAGGGTAAAATGAGTTAGGTTTCAGTGCTTTGGGTGGCATCCTATGGGAGATAAGGTTTGGTTGGCTGAGATTATTGGGGTGAGTGGGGGTAGAGCAGTGTTTAGGTAATACGATGAGAATAATATCTATTAATTTCAACTGAAAGATTTCAGAAAATCAGAATATCAGTTTAGGAAGTCTCCACATTAGCTCTTTTCCTTCCTTGGTTTAGCTTTCTGATTCGCATTAGAACGGTAGTCTACGCTAGAGCTTTTCAAATTTTAGTGTGCTTCAGAATCACTTAGAGAGCCTAATGGGGATTCTTGGACCCACCCCTGATTCATTAGGTTTCAGATGAAGCCCATAAATTTGCATTTCTAACAGGTTCCCAGGTGGTGGTGATAACTGCTGGTGCAGAAACCACACTTTGAGAACCGTTGGTTTACACAGTTAAGTAGTCCAGAGGCCAAAGAAAACACTGGACACTTTCTGATACTTGAAGCTTTACTCAGGGCTTGCTTAAAGGAAGTCGATGTAGAGATCATGACAGCTCTCTCTCACCGGGCAGGTGCAGCATTCAGCAGGCAGGCAAACTGCGCTATTAAAGAGGCTGCTGAGCCAGTTATAAGGTTTAAGACAAAGACATTCCGAAGGGTGGGAGAGCATAAGCCGGGGGAACAGGGTCTTGTGACACGGGGGAGTGGGGTTGGTGCAGGAAGGAGAGGAGGATCATAGGATGGGGCTTTGTAGATAATCACAAGAGTGATAACATTTTAGGGAGTCATTTTAGGGAGTCATTTTAGGGATAACATTTTAGGGAGCAGGTAAACTAGATTAACATTTGAGAATGGCTAGATTAACTTTTTTTTAAATGATTTCTGAGTTTTTAGTTATTTAAAAAGCATGTTCATAGCACACTCCAAGAATGCCACACAGCAAGGGCTTTCTACTTTGTCAAACAGAGTATGTTAGAAAACCAAACAAAGTTTTAAATAGTTAATGGTTAAAAAATTAGATAGTTCTTTGAAATTTCTGTAAAGCCAATAATCACTAATCATCTAATCTTTGTTTCAGAGTAGTAAGCATTTCAGAAATGTAATGAATATCTACTCCAAATCATACTTCTCTGAAATGAAGTTAAAAGCTTACAAGAGAAACAAAAATAATTATTTTTCTAGAAAGAACACATTTGGCATTTTTAAGTAATGTTACAGGAGAAGCTTTCAAATTTAAATGAAGTTTAGATTTTACTTCCTTTAATCAGACAGGCAATTTTGGTTTTAGTGGTTCCAGTCCGATTTCGGTAACAGGACGAGTCATGACATTGTACTTAGTGAGCTTCGGTCCTAACAAACACAGTGGGGAAAGTGCAGTGCTTGCTTTTTTCTTAGAAGTGGAGTCTAGGCAGTACTAAAAATTATTAAAAATGAGGTCAGATAGTTCAAATTAGTTGGTTAACATGGTACTCAAGTTGCTTTATATACTTTTCCTCATTTGCTTATTTAATATTTTTTATTAGCTTGCCATATTTCTCTCAGAAATCAATAAATATCTAGTATGAGTGAAATGTAAATTGAACTTTGTTTCTTTGATTTCATTAAGATTCATCAAACATGGTTAAGTCTTAAATTCTGTCCTTCCAGAAAAGTTACATTTTCATTATAAATGTAGAGCAACTATATAAAGAGTTACATCCTAACTATTTTGCATAAATGTAGAAAAGCTGAAAGTTAAATTTTAAAAAACTTGGATAGTTAAGTTCTTACATATTTATTTCTTTCAGAAACCCATGATGCTTTTCCTTGGATTTAAGTATGAAAAAAGCAGAATTCAGTTCATTTTCATGATATACCACTACAACACTGCTTAGTTCTATTTCTGTCAGCCATTCTGATATCAAATTTCCATTGATAACACCCACTAAAAGAGAAGAAATTTTTGTCTGGAAAAAAATTGAGAAGGGTTAACAAAATATTTGAGGAAAGATGCATCTCAAAACAGGGAGGTGGAAAAAGCAAATAATTTATAATAAAACCCTCTCTTCCATTCCTCTGTCCCTTCCTCCCATATTTGGAAATGTTACCTAAGTTTTAAAAATTCTCATCAAAATGTTTTATACCATAAATCATGTAAAATCAGTCTATTTTAGCTAGATAACCTTTAGCTATTAAAGACATATTATTCTGTTCATAAGATGAGAGGTAGTGACATTCTATTCTCTTGATACTGAGCTAAAAATTCCACACATCTGGCACATGGGTTTCAAGGAAAAAAACCAAACCACAGAAGCACCATTGTACACTCCTCATGTTTCCTTTTTTGGTATTTCAAGTCACTCATAACTTCATTTGCCATTGACAGCTGACAGCCTCCACTGTGTTAACATTTAAAGGCAGTGGGGACTGGCGTTGTTCATCGTATGGTACTGGCGGACCTCCTTCATCTTTCAGAAATGAAGCAGCGTTTCTTCCATTCGTCTGAACATGATCGTCATTCATTTTCTCCAAAGCTTCTATTTTAGCTGAGAAATCAGCTTCATTGTCTGCTGAGATGTTTAAGCCTGAAACAGCATTGAAGAGTTCTCTTTCACCAAGGGCTTCCTTCACTCCTCCTTTCTGGAAAAACTGTGAGACATTCCTACAGTCTCGGAATAAGAACTCCAGGCCATGGGGATGTGTTGGTTCTACAGACTGACTGACGTCAATCAACCAGACCTTTCCAGAATGCCAGAGCATGTTGTCCTCACTGAGGTCAGCATGTCCAAGCATACATTTGTCATGTAACTGCTGCATCATATGAAGAGTTTGATAGTAGGCTTCTTTCATTTCTTCACTACTGAGTTTTACTTCTTTTAACTTAGGGGCTGGAACTTGATCATGACCAAAAAAAGACATAACTAAAATGTGTTTCTTGAGCATTGCAACTGTTGGGCAAGGAATTCCAGCTCTCTGCATTCTTGTGAGATTGTGCATCTATTTTTCTGCCCACATGCAGATGATCTTACATGGATTTAATTTGCTGAAGCGATCTTTAAACCTGAAATCATCTGTAATATATTTGTCATGATTCTTAAACTCATTAAGAGTTGTCTTAAACACCTTGATGGCACATTCTGTAGATGCAACTTCACTTATCTTCCTTTGCATCCTCCATGCTCCCTCCATATGCATGAAAGACAACAGATTCCTTTCCTGTACTAATACAGCCAGTGATTGTCTCCAGCATTCCAGGTTGATCATTTTATACATAAGTAAACAGGTCTTAGGATCAACTGCTTCATCCACAGTAGAGTGCTCCTTTTTCTCATGGAGGCGGGCATTTCGACGTTCTTCTGAATAGACATGTTGTTTTAAAACATTGAAAACATGGTTTGATAGTTTTAAATCCATTCCAATTCCATCTCCTACCTGAAACCCAGGTGCAAAATTTTCCATTCTTGCTATATTCTTTCTCCCACATACTACTTCATCATGTTTGGTGGTGATGTCTTTTCCTTTTCCAAGAAAACCCTTTTTGGGAGTAGGAACTGGTTTTGCTGGGATGTAGGGATCGTCATGAGTATCCTGCCAGTCAACCTCAGCTTCAGAGCTATCACTGTCTTCATAAGGATGCACTTTTCGATAATTTTCAAAGGAAATGGAAATTTTGCTATCATTGGATGTTTTTTTCTTCATGCCTAAGCTGTGCATCATATTCTCTGTCAAATTCCAGCTGTAGCATCTGAGCCAGCATTAGGTCACTGGAGGTGTCTGTTTTCTCCAGTAATAAATGGTCCTTCAGCAACAGCAGCTTCGGGAAAAGCAGCAGCTTCTTCTTCTAATTGCAGTTCTTTAGCCAACTGTTCACTCATTACATCGGCCAAGGAACAAGATATTGTATTTTGAGGGGTGGCCACTTGCTGGGTCTGCAGGCCGCTGTGGGCCCGGGCTCAGGTGATGCCATGCTGACCGGATCCATGGGGGGAAGAAACCAGCAACAAGAAGAGGGCACAGAGGTGGCAGGGCTGGGAAACAGAGTCCGCCGAGAAGGAGACAGGTGGCGGCGGGTCAAGGGCGACGGGCTGCTGGTGCTGGAGCTGAGGTGACAGATGGCGGCGGAGGCCGCCGCGGCTGGGTAGATGAACATTTTGACGCAGGAGGTCTGGGGACCATGGATGAATGCTTATTCAAATCTGGGTACAAGACTTTACATTTACATCTTGCTCCTTTATGAGACTAAGCATTTCTCACCTCCTGCGTACTTCCTGTTTTTAAGTTACATTTTAAGGTTAATTTACCATTTTCTCTCTACTGGTTTACAAAGATGACAGGTTAAACACTGGCTGCCCAGGTCACACAGACAGCTGTGTGCCAAGTTCTGCAGGCCTGTCTTGTTCAGGCCAGGGCTCCTACAAGTAGATATTACTGGTGTAGCATTGGGGAATCCAGGTAGTTAACAGCTGTTTTTCCAAAGGCAAATTCCTTTACCAACAGTGGCAAATTTATTTAAGATCATCAGATAAGGTTGTCTGTGTCTGAGGACCATTTTTCAGCATATAAAGCAAATATGTGAATTTCATCCATGATCTTGGCTGAAATTGAAATTAGGAGAACGGAAGGGAGTCACCATATTTGTGGGTCCCTACAATGCTATATGTTTTACTCACACTATTATGTTTACTCTGAATGGACATGAGTTGCCCTTGGTTCCAAGTAGCTGGCCAGTGGTAGGACCAGGCGAGGTGCCTGTGCCCACCCAGCCAATGGCAGCCGGACCATCTTTAAACCACAGCACACTCATTAGCCACCAATATAGTTACAGCAGGTAGATTGAAACAGACTTGAGGTAGAAATAGTTTTAATGGCTCTAAGAGATCAGAGGAAAATGAGGACAACATTAGCATCTTTCCCTTTGATTATTATTATTTATACATCATTGCTATGACATTGACATTGGTATGAACAGACATGTGGAAAGGTTCCTGTATTTTGGGGGGAAATCTTTATTTTGAATGTTAAGAAAATTCCCATTGTATAATATTATATGGAAAAATATGTAAAAGTATGACTAAAGTTTTAGATATTTCTGTCAGCTGAAAAAAGCCTTGTAGGAAACATCCCAAAACTTAGATAGTGATTATTTTTGGTGGTGGGATTATGAATGGTTCTTATTTTTCTAGTAAGACTTTTCTTGTCTTTTTCCAAATTTGATCCAATGAGCCCATTTATAGTTATAAATGAATGTAGAAATGTCTTTTTAATTCACTTGGCTCCAAAGGTCATAAAATAGCATCTTAGGAGGTAAGAGGTTAAGTCTGCAACAATAGAATGGAGGCCTTTCCCTTGCCCACTCAAATGACTGCAGATAAGATGTTGATAATGTGTAAATGCTTAATGAGCACATACTTTGCACAGTGATAACTAAATCAGGGAATACAAAACAGTCCTCAGGCTTGTTTTCACAGTTACTAACCAGCTTTGTTTTAAGTAATTTTTATTAACTTGGACCAAGAGCACTGAATTCTGCGTTAAGCAACCAACCATGACATCTTAGTTCTAATTTACTTATCCTACTCACCATTAAAAGGCAGACACTATCGTTCTGAGTTTTCTTTCCCAACAAATTTCAGAATCTTTTAAACAGTGACCACCCTCAGAAGATTTTGGCAGGAGGCCCATGAAATGGGTCTGCATTTCCAAAGCAGGGTCTTGATTTTTTCATAGTAGAAGATTGGGTCGAGACTTAGCAAAAGGTTTTATTCCGAAATATGGAATTCAAATTATTGCGTTAGCTGAGGAGAACTCGTTTTGATACTGCGTAACAGGAATAATGTTCTGTGAATGGATTATATGCACGTTGCAAATGGAGCTCGTGTTACACATTGCTTCTGTGGGTATTCCAAGGAGGAGAATGGAAGGACATCTGTACATGCTGTGTGAGCCCCTATCATACTGAACTCAAGACCCTTCACAGTCCCTACCAACTACAGGAATCTTCTTTGATTTATTGAACAAGGAAATGTAAGAGATAGGAAGAAAACCTGACCAGCTTGCAGCTTCCTTGAGAATGTTTTTAAATAAGGGACATGGGGATGAGCTGACTCCTTAAAAAGTTATGGATATATGGGAAGTAGGTGAATTTCTGATGAATAATCTTTTTCATTTGTTTAGCTCTTCATAATTTCAAAGCACAGTCATTTAGGTTATTTAATTTGAAACAGCTCTGTGAAGTAGCTAGGTAGGAAAGGTGAGTTTAATCTCCATTCTATGTATGGGCTGACCAAAGTCAGAAAAGCTAAGTTTCCAGGGTCACACACTGGTCAGTTGCAGATATGGGGCTGAAACCTACATCTTTTTTGTTTCTGATATCTTTTCCATTCCACCATGTTGGGAACATGTCCTGAAAAGTATGCACACTCGTGTGTTATTTTGGGAGTGGCTAGAGTAGAAGAGAAACAATAGGTCCCAAGAAGTAGAAAGGATTTAATTAAATTCAGCCTCCCAGGCTCCATGTGAGAAAAGGAGGAGGGGACAAAAACCCACCCCCCAAATCTTGTAACCCAAGGGGAAAGGAGGGATCAGAGTTCTTAGGAAGGTGTGGAAAATGGGTGGGACCACTGCATAATGAGCTGGGCAATTGGGAAGCTGATGAATAGAATAAGAAATTGCTTTGTTGGAATCTCAAGGTATAAGGAACTAATAAGCAGATGAATTTTTGATAATAAGTCATTGCCACAAGTGGCTACCGAGCCTAGAGAACCAATCTGGAGAAGCCCCTCTGAAGAGGAAAACAGGGTTTCCCCTGCCTTCAGGGGTATGAATAAAGAGAGAGAAGTGAATAAATAAATACATAAATGTATGAATAAAGAGAGAGAAGTGAATCAATAAAGAAATAAAGAAAGAATAAATAAAGAATGAAGAGAATGAATAAAGAGGGAGAAGCCTTGGGTTGTGATCTGGTATATGGGAATGACTCATTATGTTGCCATTCAAATCAGCTTAAGCTAAGATAGTGACTAAAAATCCAAGCAGGTCTGGTTTCCAGTGTAATCTGAACAATGGCTTAAATAATGTCAACAACACCCTGTTTTTTCCTGTTTCTCTACTCTTCTTTCCACAAAGTCAGCTTCATCCATATGGGATCCCCTTGGCAGGCCTGGGTTCTCACATTTGTAAAATGACTGCAGCGATTCCAGACCTCACACCATCATCCCACACTGTTCATGGAAAGACCCATAGTTACCATAGAAGAGTAAGGAAGCATCTGCTCCCCAGAAGCCACAGAAAACATCTCCTGGTTTCTCATGGGCTCTGTTTGTTTTATGTGCCCCTTGACTGGAATGAGGTGGGACTAAAATGAAACCACTTCAGAACCACAGTGAGCCTGGGCAGGTGTGGCCCAGGGAGGCTGAGAAATGCCCCAACCCATCTCTCTTCCCAAACTTTGCTCTTGACAGTGCTCCCCACTGGCTGAAAACAGCTGTCAGAGGACAGGGAAGCCTGGGGTACACAGTCCATAGAAAGCAGCCTTCTGGGGAACAGAGAAGGGCAGAAGGTAGATTGGGGGTGGGGAGGAGCAATGGAGAACAATCTACATGGTGTTACTTTGACTCCGTTTTACAGATGAGGAAACTGAGGCACAGAGAGGGACGGTACTTGCACAGGCCACACAGCTGGTGAGTGATGGGCAGGACCTTTCTGGCTTCAGAGCCCCATGTCCTGAGGAAGGGAGGCAGAGCACACACCGCATGCTTTCATGCTTTTCTTGTCCGTTCTGCACAGAGTAGGTGCCTGAGGAATGGTCAGTGAATGATCCGATTAGGATGGGCATATTTTGATATAAAAGTAACCGTTTCCTCCTCCTTGCGGTTGCAGGTTGCTGTCTCGAATCTCAGCGAGGCAGTGCAGGATGCAGACCTGCTGGTGTTTGTCATTCCTCACCAATTCATTCACAGAATCTGTGATGAGATTACTGGAAGGGTGCCCAAAGAAGCGCTGGGAATCACCCTCATCAAGGTAACTGTGCGTGGATGTACACTGGCAGGACACATCGCCAGACTGTGAAATCTCATGTCCCATCACCTTCACCTGTTTGAGAGGCAGCACTGAAGGGGAGGTTGTGGCACTGGTGTTTTGGTTTTTAGATGCCTGGAAGGTAATCACAAACATACACCCCACAAACCTAATTTAGTTCAAATTGAGGAGAGAGTTTGCTATCTCTCATAGCAGGTTAGCAGTGGCAGTGACGTGAAGGTGACTTCTCCAGATGAGCCTTGCTGTCAGAAAGAACCTTCCGGTAAGCGGATCGTATCTCCTGTCTGGAAATCACCAGTGGTTTGCATGAGCTGGCAATGAAGCCTGCACAGGCCTTAAGACCCGGCAGTTCTATTCCCAGAGTGGGATTTTTAACCTGAAGCCCACAAACCACCCTCAAAGGTCTAGAGATAGAATTTGGGAGATTTGTGGACTTCAGTGTGAAGAAAAAATTACATCTTTAGTCATCCTAACCTCTTAATAGAATGAGCATTTCCTTTATTTCTGAAGGAGGTCTCAAGCCCCTGTTTCAATAACATTACTGTCAGCAGAACCTGTGACTGTCATCGATAGAGATAATAGTTTTCATATTATTTTATAGTGGTTTCAGATACCTCATGATATCATTTATGGTCATGCCTTCTTAGAAATTGTGGTAATTATTAGACCCACCATGACATCTTTTTCTAAGTGCATTAATGAAAACACTCATTCCTTTACCACAAATTTGTAATTTTAACATTTTGATAACTATATTTAATATAATTGACTTCCTGTGTATTTTGTGTTTGCTTTTGAAAACACGATTCTGAGAATGGGTCCATAAGTGTCAGCAGACTGTGGGGGCAGGTGTCCATGTCATTAAAAAGGTGTCCAAGAACCCCCTAAGAAAGTCTATTCCCAAATGTTAATCAGCAGTAGAATTATCCAGTGGAACAAGAATGAACCAGAACATTTAAGCAGCCACATGGGTGAATTGCTAAAATAAAAATGTAGCGCAAAAGCAGCACATTGGTCAATAAACACATGAAAAGATGTTCAACATCATTAGTCATTAGGGATATACAATTTAAAACCACGATGAAATATTACTTCACACCCATTAGGATGGCTACTACTTAACAAACAAACAAACAAACAAAAAAACCACACACACACACCAGAAAATAATAACTGTTGGTGAGGATGTAGAGAAATTGGAACCCTCACGCATCGCTGGTGGGAATGTAAAGTGGTGCAACTGCTATGGAAAACTGTTTGGTGGTTCCTCAGAAAGTTAAACATAAGATTACCATATTACCTGGCAATTCCACTCCTAGAATATACACAAAAGAAGTGAAAGCAGGGACTTGAATACACAGAAACTTAGATGCCAGCGTTCATAGCAGCATTATTCACAGTAGCCAAAAGGTGGAAGCAAACCAAGTGTTCTTAAACAGATGAATGGATAAACAAAATATGGAATATATGTACAATGAAATATGATTCAGCCTTACAAAGGAATGAAGTTTTGATTATGTTGAGTGAAAAAGCCAGACTCAAAAAGAGAAATTTTGAATGATTTTATGTATATGAAATATCTAGAATAAACAGAATCCTAGAGACAGAAAGTAGATTAGTGGTTTCCAGGGGCAGAGGGGAGGGGAGCATGGGAAGTTATGCTTAATGGGTATAGCGCTTTCTGTTTTGGGTGATGAAAAGTTTTGCTTATAGATGGTCATGATGATAGCACAACATTGAAAATGTAGTTAGGGCCACTGAATTGTGCATTTAAAAATGGTTAATATGGGAAATTTTATATTACATGTATTGCCGGAATAAAACTAAAAAGAAAAAACCCCAGCACATATGCAGATGAAAGGTACATTTCCATTTGTGGATGTTCAAAAACAGGCATAATAACGTAGCATTGTTTGGGGACGTTATATGTGTTAAAATCATCAAGAAAAGCAAGGGGTTGGTGAATGCAGTATTCAGGCTGGTGGTTAGTCCTGGGGGGTGAAGGGGGAGGATGAACACACAGTGAGTGTCAGTCATGTTCTTCACCTGGTGCTGCGCATGTGTTCATTTCATTCTTTCCATTTTATTCTTTAAACAGCAAGTATGCATTATATGTATGTTTACTCTTATAAGTAAAAGATTTTTCAAGTAGCAAATGCCATTGGATGTCTGAGTCTAGATTACTTAGAAAGCAAATTATCCATGCCTCTTTTATTCATCCTTATAGGGGATAGACAAGGGCCCCGAGGGGCTGAAACTCATTTCCGACATCATCCGAGAGAAGATGGGCATTGACATCAGTGTGCTGATGGGAGCCAACATTGCCAACGAGGTGGCTGCAGACAAGTTCTGTGAGACCACCATCGGTAAGGGTGGCTGGGGAGGGGCCCCCAGGCTCCAGGGGCCTGGGCATTTGGTGCTTTAACATGTGTATTTTCCATTTTTAGCTTTTTCTATAGTGGACCCTTCCCTGCTCCTCTTTGATTTAAGGTGGACATTCAGTGGTGTGGGGTGGGGAGATGTGATGGTGGTGGTGGTATATAAGGAGGTCATTCTATGGAACTGAAGGGTTTCAGCAACCTCCAGAATAAATGTAAAGCCAAGGAGACCATTGTGAGCCAGTCATGAATCATTGAAGGTAAGCACAAAAATGGAAGGTTGCTTGTGTCAAGAAGCAGGTGTTTACATCTGTAGTGAGGCTCCCCTGGCCTTAGAAACCCAGCTTTTCTTTACTCACAAATGACGGTATCTCAAGGTTCACTAGATTCCAGTGAGATTGAAAAATTGACACGAATGGTCCCCATTTACAGGTGAATAAGCAGAGACTTAGAACCTACCTATGACAACTAGTTGTGATAGGTAACAACTTGGGTATCCTGTTCTTGGGTCTCCTGTTATGAAATAGGAGGCTCTTTGTACTCTTATACATTATAGGGTGCACATATTCGTCGCTCATTGGAGTTGCAAGATTTGTATTTCTTTTAAAAGGGCTTTGTGAAGTCTCAAATGCCCATGCACCATGTTAGAGGACACGTTGTAGAAGAGTAAAGCTATTGCATTTGCAAGTTTTATCTACCACTGCAGAACTGATTTCCACCTTGTCAGATACACAAGCAATCTGAATTATTTCTCCTTGGCAGTTTTGAAAAACAGAAGCTCCAAGAGAGGTCATGACTCACATGCTTGCCTATAACTTAGGGCATTTTTCCTTTTTTTTTTTCCAATTACATAGATACATAGATACCGCCTCATAATTATAGAAAGTAGAGATAACCAAAAGAAAACTTATGTACCCATTTTTTCTAGTTCTACAAACTGTCATAGTTCATCATATACTGTCTTAAAATTGCTTTATTCAATTAAAATATAACAAATATAATATTCGATTAAAATATAACAAAAACTTTCAGTCTGCCAACATGCATCTTGATAGCTGCATAGGATTTCACTGCATAGGATTTCACTGACAATTACTTGTATTTGGACAATTTTTTTTTTTTTTTCCAATGTATGGACAATTTTAAAACTTTTGTTTTGAGAAATTACATTTTTCGGGAGGAGAGGTATTGAATGTAGTATAAAGAAGAAAACAGAAATGGCCTGTAATACCACTGCCCAGGTTGACATTTGAAACTCACATGATTTCACATTTGATGCAGGTTTCTATGCTCTTGAATAACTGGATGATTTGGTTTTATAGAGCTTTTTTTTATTGTTTAAATTCTTTATTTCATAATTCATTTCAGCAGTATAGAAATGTAGATTTATCCTATGTTCAATAACTTGATAAAATATGAAATCAGTGAAAGTTACAAATTGCACTGTAATCAAAATTTGTAACAAAGTACTTTATGAATAAGACAAAAGACAAGAATTATTATGCTAAATTTCCAGTGCAAATATAAAACAAGAATAAAGAATATTGTTGATGCTAATATTCAGAATAGGTTTTCCCATTTCTTAATTTCTCTGCTTCTTTCCTTTCTACAACCTAAGAAAGTATTCATTATAAATTGAAAACACAGAATTCTTAACAAAAACCAATTAGATATTGAGTTGTATGATTCTCCTTTACAGGTACAATTTATTCTTCAGCAACCTGTAAGCCATTGAAAAAGTAACTCCATATCCAACAAAAAAAGCCAAACCTCGATTTGGCTGGGGAAGGGGTGTCAAATATGCAATTGAATGGAAGATCCGTGCTCCAACAGAGTATGAAGTGCAGGAGAGCTGTAGAGAGATCTCGTTCACTCAGGGAATACAGAAGGCCAATACCAAGAAATGGCACAATATTTTCAAGGTCATTCAGGTGGGCTCTTCATACACATTCCACCCTGTCATCTGTCCTTAGAAACTTCTTGGCGTTTCTCCTTTGCCAAAGGATGCGCAGTCTTCTTGGTTGGCAAAAACCTTTCTTGACGCTCTGTGGAATGCAGTTAAAATACTCATTAATATCATTTTCGAAAGAATAATCGTTGTGTAGGAGGCAAAGGCCATGAATACGTCATTCTCCTTTAGCTGAGTGAGGTCAACCTTTTTTTTTTTTTTTTTTTTTTTTTCAATTTTGGTCTGGAATCTTGGAATCCTAGGAGAAGGAAGGCAGCAAACCTGTCTGGGCAGGCGGGTGGCACAGGCACTCGGTTTTATAGATCTTGAACCTTTGCGTGACAGCAGAAGGTTAGGGCTGAGAAGTGGCTGCCCCCTTTAAATGGGGTGCTGTGCTTTTCCTGTTGCTGCAGTCCCTTCCACTCCCTATTGTCCTACCAGGCCTTCCTCTCTCCTACCTGCCTGGTACTTGGAGGCTGTTGAGTGATGTTTGAGGGAGAGAGCATGGCCTGGACTGATGACCTGAGGAGGAGGATGAATCAGATTGACAGCTCAGGGGTGGGGAGGGGTCCAGCAGTAGAGTGGGCTAAGGTGTCCCAATAGATGGGACAGAAGATGTCTGCAGCCTTCTTTCTCTCTGCCCCTTCTCTCCCTTGGCACTTATATTGTTCCTCATGTTTCTAAAATAGGAAACCTCCCTCAGGAGAATTTTCCCTAGATCAAAAATGCAAAAAATTATCAGTCACTCAAAATCTAAAGTCCTTTAGAGAAGTTACTTAATTTTTCATTGTAAAAACTCCCCCCACATCCATAAAATAGACACCTGACCACCACATAGATTGTTTGGTTAAGAAAAATCAGAATCATGTTTGTGCCTCCCAATCAAGAATACCTGATATCAGGAGTCTGCTGGAGGAGGTGATAGTGGAAAAGCATCAGGATTCCAGGAAACACTTATCCGCACTGGCACCTTCACCTGTGTCACCTCCCTTTGCCAGCTTCTCTCTGCAGACAGAAGCTGCTCACCAGCATGGGGACCCAACCTGACAGCTACAGAATGACCTGTCCTTAGAAGTCAGTGCCAGCTGTTAACAAACAGGGGGGGCGGGGCATTCCCGAGAGCTAATTTAGTTAGCTCAGGGTCAGGTATCCACTCTTTTCCGTTCAGCTGTGGCCATCAGAGTGGGGACACTTGGCCCCCTGTGGAGTCAGCAGGGACTCCGGGAGAATGTTTGTCTAGAAGGAAGGGGTTTGTGGGCAAGAAGGGAATGTGGGAGTGGGAGGGGCCAGGGGCCATTTGCAGTACCAGGTTGACTGTGGTCGGCCATGGTGACCTGAATTAAATTAAGACATGAAAAGTAAGATAGAACATGAAGGTGATATTTTAAAAATTGTCTTATATAATCAGAATTTCATCATGAGGAAATACAGACAAACTCAAGGTAAGAGACATTTTACAAAACAACTGGCCTGGACTCTTCCAAACTGTCAGAAACTGTGTCATGAAAGACAGGAAAGGTCAAGGAATGGTCCCATATTAAAGATGACTAAAGAGACATGACGACTAAATGCAGTGTGGGATCCTGGATTCAATCCTGGATTGGGAGGAGGTTTGCTATGAAAAGTGACATTGGGGTGATTGGTGAAATTTGCAAGCAGTTTGTGTGTTAGGTAATAGTATCATTATCAACATTAAATTCCATGTATTTGATAATTGCACTGTGATTTCTAAATCTCCTTGATGACATTGGTGACAAACTAATTTTTTTTGTATTTTTATACTTTTTATTTTGAGTAATTTCAAACATGTGGGTTGCAAAAATAATACAAAAACAAAACAGGCAACTCCCACCCAAATACCAGATTTACCAACTTCTAACAATTTGCCACATTTGTTGTATCATTCTATCTATTGATCACTCTATCTATTATCTATCATCTATCTCTCTTCTAAACATTTGAGAGTAAGTTGTTTATATAGTGCTTTGGTAACACTTAATATTCCATATATACTTCTTTTTTTTAATTTTATTATTTATTTTTTTAATTAAATTCAGTTTTATTGAAATATATTCACATACCATATAATCATCCATGATATACAATCAGCCATTCACAGTATGATCCTATAGTTTTGCATTCATCACCACAATCTTCTTCTGAACTTTTTCCTTACATCAGAATCAATAAGAATGAAAAATAGAAGTAAAGAAGAACAACCAAATCATCCCCCCCCAATCCCACCCTATTTTTCTTTTAGTTTTTGTCCCCATTTTTCTACTCATCCGTCCATACACTAGATAAAGGGAGTGTGATACACAAGGTTTTCACAATGACACTAATTTTTAATTGTGGTAGATTCAGAAATATTAGCCCTCTTGGGGTTTCTATGCAGGAAGAATAAAAAATGACAGTTTTCAGGATCTTGTAGAAATACTAATGGTCATGGTGAACTAAGGCGCCCCCTTGTGGTGATAGCTCTCTTCATTCTTGCAACTGACCTCACAGAATCTGGAAC
The DNA here is from genome assembly GCF_015220235.1 of Choloepus didactylus. Classification (NCBI taxonomy): domain Eukaryota; kingdom Metazoa; phylum Chordata; class Mammalia; order Pilosa; family Megalonychidae; genus Choloepus; species Choloepus didactylus. The sequence continues at coordinate 184,351,080 of NC_051307.1, forward strand.
TTTTGTCAGTCATTCCACAAATATTTTTCAAAGCCTATTATGTACCAGGTATGGTGCTAAATGTTGAGGATGCATATGCTTCTCAGGCACACAAAGAAATATGGAGTCACAGACTGAAGGAGCCTCATTAGATAGGTCGAGAACCTCCAAATCTCAGTGCAAAGGAGAAAAGGAATTTTCTTATATTTTGCTTTATACTGAATTTTGAGCATGGCTGTTGGGCATTTCCTGTTCTTTATGAGATTGCCTGGGTCCCTGCTTGCCACATCACTATTTATGACTGGTAGTAATACTACTGATAACTACTTCCTACCCATGATTTAAAATAATTTTTAAAAGTTACATTGGAGAAAGTGTACAATTGCCATAAATCAAGCCCACCTCTCTGATGGACACCGTGCATTATTTGGAGCCACAGAGGTGCTCACAGACCCCACCGTTTGCAGATGGAGAATGCCACTCGCCCTGCCCGCCTATCCAGTTGCTCACAGCAGCAGTATGCCTTTCCAGCTGCAGACAGCCAGATTAAAGGGAGTTGAGGTAGGGGCCCATCTGTGATGCTTGTGGGATGCATGTGATGCTTGTGGGAGGCACCGAGCAGGCATGTGGTGAGGTGCAGAGGAGGAAGACAGAATGATGGGGGGCGGGGAGAAAGGTTAGTTTACCCAACCAGGTTGACCACACAGGGTTGCACAGAATCACCACCCCATCTGGTGGACTGTTTAAAAAGGAAGAGGACGGTTTGTTCTGTTCTAATATTTAGGAAAAGGAGAAATCAGTTAAATGAGAGCAGAAATGCCTGTAGAATAGAAAATATGTTTTTCATGTTTTATTATGAAAACCTTCAAACATAAACAAAAGTAGACAAAACAGTATCGTGACCCCATATACTCTCCATCCATCTTTAGTGATTAACTCCTTACCAGTCTTGTTTCATCTATATCCCTATTCCCTTCCCTCCCCTGGGCTGTTTTGACATGTCATTTCTGGGTGTAATTTTAATTGTTTATAGCAATCCTTTTTTTCCACTTTGGAAGAATAGAGCCCTAATTGTGAGTTTTCTTTGGTTGTCTTTTGTTTATCTTCTCTCTTCCCACCCTGGAAAGGCAGCATAGCATAAAGGTTCAGAGCATGGGCCCTGGAGCCAGAGCACCTGGGTTAGAATTCGAACGCTGCCTCCTACTAGCTGCATGACTGTGGGCAAGTTGGTAAACCTCTCTGAACCTCCATTTTACTATCTGTAAAATGGGAAAAATAATAGCCATAAGCATGAAAATGTTGGCTATTCCTGTTGTTATGTATGACGTTTGCATGCTCATTATGACAAACAGGCTGTTTTCACATGAGTCTCATTTAACCTCACAACAGTCCTGAAGGGTCAGTGCGAATTTGTCTGCCATTAGAATAAGCTGTGGAGGTTCAAAAACCTCCCACCCAGAGATTGTGATGTAACGTGGCCCAGGCAGTGCTATTAAAGAGCCCCAGGTGATTGTAATGTGCAGCCCCGCAGCCCAAGTGATTCAGTTCCCAGTGCTCTTTCCAGCATCTCTAATGTGGAGGTGTTGGCTTGGGTTTTTCAGAGACCCCCAGGAGGGATGGAGCAGGTAGATTTGGTAAATCCCACCCTGTACCCAGCAGCCAGAGCAGATTGTACATCAGGCTTTATGTGTAAGGTGTTTTGTTTCTAATTTGTTTTTTGTTTTTTAAATAAAGGTCCCCAAAATAAAAACTAAAAAATAATAAATGTTTGAAAACTACTGAGCATCCACCACATCCCAGGCACTGTCCCAAGTGCAGGGAATATAGTGGTAGTAAAAACAGGTGCTCTTTGACTGCACAGAGTGTATCTTCAGGGATTTAGCCAATGAAAATATCTGAATGTTGTACCAGTTCTGTTTTGCTACAATTTGCTAAGTAACAAATAAGGACATAGGCTCAGTGACATGCAAAATAGGCATTAGTTCACTGGTGGTTGCCCAGTCTTGGCTGGGCCAGCAGGCAGCTCATCTGGAGTGGCACAGCTCCATGTCTCACATCTTCCCAGTGGGCTTGGAGGGACATGTTCGTCTAATGGTGATGGCGGAGGTGCAGGAGCGTGATCCCCACTGCGCAAATGAACTTCAGATCCCTGCTGCATCTTGTCCGTTAAACTCACATGGGCCAAGTCTAAATTGCTTTTATTGAATAATAATCTATCACACATATACACGTGGAAGTTGAGCCTATAAGGGTTTATGGTGACAAAAAAAAAAAACTTGGGAATGATCTTAGATATTAAACAATAAAATCAATAAAAAGATAAAATACAACACATGGACATAATAGCTATTACAAATGATGTAACCACTATAAATGATGTAGAAAATATATGTCATTGAAAATTATTAGCACAAAATGGGAAAACAGGTTATGAAACTATATGTACCAAATGTTTCTACTTTTGAGAACAATATGTATTTCTGTTGCATTAGAGATGTATGCCAAGTTGATTATATCTGGTGAGATTATAAGTATTTTCATTTTCTATTTTTGTTCCTATGTATGTTCTAAATTTTCTATAATGTTTATGTATTACTTTTCTGATAAAAATCTTATTTTTAACCATATTAAGTGTGAAAATCAAGATTAGAGACTAATTTTCATTTTTTTCCAACCTTTCAATAGGCAGCAAAGTAATGGAGAACGGCCTTCTCTTCAAAGAACTTCTGCAGACTCCAAATTTTCGAATTACTGTGGTTGATGATGCAGATACTGTTGAACTTTGTGGTGCTCTTAAGGTAAAGTCAGCCTTGTTATTTCTGCTCACAGAGATTTGCTAATCATGCAAGGCAAATGTTAGCATTATTGAATCTCATCTTGAAGAATGGCCTCTGTGTTCTGTGCACTTAAGTGAAGAATAGTGAATTGAGAGCCTTGTTTATAACTTCCTGTCTTGCCAAAGCCTTGCCTGGGTGGTTTAAGTTCCTTTCTTACTCATCATTTGCTTTTATTTGTCAACCTGGGAGGATCGCTGTGTTTTGTTCTTTAGGAAATTGGTAGCATTAATGTTCGGAAAGTACTGAGAGTGACTTGATGACATGATTTTACTCAGGAGTAAATTATTGTGTTAATTAATACATTTTTCCTATTATCTTGAGCAGGAAAAGGAACTTGTTTCCCTTGAATTATACTATTCTCTTGGTCTGGTTACCTACAGGGAAAAGATCAGAATCAAGAAGCAGCATCTATTGGCTGGTAGTTTGAGAGGGTTGAGGGAGGAGTTTCTGCCCTGTGGCCCCTGACTTGCTTGCCTGACCTTTTTTTTTTTTTTTTTTTTTATCATCATTTTATTGAGATATATTCACATACCACGCAGTCATACAAAACAAATTGTACTTTCGATTGTTTACAGTACCATTACATAGTTGTACATTCATCACCTAAATCAATCCCTGACACCTTCATTAGCACACACACAAAAATAACAAGAATAATAATTAGAGTGAAAAAGAGCAATTGAAGTAAAAAAGAACACTGGGTACCTTTGTCTGTTTGTTTCCTTCCCCTATTTTTCTACTCATCCATCCATAAACTAGACAAAGTGGAGTTTGGTCCTTATGGCATTCCCAATCCCACTGTCACCCCTCATAAGCTACATTTTTATACAACTGTCTTCGAGATTCATGGGTTCTGGGTTGTAGTTTAATAGTTTCAGGTATCCACCACCAGCTACCCCAATTCTTTAGAACCTAAAAAAGGTTGTCTAAAGTGTGCGTAAGAGTGCCCACCAGAGTGATCTCTCGGCTCGTTTTGGAATCTCTCTGCCACTGAAGCTTATTTCATTTCCTTTCACATCCCCCTTTTGGTCAAGAAGATGTTCTCCATCCCACGATGCCGGGTCTACATTCCTCCCCGGGAGTCATATTCCACGTTGCCAGGGAGATTCACTTCCCTGGGTGTCTGATCCCACGTAGGGGGGAGGGCAGTGATTTCACCTTTCAAGTTGGCTTAGCCAGAGAGAGAGGCTTGCCTGACCTTTTAAAGCCTTAGTCACCCTTCCTCAGTCCCTCTCTCTGTCCTGTCTATGAGACTCGGCCATTTGGGAACTGGGGTGGCAGCAGCTACCTGATCCTTCCCCTCTTCCCTGGGAATCAGAGCTGCTTTAGCTGCCATCTAAAAAAAAAATAAAAGAGCTCTCAATGTGAATACTCCCCTTTATTCACTTCTGAGTCATCTTTTTTTTTTTGTAGCAAAAAGCTGCTTTTCAAGAAACTGTGCAGCTAGGGAAGCAAGTTAGACATTTTAGGCAATCTGGCAGTCACCCAACTTTGTCAGGTGAGAATTACAAAGATGACGTCTACAGAACGCCTTCCCATTCTTTCTAATAAATTGCACAGTTTTTTTTCTAGTCAGAATTTAAATCCGCTTTTAGAATTAATAGTGTGTGTATCTGTGTGGTCCTTTGTCCATATACAGTGAGAATTTTGAAACTTAAAGACAGTTAAAGCCTTGGGCTCCCAGCGAACGCGTGTCCACGTTTCTGAATGCTTGTGTGGGGCGTTCTTCACGTTATTACATGCAGGCCCTGTTAAACATTTAAATCGCTGACTTTGGCTGCTTTGTTTATTTTTTTTTTTGGTTGAGAATTTTATGTGTTTTTAATAGTACTTCATTAAACTAATGACTGCTTGACAGCAGGGGGCATCACAAATGCCTAATTGCTCAGCAGTGGTCTGTGCCTCTCCAAAGCTCTTTTTAAGTGAGTGGATACGTTTGGCAGTAGATGGAGAAGCTATGAAATCCTGCCAGGAACAAAGGTTGCTGGGTGAGAAGAAAGAGTCTATATAGAGGGCTCTGGAAAAGCATCTGCTAACCAGAACTCATGCTGGTCTTGTGTCTGAACTTAGAACGACTTTTCATTTTTGCTGGCAGGAAACCTATAAGTGGATTTGTGCCGACTGCTGTGATAGAAAGTGGTTCATAACGGGTGCACAGAGGCAGATGGGAGCTGAGGGCTATTTATTATCCTTCCCCCACTATCCTTTGAAACAGGATCAGTCACTATCATTCGGGTTAGTTTGCATGAGAGCTGGGATTTTGATATCAGAGAACCAAGCACACTGGCAGTAATTGAGTTTAGCCATTGCATCATATAGAGAAGGAGATCGAGAGCCAAAGAGAGTAAATGACTTGAGCATAGCAAGTATTGCCACAGTCAAGGTTTGAACCCAGGTTTAGAGAATCTTCATCCCATGTTCTTTGGTTACTATGTATAATTTGACTTCTCCCTGGTTTGTCTCGAGGTACTATAAATAAAATGAAGCCTTCCTTTCTAATAGCCTGCCAAAGCAAAGAGGAATGCATATATGTTTCTTTCATTAAATAAACAATAGGGTTTTTTCCTAATCATAAACATAGTATACATTCGCTGCGTTTCACACAACACAGAGATGTAAAAAAGAAAATGAAAATCACGGATAATCCCTACATTCTGAGGTAGCTATCACTGTCAATGTCGAAAACTCAAGCTTTTTAGGGAGTGTGCATATTTACATGTTCTCTTTTTGAGAACAAAGACTGGATCTTACTGTTCAAGTACTTTGAGGTGTAGTTTCCCCTTTTGTCACATCAATAGCCTTTAGTAATCTTCCTCCATGTCAACCAGTAAAAAAATCTACAATATCTTTTTTTGTGCTCAAAAACACAAGGGCATTTACTTACTAGAAAAAAGGAAAAAAAGGTCCATACAAGAGTAAAGTGAAAAAGAAAATTCAAAGAAATCATGCACAATCATTGTACCAGGATATTTTACTGCTTTTAGAATGTCTTTTACCTCTTAGCTATATTAATCTCTTAATCAGTAAGAGAATATTTTTTTCTTCAAATCTACTTTATTGCAGGATAATTTATGTACATTACACTGCATCCATTTAAATACAATTAAATTGTGATTACAACTAAATTCATATACCTGTTTAAACACAATACAGAATATATCCATCATCCCCAGAAGGTTCCTCGGCTGCCCCTTTGCAGTTCACCTCTGCCACCTCCAGTCCGAGGCAGCCACTAATATGCTTTTGTACACTATAATTTGCATTTTCTAGAATTTTTGTAAATGGAATTGTACAGTATATACTTTGGTAACTGGCTTCTTTCACTGTTGGTGTTCTCTTTTGTTTGTTTTAATGTAAATTTTAAGAGGTACCACCTACAAAAAGTACAAAAATTGTAAGTATACAGCTCAAACTGTATTATTGTCTTTAATGGATGCCTTATCAGGATTAAGTTTTATTAAACATTGGTAGCCATTAGCCACATGTGGCTATTTACATTTACATTTAAATTAATTAAAATTAAATGCAATTAATTCAGTTTCTGAGTCACAGTTGCCACATTTCAAAGACTCAGTTACCACATGTGGGTGGTGGCTACTGTATTGGATAGTGAACATATAAAATCTTGACACTGTTGCAGAAAGTCCTATTGGACAGCGCTGCTTTAGCTGAGGTAGCCTCATGTCCAGGCACCCAGCTTGTTGGGCCAAGTGTGGACTTGAACTCAGGCTCTTTTGGCATCTTGGCCAGACCATTGCACGTTTACCCAGCCTACAAATCATACATGGTGCCTTGCCTTTAGTAAGTCTAAACTCTGCAGACACAGTTTAAATCCTCCTAGGCCAGATGCATTGGGGACTAGCCCCAGGAAGCATCAGATGGAATAGTGAACTTAAAGAAAATAGTGAATACTAACTTGGATTTCAAAGGGGCAGTTCTTTCTAGGTGGAGAGATTGTTTGGCATGGTTCTCAAGTTTTGTATTCTTTTTGTGGGAGTGTGCTTGTGGAAGGTGAATTGTTACCCCATGCAACCCGCCCCAATTCAAAATTGCAAAGATTGTACTTCAGGGCGGATGGTTGCCTCTGAGTATTGCCATAACCCAGGAAATGGGGAAGCGCTTAAACGTATCTGTCTTCTGAAAATCATGGTATTTTTAGCTCCAGAAGTAGATTTAAATGCACAGTGGATAATGATAACTTTCACAGCTGAGCAGCCTCAGAGGACATCTGCTCTGATGCTATTCAAACACATTCTGACTGGCTCAGTGCATTTATTTTTCCTTTGACAGTGATAAGTGGCACAGGGGGAGAGCATGGATTTCAAGATCCATCATAAGACAGTTAAACTGGATCAGGGTCCAGGGTACCCTAAAAGAGGAGGTTTACCCAGAAGTGGCTCCCTGCTTCCCTTTTTGGGGAGGTTAGATGTCTCGTGGAAGCAGTAAAGGGGCCACAGAGGGGCTGAGAGAGCAGCAGGAACCCCCAGGCCCCAGCAGCCTCACCTGCTTATCTGGTAACTCATTTGCTAGTTCCCTTTCCTCTAAGTGCTGTGTCTCAGGAAAGGTCGAAAGTGGCTTTGGTGCTCAGGGCCCATCCACCAGGCCTGCTTGGGTGGCTCAGTGACAGAGGCTTTCCTTTCCCTCTAAGCCTGCAGAGTTGCGAGGGGGTCAGCTCTTTCTCGAAGTTCTTCATCTTGATTATGTAGTGACCCCTCTGTGCCTTTCACCTACTGGCCCCAGAGCAGCACAGTGTGACCCACTCCATTACCCTTGACTGGTTCACGCACACTCTGCTTCTCGTGTCCTTTAATAGGGAGGCAGCAGGGTGGGCTGGGCTGCCTGGGTTTGAAATCCAGCCCTGCTGTGTGCTAACTTCATGATCCCGGACAAGCGCCTTCCCTGTGTGCCTGTATCTCCTCATCTCGCATCGTGGGTGATAATAGCACCTGCCTTGTAGGAATATTGTGAGGATTAAATGAGTTAATAAAATATGAAGCATGGTTCAATAAGGTTAGCTGCTGCTATTGTTATTTATATTATTTTTTCCCTCTAAATCTTTTCCCCTGCAGAGCATACCCTTTTCACTTGCACAGGCCTCCAGCAGGCCAGGGAGGCACTTCCCCTTGATATCTAATTGCAGAGGGTTCCGGCAGGTCTCTGAGCTGGGTGGAGGCAGCCAGGCCCAGGGGACAGGGTTGTCCTGTGGAGCTGACTCCCAGGAGTACATGCTGACAGCATCACTCACCAGCTTGCTGTTCTAAGCAGGTCAGAGAACCTCTCTGAGCTTTGGTTCCCCAGCCAGGAAATGGGATGCGAGGAACACAGTTCACAGAGTAGTCGTGAGAATTAAAATGGGACAATGCATGCAGTGTGCCTGGTGGGGCTTCTCTAGGCACTTAATTAATGTTAGTAACATTCCCCACTCTGTTTATAAGAGCCCCTTGTTAAACAGAAGTTCTTATTATTATTCATCCAATATGCAGACAATTATTGGGGTTGATTTATCATCTAGAATGGGTCATGCTGTGGTGAAGGAGGATGTAGGGACATACTCCAGGAATAGTGTATGAGGCATCAGAGAGCAATTTCAGCAACCTAACCATTTGTCCAACAGTCTTAAACCTAGGGCTTGGCATACTGCCATGGCAATGTCAGTGAAACCCTTTGGCCAACTCACCTGACAGTCAGCCCCATGGCCTCTGCGGTCACTCCCCCTGCCTGTTGCCCCAGTAGTTGCCCATTGTCTGCAGTCCCAAGACAGGCCGCAGCCCCTCAAACTTCCCTGGAGGTATGTCAACACCAGAATGGCCTTGAAAGATCTCCAAGCCCCAAATTTTAAACCTGAGGCAAAGACAGCCCAGAGAGGTGGACTAATTGGTCCAAGGTCACACAGCAATAAGGCAGGGTCTCCCTTGGTCCTCTCTATGGCTTCTTTAGACTGGTTGCTATGCCAAGAGGAGCATCTGGGCCTGCTTGGACCCAGTCCTGTGTGTTCTTATGGTCCTGGCTCTGAGTGTTCTGGGTGTTCCATCCCAACTTGGAAGCTCGTCCCTTCTGGAACAGAGCAACAGATCGTGATCCCACTGTGCCCCTCGGCACCTCTCAAGGCTCCTTCCACCCACTTCTCCCCTCCCTGCCTCACATGATGCTGCCAGATGCTAAGAGTACACTAAGCCACAAATTGCCCACTTCCTCCTCACTCTGTACTAGCTGGCAGGCAGTTTTGGACGACTGCTGTTAGGAAGCTGATAAAACTGACACAGTTTGCATTGCCTTTTTGGTGGGAAGGGTGAAGAGCTTTCACAGGTACAGGCAAAAATTAGTACCTTGTGAACACATGATCTCTGTTAGACTTTCAATTCATAAGACCTGATCCTCTGAGAGGGCGGGGCAAGATGGCGGTGTGGTGAGGTGCAGAATTTCGTCTCTCCCCTAGAGCGGCTGGCAATTACCCAAGAACTGTATGAAACAGTTTTCGGGGTCTCCAGTAACCAGTCACACATCGGACACAAGTTTGGAACTGGAGGAAAAGCTGAGATCGCAGCAAACATTGCTGACCAAGGAATCTACCTGGAGATGCCCCAAAGAGGAGAGGGGAGAGGGGAATAGTGCCCCTGAGAGACAACTGGAGTTCTGAGGATTGGGAGAGTGGAGGGAGGTCCAGCTCAACTGGCAGTCCTCCTTCTGGGAATTCAGACCCCAGGGGCTGGAATTCAGATTCCAGCTTCAGTCAGCCATGCCCCCGACAGGATCAGAGTCACCGGGAGAACTAAAGTCTACATACCTCCTTACAATGGTGGGGGAGCTGCGGGCTGGCAAGCGCCACCTGCTGGACAGGAGAGGAAAAGCTCCAATTCTAAAGGCCTCATAGGAGGGTCTCATTCTCAGGAAAACCTCCGTACCTTCCCAATGAGACCTGGGCCTCACTAGACTGGGAAAATCTGACTAGGGTCGACCATATCTGAGGAGACCCACTAACAAAAAGGTTACATAGAGGCAGAGCAAGAAACAGAAAAAACAAGAGGGGAAAAATTCTGATCAACTAAATAGAACCTAAGTTAGAGGTCTAGAATAAGTTGAACTGAATAACAGAGGCCAGAGAACAAAGCCAACCAACAAGAAAACCACTAGGTAAAAGATAGAAAACAAGCTCCAAAATAAACTAATCAAGAAAATCAGATGCCTAGGCAACTTAAGATAACAAGCCATACCAGGAAACACAAAAACATGGACCAGCCAAAGGAACAAACTAATAGCTCAGCTGAGATACAGGAGTTGAGGCAACTAATGCTAAATAAATTCAATGAAATGAAGGAAGATATAGCAAAAGAGCTGAAGGATATAAAGAAGACACTGGACGACCATAAAGAAGAATTCATAAACTTAAAAAAACAAATGGCAGAACTCATGGGAATGAAGGCCACAATGGAGGAGATGAAAAACACAATGGAGGGACACAACAGTAGATTTGAACAGGCAGAAGAAAGAATCGGTGAACTGGAAGACAGGTCATTCGAATTCATACACACAAAAGAACAGATGATGAAAAAAATGGAAAAATATGAGCAGGGTCTTAGGGAACTGAGTGACAACATGAAATGCACAAATATACGTGTTATGGGTATCCCAGAAGGAGAAGAGAGGGGGAAAGGGGCAGAAAGAGTAATAGAAGACATATTCACTGAAAATTTCCCAGCTTTTATAAAGACAGAAAATTAGAGATTCAAGAAGTACAACGTACTCCAAATAGAATAGATCCCAATAGACCTACTCCAAGACCTGATCCTCTTCAGCTACCAGAATCAGTAAGAACGAAGATATAAATGGAGTCTGGCCTTAGTAGGAAGAGGGTAACCAACTCAGAAAGTGACTTCATTAGTCTTTTAAAGCTCAAAACCTCACTGGGTGACTGTCTAAAGACAGAAGTAGAGTGACTTTGTCTCATAATTAATTTTTGATCATTTTTAGAGAATTTTTCTAGTTTTTCCGTTTTGAATCGACAGCAACGAAAGGAATAGACAGCAACCAAAGTAAGCTATAGTATTGCCGCTGAGGAAGAAAAGAAGATACATTTAGGGCCCTTTCCATTCTGAGCCTTTATTTCCCAGCCCTCTTTGTTCTGCTATTGCCCCCAAGTTAAAAATGGGAAGAAAACTTTCTGTTCTGCCTGTCTAGTGGAAGTAATTGAATGCTTCAAGAGGGCAGATTGCATTTTTTTCATCTGAAGTGGCTTTGTGACTCAGTCTTCCAGTGAGCGAGAACCATGGCTGAGTGGCCAGATTTGTTTCTTATGGTGAGCCTGGCCCTATTTGATGTATTTTATCAAATGTCACATATCTACCAGAGAAGACATCTCTCCTCCTGTCTGTTCCAATTTTTACCTCATGCCTCAGATTTTATAGGCCTGATCTTTAAAAAATGTTGTCCTGTCTTTCACTAATAAAACTTGGGGTTTGCTGGGGGGAAAAATGGCTTATCTAAGTTAATTTCCCACTCACTACCAACTAGCTTCATGTTTTGAAATCTTCCAAGGCATAAATCCATATGTTGTCACCTGATATTACAGAAAAATCCTAGCGAGTTAGTCATTAATTCTTACATTTCCTCTGATGTCAAGGGTTCTTGGTGAAGGAGCTAGGAAAGTGGAAAGGGCCATTGGGTCTGAGCTCTTGTAGTAGTGCCACCTGTGCCACCACACAAGTGTTACATTTCATTTGTAGTGATCTGGCTTACATATCTCTTGAGGCCCATCTCAAACACCACCTCCTCCATGCAGCTTTCCCTGATTTGAAAAGAAACATGGGACTCCTTCCACTTCTCAGCCTCCCCCCTTCCTACTGTGTTGTGATGTACCTACTTTTCCCAGCTAGATTGTTGACTCCCTGAGGACAAGCTCTATGTGAACTCCATCTTTGCAGCTCCCCTCTGGGGCAGCCTACCTTGCTTCCCTCCACCCGGTATCTCCCTGTCCCCCAAGGGTTAGACACTTCCCACCCAGTGCATGCTCAGGACATACAGCTTGTAATGAAATTTCACATTTTTAGTACCTCTTACAGGATATTATAATTTTCTGCCAAGCATTATATTTATTGCACACATGTTTTACTTTATGGATTATTTTATGGATCAGGGGTTGGCTAACTTTTCTGTCAAGGACCAGAAAGTAAATGTTTTTGGCTTTGTAGACCATACTCTCTGTGGCAACGACTCAGCTCCACTGTTATAGCATAAAAGCAGCCATAGACGATTTGTAAATAAATGGGTATAGCTGTATTCTAATACAGTAGACTGTTATTTGCAAAACCAAGCCATTGGCCCACAGTCTGCCAATTCCTGTACTAGATTATCCACTTCTGAAGAGTCAGGCTCTGTGTGTTAATTTGCATTGTGTCTAGCAGTCTGCCAGACTCAGAGTGAGTGCTCCATAATTACTTGTTTAGGGATTATTAAATGAAACAAAAGGCTGGAACTCAAGCCGAACAATGCAGACCGTATGACCCAGCAGTTCTGCTCTAAGAAATGCATGCATGAGGCCAACAAAGGAATATTCCAGGATCTTGACAGCTGCACCATTTGTAATGGTCCCTAACTGGAAATGACCCCAGTGCCCACTGAAAAATTGGCAAATAAGTTGTAGTATATTCACACAATGGAATACTCACTATATAGCAGTTAAAATGAATGTTCTATATGTAAAAATATGGATGAATTTTACAATATAATGTTAATTGAGGCAAAGAAGCCAGACACAAAGAGTACCTGTTTTATGATTCTATTTATATAAAGATCAGAGAATGACAAAATGAATCTGCTGGTAGAAGTCAAGAGAGCAGTTACCTTTGGTTGGGTGGTGACTGGAAGGGGGCCTGAGTGGGGCTTTCTGGGCACTGGTTATTTTCTGGTTGTTGATCCGGGTGCTGGTTGCATGAGTGTTTTCCGTTTTTGAAAATTCGTTAAGCTGTACACATGATTTGTGCATTTTTCTGTGTGGATGTTATAGTTTAAACAAAGCATTGAATGAAAAATCCCAAAAGATAAAGCAGTTTGTCTAGACAGCATTTCACTGGAGACTATTCTCAGCTGTTCTCATTCTCTGGCTGATATTCCTCAACTGTTACCCCCTCCTGATCCTAGATCTGGGCTCTTTCTCCCCGTAAGTGGGAATATTAGAAGCCTTGTCCCTTCTTTCATTTCTGTCACCCACATGTACAAGAGAAGAACCCAGGGTTGTGTGTGAACCAGTTGAGCATTTGGGAGTGGAGCCAGCACCCCCCGTCTGTCCCTGCCTCAGCCTCTCCCCCACCCTTCCCTCAGTCCCTTCATCAACAGCCAGCACAGTGACGGCATCCCTGGGGCTTGGTCCTCTCCTTCGCAGAACGTTGTGGCTGTGGGAGCTGGGTTCTGCGATGGCCTCCACTGTGGAGACAACACCAAAGCCGCTGTCATCCGCCTGGGCCTCATGGAAATGATTGCGTTTGCCAAGATCTTCTGCAAGGGCCACGTGTCCACAGCCACCTTCCTGGAGAGCTGTGGGGTGGCTGACCTGATCACCACCTGCTACGGAGGCCGGAACCGCAGGGTGGCCGAGGCGTTCGCCAGGACTGGAAAGGTAGCCCTCACCTTCCCTCGCCACCCCTGCTTCCTTCCCCCGACTCCAGGGTCAGAGTGAGCCACAGCCCAGCAAGATTAAGGTCAGCATTTGTAGGTTGCTGCCGCTATTCACTTTACCCTGTTTCTACTTAAAAAACTCTTGCCCCGTGTCCTTTATCGTACATGTCCTAATCTTTCTTTGGCTTGCAGCAGGGGCTCATGGCTCTCCCCTGCTCTCTTCTTGAAATGAGTGATCCACCATAGTTGGTTTTTTTTTTTTTTCCATCCTTGATACATACTCTCTTAACCTTTGTTTTTAAGACCATTGAAGAACTGGAGAACGAGATGCTGAATGGGCAGAAACTCCAAGGACCTCAGACTTCTGCTGAAGTATACCGCATCCTCAAACAGAAGGGCCTGGTCGACAAGTGAGTCTCCCTGTGCCCGTGAGACCAGTTAAACGTTCATCCGCCCAGTTTTCTCCTGGCCTCAGCCCAGTGCATTTGAGTACAAACTGTTTGACAAGTGTGCTTAGAACTCCAATGGTTTAGTTCAGTCCTTTGCATGAACTTCCATGGCTGGAAACATCCACCTAACCTGAAAATGAATGTTTCCTCAAAACTAGTCAGCTTCAGTGAGAAGAGCTCCACTCCACAGGCATATTACAAAACATGAAGTTTTGGGTTCCAGTTTATCCTGCAGGGTGTTTAGTAAGAGCTACATGTTAAGTTTTTAATTTAAAAAAAAAGGGGGATTATTTTGTTGTTTTTATTAAAAAAAAACAAATTCTTGCCAACGAAACGTCAAACAATTCAGAAAACAAGGAAGTTCAAATTATCCCCAAATTCTAACCTCATGAGTAACCTGTGTTAACTTATGGTCTCTTCTTCATGTGACTGGATGGGCGTGTGGATGGATGGGTCCCTTTTAAAAAAAAAAAAAGAAATTAAAATATAAGTTTATTTTCATTAAGATAACTAGATGCATTTTGCACCATTAGTTTCTCATGTAAAGTTTATGAGACACGCTTTGTTATGCTAGATGAAATATATGCTGTGTTCACTGAGAAATGTATTCCAAGACATTTCTAAGTGTTAATGTCACTTATTTCCTTTGATTTTAATAAGTGGAATACCTTGTTGATTATAGACCCACAAACACAACTGAAATTAAGTATATTTTCAAGGCAAGTACTAGTTACTACTTCGCATTATAACATTTTACTCTTAAGATAAAAATTGAGAGTGCCAGCATGAAAGAACAGCCTGTTTTTCTTGCAACCCACTAGATTATTTTATTCTAAAAAATTATTTTTCTTCATTTACAAATGACGTTTAGTAGCTTGCAATTATTGTTGTTTAAAAAAGGGATAGGTCCCGTTTCGACCTGAGTGTTATTTCGGTCCCCTCCCACCAGACCCCACTGCCCTAGCAGGCAGTCACGTGTTGGAGGAAGGTTGGGTCAGCTTGGTTTGCCTCCTGACTGAGGGAGCAAACCCTATTGCTCCGTCAAAGCTGCCCTCCTCCCCGAGGCTGTTCCTGCTGCTGCCTGCCCCACAGCCCTTTATCCTGCTCATTGGCCGAGCCTTCTCTCCTAATTGTGATGCCAACTGCATCACTTAATAAATGTTGATGCAGCACATTCTGTCTGTATATTCTCAACTCTCCAGCAGTACTCCTTGGGAGTGGGAAAGTTTGGTTGTCGGGGAGAGTAGGTTGCTGGGCAGCTCTCTCGATGCTACCGCTTATGGCTAATCCATAGCATGCACTTCTCCCAGCCAGGAGGTGCCGTCGTCTCTGGCCATGTGTCCTTCATCTTTCTTCATGTCGGTCCAGATGTCTGCTGGCCCAACCCCTCGTCTTTACCTCATCCTGCAGCTCAGCTCCCCTTCTTCTTATACCTGATACAAATTAATCTGCCATAGATTTCCATATTGAAAGTTGAAAATGAGCATGACTGGGCGTTTGTGTTCCCTCTTTGATTTGCACTTTATTTTTCTGAAATGGCTTTAAAAAGCAGCCTGGCAAAGTTGGAAGTTCATTAACAGGCCTGTGGAGGAGGATAATTACCTTTAAATTGTGACTTAAAGGGAAATACCTCTGTCGTGCATGATTTTCCTTACATACATAGCAGTCAGTGATGTGTTTGTGTGCATTTGGGCTACCTTGATGACCATTAAATATTTATGAGGCGTTTTTCTAAAAGTCTTAAAAAAAAAAAAAAAGTGGGCGTTTGATGATGGTGAGTGTCTCCTAACTGGGCGTTACCATATTCAGCATTTAGCTGCAGGGGATACAGACTGAAACTAGGATTCTGAGATCAGTAGCTGCCCGTTTTACAAAGTATAGTGAAGCAGTTTAAACAGCTCTGAGCAAATACCTCTCCTCAGTCATATCCCACTCTGTTTCTTCTGATTTGGAATTGAACAAGCTGCTCCTGTGCTGCTGAGTTGAAGTGACACCCCCCCCATGCCAGCCTGACATCTGGGGGGCTCTGGGCCTCCCTCACCCAATGTGCCTCCTGCCTCCCAATGCTGCAAAGGCAGAGCTGAGTTGTCTCTTTCTCCCTTTGTATCACCTCTTACCTTGAGTTTTTACCCCCTTTTCATGCCAGACATCACTACTTGGGAATCCCTTTATTTCCTTATTTCCTCCCTTCTTTTCTCCATCATTATAGAAAGAGCAGTGCGCAGGAGGCAGAAGATTGGCATTCGAGGTCATCATTGGCTTACTAGCCATATGGTCTTAGGCAAACCATATTTTTACCTGTTCTGTGCCTCAGTTTACTTGCTCATAAAATAAATATAGTAAACCAGATGATCACTGTGGTTCCTTCTACTTGGAGGTTTCCAATTCATAGGATTCTTGCCCTGACAGAATGAAGCCTGTGTTCCTTAGGTTGGCGTTTGAGGCAGTCCCCCTCAGTACAGAACCAACTTCACTAACAGTATATTTGGTTACCCCCAGTTTAACTGGACTTTGCCCCCAAACACTTCCTCCTCGGACTCATGTGTGCTTCTGTCCTCCTGCCATCTTGCCTGCCCAGACGCCCTGCTTTACATGCATCTCAGTCTTCATCACCCTTAAAAGGCAACCCAAGTCTGTCCTCAGAGAAGCCCTCTTCCATGTCCTCCAGCCACAAATAACTTCCCCTGCTTTGAATTTATTGTTTAAACCAGGAGTCAGAAAACTTACTGTATAAAGTGTTTCTTTAAATATTTTAGGCTTTGCTTACAGTCTAGGATCCAGGGGCCATCTTGCAGCTGCTCATATTAGCTGTCATTCATCGCACACCCATCATGTGCTAAGTGTTGTACTGTGTACTTCACATGTAAGTCATTAAAGACTCCCAGCAGGCCTGTGTGTCCAGCCCCATTTTACAGATGAGAAAACAGGGTCAGAAGGGTTGTGAACTTGCCCAGAGTTAACAGGTTGTGGAGTCAGATTTGACTAATTCTACTGGACTCCAAAAATGAACGCAATTTTCCATTCTTTAAAATATCCACAATGATAGACTCTCATAGAGATACATGACCTATCCGTACTTTGTTATTCTTTAAATAAGTTGTCTTTGTAGGATTCTAACTAATTTTTGGAATGGGCTTTAAGTCTGTTGATTCTGACAAGCTCACTTGGGGCTGTGTGTGTGTATGTCTGTGTGTGTGTGGGAGGGGCTGGGGGTGGGGGACGCTCACTGAAATTAACTTAGTTATTTCCCTAGTGATTTCTGCTGAGCCAGCCATGCCCTGGGATAATGTTGTCTTTTCTTATTAGCCCATACCACCATACCTATTTATTTCAAACTTTCACTTCTATCTGTGATCACCTCTTGGAAGAAAAAGCAAAATAAACTCAGCTTTTAGCATGACACCAGTGCTTTGCTAATTGTGGGTCCTCACCTTAATTTTTGCAGGCCCAAATTATTTATGGTGATGTGTGGGCTGCCTCATCATCATTCTTGGGACTGATCCTTTTTTAGAGAAGGGAGAACAATACATCCTTGCAATTTAAAATTTATTCTCTAATCTTTTAAAATAGTGACAAGAACTTAGACTCATTCCAGCTTTGACCAAGAGCCGCAGCCACAGCTCTTTGTGTAAATGCCCACGTGTCACCCTGTAGGGATTACCATGTGACATGTTTGTATAGAGTGGTTCCAAACTTAGATTGGGCAGAGGATGGTCTAGGTTGCCCCAAGATCTTACAGCTACAGTGCAGAAGCTCTTGGCAGAACAAATAATAAAGAAACACAGAAGGTGGTCACTTTTTTTTCCAAAGTAGCATGGTAATCTGCAGAACAGAAAAACTAATTTGTTCTCTGCGGTAAACCAGATGACCTAATCTTGTCTTTTCACATCTCCTCCCAAACTAGGTTTCCATTGTTTACTGCAGTATATCAGATCTGCTACGAAGGAAAATCTGTTCAAGATATGTTGTCTTGTCTCCAGAGTCATCCACAGCATAAATAAAGTGAATCATGCAACATGTTGAGGAAATTTCTGCCTTATAGTCAGTCTTTTGGATTCAAAAGAAAACCAGAACTTGCAAGAAGATGGTTGCTTGACTATAATTCCATCATGGATGTGTATGAATTTTTACAGGTTCAATTTTGAATTAGAAGAGGCAGTTCGTTGGCTAAGATGTACTTTGCAACAACTCAACGCACATATGTATACCTGTGAGCGCATGTTCATTTCTCATTCTGTGGTCTTTTATATGAACCAAATTAAAGGTCCTTTTTAAAAATTACTTTGAAATTTGCCACTGTGGTAGCTTATAAGATTGAAACTATCTCAGCCAAATTTTTGAGATCTAACTCATATGTTTTTGAGTGGAAGCATTTTTTTTTGCATTCTTTTGATATTAAAATTTAATCAGCATTAACATAATAGAATAGAGGAGAGAGTGTGTTCAATGATCAACATATTGTATCTTTTAAACACTATTTCAAAGCCAGCATAATTAACTACTTTGATTGTGGGTTGATCTTTTTTTACCAATTAGATATTTTTAATTAGGTAAGCCACTTATGTATTTTCCTCTCTCTGCAGCTTTCTGCATTTTTAGCCCCTTTTCTCTTTGTTAGCTGCCAGTGTGTGCTTCATAAAGGCTTGGCAGTAGCAGAGGACAGAAAACTCATCTGGAATTTTCCTGCTGTGACTGACAACATTCTTCTGGATGACAAAAGACACTTGTATGATGCTTTTTGTTAGTGTTTTTTTGCAAATGTCTCTGTGAAGCCTCACGAATCCCTTTGGAGAGGACTGCTATTATTCCTTTTTTAAGATGGACTTGCTGTGTCTGGTCACCTGGTGAGTAAGGGCACAGCCAGGAGTCAAGTCCAGAGCTCCTCTACCCCACCAAGGACCCACACCTTCTAAGACCTCACAGGCTGATTGGAACTCTAGCTAAATAGCTGTGGCAAATGCAGCCTTTCCTGCGACTTAGGTGGTTGTCTAGAATCGTGCCACTCAAAGTGTAGTCCACAGTCCAGCAGGATCAGCTTTGCTTGGGGTTTCTTAGAAATGCAGGTTCCCAGGTCCTGCCCCAGACCTCTTCAACCTCTTCAATTGTAATCTGTGCTTTACATGCCTTCCCCTATGTTTCTGATGCACACTAAATTTTGAGAACCACTGCTTTAGAAAATTTACTTTAGATTGGTATTGTTCAAACCATGTTTCATAGAAAAATATCCTGGGCTCCAGTGGTTGTTCCAGGTGTTGTCTGGAAAGGTCAACTGAATTTGGGAAAATCTGCATTTATACACTTCTTGAAGGCGTAGAATGCATGTTAGTCATCATGGGATCTGTTTAATTGTATTTAACCCACAAAGTCCCAAACACATTAGACTGTGGAAGGTTGTTTTTTTTTTGCAAGGAAACTAGTGTTCCGGGGACCACGACTCGGTAACACTCTTCTTGGCCCAGGGTGACCTTAGGACAGCTCAAGTATGTCTTTCACTCCCTGTGAGAACTCAGGATGAAAAACTATCTGTGATATTGTTAGTTCTGAACTCCTGCAGTTCAGACCTGCCATGAATCTTTGATGAAGCTTTAAGGGGACACTGTCACATACAACCAAGTGGATGTCAGCCGCACTGAAACGCACATTATATGGAATAAGTGCTTTAAATTCTACAATTAGAATAGAAATGACTCCCTTCTTAAGTGAGACCAGTTTCAGATTAGCCTTACGCAGACACCTTGCATAACACTTGTTAAGTGTTAAAGGAACATAAGAATGTTGATTATGTAATCATGGATTTTCAGTCTCTTTTTGAGATTTTGACCCTACCCCCCAGTGTGGGATTTTTTTCCCTTCTGAATGATTGTTGAATAAATTTTTGTTGAAATTTAAACTCTATCCAAAATATTTGTGGTACATTTTAAACCCCAGAAGTATATGAAAGCACATAAAATGCTACAGTTTTCCGAGGTTTTAGTGCCATTGTTAAGTCAGTTAACTTTTGCTTGTCTAGTGGTAAATCTTTTTAAAAGTTTGTACGTAGGTAACAAAGTGTTACTTTTTAAGATACATAAAGGGCTGTAAGCTAATTGTGGTGACTACTAAGTAGGATAATTACATGTGAGGAATTAGGATTTTGTGTGTTTTGTATATTCTCGTCTTCATTTGGCTTCCAATTCTGGGTTCTGTACTTTGAGAGTTTTTTCTCTACAAATGCTATCTTGCCACTTTGAAATCTGTTGACTGTATCTCTTGAACATACTTATAATATTCTGCCCATTATGAAAAAGACTAATTTTATAAGTTTGTGCTCTGCTACTGTAGATATTTATTACTCTATAAGTTATCTATTTTTGTAACCACCTGTGGTCCATCATTTATTTTACTTCACATTTCTTATTAATTATGGTAGTAAGAAGGATGACATCTAGATCATAAGCTTAATTTGTACTATTTCAACTAATCTGTGAATGTAAAAATACACTGTTGCCTTGATATAATCCAACTGACTATAATGTGGAATAAATATCTATCTTGAAATCCATCCTAGGAGGTAAAGTCATGATAAGCTTCTTCTCGTTTTTCATTTAACTCTTAACCATAACATGGCCCCATGGCATTGACCCAAGGATCATGTGGTGGTGGGATGCCAGTGTATAAAAGGAACTTTGGTTTTTCCACTAGTTCTAATTTACTAGCCTTTTATTTACATGTGTACTATATTTGTTTATGGATTGATGGATGGTAGATACATAATTTAAAAGCTTGGTTTAATAAAATTTAAGCCATCCCCCCAAACCTGTGTCATGGATCCTATCTTTATTTTTATCAGCTTAGCTTAAAGTTTTATTTAGGTCAGGTCTGACTTTTATTTATTGTGTTGCATTAACAATATTACAGGTAATTTCTAAAGAAACTTGTCATCTCTAATCCTGGTCCTTAAATACATCTGTTTCCATTCGTCTGTGTTCCTTTCTATTGCTTGCTAATATTTTTACTCAATTGTAAGATGGAAAACTTCCAGTTCCAGCTGTACAGTGGGCTAATTAACTTGAAGTCTCCCTCCTTCAAGCACCTAGAAAAGCTTGGAAAATAGATACATCTTTTGATATGCAAACCTGATCTAAAAAAGGTGTGAGAGAAATATCCAGGAGCCTGAAGCTGAGAAAGGGGCTGCCAGGGGATGGAGTGGGCGTGCTCTCCACCCTCTAAGGACATGGGCTGCAAGGCTTATCTACAACTAGAGCCCTCCAAGGCTACACTGTCAGCAAAAAGATGGGCCAAGAAAATCCGTGTGTAGGCACAAAGAAGCTGGGTTCAAGATTGAGAAAAATATCTTCACTGTAAATTTGTAATCATGGATCCAGCAGCACAAACAGATTTCAAGTTTGATTTTTTTTACCCAGGAGACCACAAGCATAAATTAGCATAAAAATGGGAACTTGGGTCAGTCTTACCACTAGATACCTGGCAGAAGCACTCACAGAAATACTGGAGAAATCCCCAGTCTGCACCGGCTTCCTAAATAAAACCCTGAATAAGCACTTAAAATAAAAAATTATAATAAATTATCAGTGGAAATTGAGACATTTTTTAAAACAACAGAATTAGAGCCCCAGGATTTCAGATAATTAATTGAGCAATCTGATTGATGCTTCAAAAGGTATTTTTTAAATTAAAGACAAAAGAAGGATTAAAAAATAAGAACAAAATACCATGAAACAGTCTAGGCATATTTGAAAACAAACCATTTAGAGTATCTAAAAATGAATATAGTAATCTAAATTTAAAACTCATTGGACAGATGGATAAATTAAAGAGTAGGTTTGACAGAGCTGGAAACAGAATTAGCAAACTGGAAAATAGATCTGAGGAAATTAATAGAAAGTATTAAAGAAAATATTTTAAGTTGAGGTAAGTAGAGATTAAATAAGAAGATTCAACATATGTATGGTAGGCGTTCCACAAGAGAAAAAGGGAGAGGCAGTTTGTCCAGAATTATATGCATTTAGTTTTTTTTTAATTCAATTTTATTGAGATATATTCACATACCATGCACTCATACAAAGCATACATTCAGTTGTTCACAGTACCATTATATATTTGTGCGTTCATCACCAAAATTAATTTTTGAACATTTTCATTACCACACACACAATAATAATAAAAATTAAAGTAAAAAAGAACAGTTAAAGTATAAAAGAACACTGGGTGTGTGTGTGTGTGTGTTTTGTTTGTTTGTTTTTGCCCTCATTTTTCTAAGCATTCACCCATACACTGGACAAAGGGGAGTGTGATCCATATGGCTTTCCCAATCACATTGTATGCATTTAGTTTTATGTTATTTTTCATAATATAATATTTCCATTAAAATATCACAGTCTTTGTAACTTTTTATGACTGCATATAAACTGAAGTGGATGGTGAACTTTTCCTTTTTGAGAAAAGAGTTGTATGAGGAATATATAAGCATAATATTCTAATTTACTGAGGTTATGATTGATTTAACTTAGCAAAAAAAGCTAAGTAACATTTGGTTTGGGTGGGAGGTAGCAGGAGTAATACTTTGAAAACATTTGGCCTCTAATTCCTGCTTCACCATTTAGTATCCATATGGTCTAATAAGTTGGTTCGGTCCTCTTTGAACTTAGTTTTCCTCATTGGTATCTGTGCAGCCTAGTTTATGGGGTTACTATAAAGGTCAGCTAAGAGCAGGGAATCTTACCAACATATAAAAGGAGAAAATCATGATCATTTCAATAGCTGCTTGTGGTAGAGGTAATGCCATGTGGTTACTAAATTATTTTAATATTTTTTCTGGATACATTTCCCAGCTTCCCTAGCAGTTAGTTGGCACAGTGTGATTGCGTTTTGGTCAATGGTTTGTGGAGAGAAATGCTATGATGAAGTGTTATTTGCAATTCCTGTTTGTTGTTATTGTTCTTATTTATTTAAAAATTAATTTTGAATAACTAATCCAGTCACTTGTTTCAGAAATAAAGCCCAGTTCCCATTTCCCTGGTAGCCACTATTGGTTTCTAATGTTCTTTTCTAGAATTTCCTTATATATATATAAGCAAATATGTATTCTTATGATGCCCTTTACTATATTTTTTACACAAAATAGAATTTACTACACACATTGTTCTGAATCTTACTTTTTTCACTTAACATCGTGTCTTGACAATCTTTCATATCAGTAGTTTGTTTTTAACAACTATTGAAAAAAAACTTGCTCTGAAATTCATGGAAAGTTGCAAGGATAGTACAGAGAGGACCCATGTGCCCGTCAGTAATTGTAACAACTAGTTTTAAAATTTTAACAGTTAATAGCAGAGCACTTTTGACGCTATTGTGTTTTGTAGATATGAACTTATTTAAACTTCACAATTTATCATCTCTTTACAAATGCAGAAACTAAGGCATAAAGACGCTAAATACTTATCCAAAGTCACAGAGCTAGTAATGGATAAAACCAGAATTGAACTCAGGCAATACAGCTTAAGAGCCTGTGTTCTGATGCCTCAGCTTCATGACCTTCCTTGAGCAAAAAGTGTTCATTGTTAAGTAAAATAAAATCCTGATTGGAAGAGGGGAATATACAACTGCACTTGACAATTCTTACTGTAAACTTGCACAAACGTACTGTGTTCAGGCAAACATTATATATACATGTCTTTTCAGTAATAACTGTTGTGAAACTTCCCTTAGAATCTTTTTTTTTTTTTATCATCATTTTATTGAGATATATTCACATACCATGCAGTCATACAAAACAAATTGTACTTTCGATTGTTTACAGTACCATTACATAGTGGTACATTCATCACCTAAATCAATCCCTGACACCTTCATTAGCACACACACAAAAATAACAAGAATAATAATTAGAGTGAAAAAGAGCAATTGACGTAAAAAAGAACACTGGGTACCTTTGTCTGTTTGTTTCCTTCCCCTACTTTTCTACACATCCATCCATAAACTAGACAAAGTGGAGTTTGGTCCTTATGGCATTCCCAATCCCACTGTCACCCCTCATAAGCTACATTTTTATACAACTGTCTTCAAGATTCATGGGTTCTGGGTTGTAGTTTAATAGTTTCAGGTATCCACCACCAGCTACCCCAATTCTTTAGAACCTAAAAAAGGTTGTCTAAAGTGTGCGTAAGAGTGCCCACCAGAGTGATCTCTCGGCTCGTTTTGGAATCTCTCTGCCACTGAAGCTTATTTCATTTCCTTTCACATCCCCCTTTTGGTCAAGAAGATGTTCTCCATCCCACGATGCCGGGTCTACATTCCTCCCCGGGAGTCATATTCCACGTTGCCAGGGAGATTCACTTCCCTGGGTGTCTGATCCCACGTAGGGGGGAGGGCAGTGATTTCACCTTTCAAGTTGGCTTAGCCAGAGAGAGAGGGCCACATCTGAGCAACAAAGAGGCATTCAGGAGGAGACTCTTAGGCACAAATACAGGGAGGCCTAGCCTCTCCTTTGCAGCAACCGTCTTCCCAAGGGTAAAACTTATGGTAGAGGGCTCAACCCATCAAACCACCAGTCCCCTATGTCTGTGGTCATGTTAGCAACCATGGAGGTGGGGTAGGCGAATACCCCTGCATTCTCCACAGGCTCCTCAAAGGGGCACTACATCTTTTTTTTTTTTTCCTTGTTTGTCTTTTTTCTTTTTTTTTTTTTTTTTTAACTTTCCCTTCTTTTTTAAATCAACTGTATGAAAAAAAAAGTTAAAAAGAAAACAAACATACAATAAAAGAACATTTCAAAGAGACCATAACAAGGGAGTAAGAAAAAGACAACTAACCTAAGATAACTGCTTAACTTCCAACATGTTCCTACTTTACCCCAAGAAAGTTACATAATATAGCAACATTTCAGTGAACTTGTTCCTACTACATCCATCAGAAATTAACAGACCATAGTCATTTCTGGGCATCCCCAGAACGTTAAATAGCTTATCTGTTCTTCTTGGATTATTGTTCCCCCTTCCTTAATTGCTCTCTACTGCTAGTTCCCCTACATTCTACATTATGAACCATTTCTTTTACATTTTTCAAAGTTCACATTAGTGGTAGCATATAATATTTCTCTTTTTTGTGCCTGGCTTATTTCGCTCAGCATTATGTCTTCAAGGTTCATCCATGTTGTCATAGGTTTCACCAGATCGTTCCTTCTTACTGTCGCGTAGTATTCCATCGTGTGTATATACCACATTTTATTTATCCACTCATCTGTTGAAGGACATTTGGGTTGTTTCCATCTCTTGTCAATTGTGAATAATGCTGCTATGAACATTGGCTTGAGGATATCTGTTCGTGTCACTGCTTTCCGATCTTCCGGGTATATACCGAGAAGTGCAATCGCTGGATCGAATGGTAGCTCTATATCTAGTTTTCTAAGGAACTGCCAGGCTGACTTCCAGAGTGGCTGAACCATTATACAGTCCCACCAACAATGAATAAGAGTTCCAATTTCTCCACATCCCCTCCAGCATTTGTAGTTTCCTGTTTGTTTAATGGCAGCCATTCTAACCGGTGTTAGATGGTATCTCATTGTGGTCTTAATTTGCATCTCTCTAATAGCTAGTGAAGCTGAACAGTTTTTCATGTGTTTCTTGGCCATTTGTATTTCCTCTTCAGAGAACTGTCTTTTCATATCTTTTGCCCATTTTATAATTGGGCTGTCTGTACTATTGTCATCGAGTTGTAGGATTTCTTTGTATATGCAAGATATCAGTCTTTTGTCAGATACATGGTTTCCAAAAATTTTTTCCCATTGAGTTGGCTGCCTCTTTACCTTTTTGAGAAATTCCTTTGAGGTGCAGAAACTTCTAAGCTTGAGGAGTTCCCATTTATCTATTTTCTCTTTTGTTGCTTGTGCTTTGGGTGTAAAGTCTAGGAAGTGGCCGCCTAATACAAGGTCTTGAAGATGTTTTCCTACATTATCTTCTAGGAGTTTTATGGTACTTTCTTTTATATTGAGATCTTTGGTCCATTTTGAGTTAATTTTTGTGTAGGGGGTGAGGTAGGGGTCCTCTTTCATTCTTTTGGATATGGATATCCAACTCTCCCAGCCCCATTTGTTGAAAAGACCATTATGGCTCAGTTCAGTGACTTTGGGGGCCTTATCAAAGATCAGTCGGCCATAGATCTGAGGGTCTATCTCCGAATTCTCAATTCGATTCCATTGATCTATATGTCTATCTTTGTGCCAGTACCATGCTGTTTTGGCAACTGTGGCTTTATAATAAGCTTCAAAGTCAGGGAGTGTAAGTCCTCCCACTTCGTTTTTCTTTTTTAGAGTGTCTTTAGCAATTCGAGGCATCTTCCCTTTCCAAATAAATTTGATAACTAGCTTTTCCAAGTCTGCAAAGTAGGTTGTTGGAATTTTGATTGGGATTGCATTGAATCTGTAGATGAGTTTGGGTAGAATTGACATCTTAATGACATTTAGCCTTCCTATCCATGAACATGGAATTTTTTTCCATCTTTTAAGGTCCCCTTCTATTTCTTTTAGTAGAGTTATGTAGTTTTCTTTGTATAGGTCTTTTACATCTTTGGTTAAGTTGATTCCTAGGTACTTGATTTTTTTAGTTGCTATTGAAAATGGTATCTTTTTCTTGAGTGTCTCTTCAGTTTGTTCATTTCTAGCATATAGAAACATTACTGACTTATGTGCATTAATCTTGTATCCCGCTACTTTGCTAAATTTGTTTATTAGCTCTAGTAGGTGTATCGTTGATTTCTCAGGGTTTTCTAGATATAAGATCATATCATCTGCAAACAATGACAGTTTTACTTCTTCTTTTCCAATTTGGATGCCTTTTATTTCTTTGTCTTGCCGGATTGCCCTGGCTAGCACTTCCAGCACAATGTTGAATAACAGTGGTGACAGCGGGCATCCTTGTCTTGTTCCTGATCTTAGAGGGAAGGCTTTCAGTCTCTCACCATTGAGTACTATGCTGGCTGTGGGTTTTTCATATATGCTCTTTATCATGTTGAGGAAGTTTCCTTCAATTCCTACCTTTTGAAGTGCTTTTATCAAAAAGGGATGTTGGATTTTGTCAAATGCTTTTTCAGCATCTATTGAGATGATCAATTGATTTTTCCCTTTCGAGTTTTTAATGTGTTGTAATACATTGATTGTTTTTCTTATGTTGAACCATCCTTGCATGCCTGGAATGAACCCCACTTGGTCATGGTGTATGATTTTTTTAATGTGTCTTTGGATTCGATTTGCAAGTATTTTGTTGAGGATTTTTGCATCTATATTCATTAGGGAGATTGGCCGGTAGTTTTCCTTTTTTGTAGCATCTTTGCCTGGTTTTGGTATTAGATTGATGTTAGCTTCATAAAATGAGTTAGGTAGTGTTCCATTTTCTTCAATGTTTTGAAAGAGTTTGAGTAAGATTGGTGTCAGTTCTTTCTGGAAAGTTTGGTAGAATTCCCCTGTGAAGCCATCTGGCCCTGGGCATTTATTTGTGGGAAGATTTTTGATGACTGATTGGATCTCTTTGCTTGTGATGGGTTGGTTGAGGTCTTCTATTTCTTCTCTGGTCAGTCTAGGTTGTTCATATGTTTCCAGGAAATTGTCAATTTCTTCTACATTATCCAGTTTGTTGCCATACAGTTGTTCATAATATCCTCTTATAATTTTTTTAATTTCTTCAGGATCTGCAGTTATGTCACCTTTTTCATTCATTATTTTGTTTATATGGGTCTTCTCTCTTTTTGATTTTGTCAGTCTAGCTAGGGGCTTGTCAATCTTGTTGATCTTCTCAAAGAACCAACTTTTGGTGATATTTATCCTCTCTATTGTTTTTTTGTTCTCTATGTCATTTATTTCTGCTTTAATCCTTGTTATTTCTTTTCTTGTACTTGGTTTAGGATTGGTTTGCTGTTCATTTTCTAGCTTCTTCAGTTGATCCATTAGTTCTTTGATTTTGGCTCTTTCTTCCTTTTTAATATATGCGTTTAGTGCTATAAATTTCCCCCTTAGCACTGCTTTTGCTGCATCCCATAGGTTTTGGTATGTTGTGTTCTCATTTTCATTTGTCTCTATATATTTAGCAATTTCTCTTGCTATTTCTTCTTTAACCCACTGATTGTTTAGGAGTGTGTTGTTTAACCTCCAGGTATTTGTGAATTTTCTAAGTCTCTGATGGTTATTGACTTCTAATTGTATTCCATTGTGGTCAGAGAATGTGCTTTGAATAATTTCAATCTCTTTAAATTTATTGAGGCTTGTTTTATGTCCCAGCATATGATCTATTCTGGAGAAAGTTCCGTGAGCACTAGAAAAGTATGTGTATCCTGGTGATTTGGGATGTAATGTCCTGTAGATGTCTGTTAAATCTAATTCATTTATCAGATTGTTTAGGTTTTCAATTTCCTTATTGGTCTTCTGTCTGGTTGATCTATCTATAGGAGAGAGTGATGTGTTGAAGTCTCCCACAATTATTGTGGAAACATCAATTGCTTCCTTTAGTTTTGCCAGTGTTTCTCTCATGTATTTTGTGGCACCTTGATTGGGTACATAGACATTTATGATTGTTATTTCTTCTTGCTGAATTGCCCCTTTTATTAGTATGTAGTGGCCTTCTTTGTCTCTCAAAACATCCCTGCATTTGAAGTCTATTTTATCTGAGATTAATATTGCTACACCTGCTTTCTTTTGGCTGTAGCTTGCATGAAATATTTTTTTCCATCCTTTCACTTTCAGTTTCTTTGTGTCCCTGTGTCTAAGATGAGTCTCTTGTATGCAACATATTGATGGTTCATTTTTTTTGATCCATTCTGCGAATCTATATCTTTTAATTGGGGAGTTTAATCCATTTACATTCAACGTTAAAACCGTGAAGGCATTTCTTGAATCGGCCATCTTATCCTTTGGATTATGTTTGCCATATTTTTCCCTCTCTCTATTAATATCCTTTATTGTACCCATACCGAATCTCTTTAGTACTGAACCTTTCTCCAAGTCTCTCTGTCCTGTCTTTGTTTCTCTGTCTGTAGGGCTCCCTTTAGTATCTCCAGTAGGGCAGGTCTCTTGTTAGCAAATTCTCTCAGCATTTCTTTGTCTGTGAAAAATTTAAGCTCTCCCTCAAATTTGAAGGAGAGCTTTGCTGGATAAAGTATTCTTGGCTGGAAATTCCTCTCACTCAGAATTTTAAATATATCGTGCCACTGCCTTCTTGCCTCCATGGTGGCTGCTGAGTAGTCACTACTTAGTCTTATGCTGTTTCCTTTGTATGTGGTGAATTGCTTTTCTCTTGCTGCTTTCAGAACTTGCTCCTTCTCTTCTATGTTTGACAGTGTGATCAGTATATGTCTCGGAGTGGGTTTATTTGGATTTATTCTATTTGGAGTTCGCTGAGCATTTATGATTTGTGTATTTATGTTGTTTAGAAGATTTGGGAAGTTTTCCCCAACAATTTCTTTGAATACTCTTCCTAGACCTTTACCCTTTTCTTCCCCTTCTGGGACACCAATGAGTCTTATATTCGGACGTTTCATATTATCTATCATATCCCTGAGGTCCATTTCGAGTTTTTCAATTTTTTTCCCCATTCTTTCTTTTATGCTTTCATTTTCCATTCTGTCATCTTCCAGGTCACTGATTCGTTGTTCAGCTTCCTCTAGTCTTGTACTATGAGTGTCCAGAATCTTTTTAATTTGGTCAACAGTTTCTTTAATTTCCATAAGATCATCCATTTTTTTATTTAGTCTTGCAATGTCTTCTTTATGCTCTTCTAGGGTTTTCTTGATTTCCTTCATATCCCGTACTATGGTCTCATTGTTCATCTTTAGTTCTTTGAGTAGCTGCTCTAGGTGCTGTGTCTCTTCTGGTCTTTTGATTTGGGTGCTTGGGCTTGGGTTATCCATATCGTCTGGTTTTTTCATATGCTTTATAATTTTCTGTTGTTTTTGGCCTCGTGGCATTTGCTGAACTTGATAGGGTTCTTTTAGTGTTTGTAGACCTATTGAAGTCCTTATCTCTAATTTATCAGATCTACAGCTTTGTGGAGTACACTTTCTCTAACTAACCAGCAGGTGGCGTCCACGAGCCACCTGTTCTCCACAAGCCAGTTCTCCCCTGCTTAGCCTTTTTGGTGAGTGGGGGAGTGAGTCTTGTGGGGCCCAATTGGTGTACCAAGCTTGCGTGTGTAGTTGGTGTTGCCTGCCCTGTATGTGGGGCGTGTTTCTGGGCAGTCGGGGAGGGGGGGTGGCCCTAACAATCAAATCTCCCTGATGATCCTAGAGTTTTAAAGCTGCTGCAATAGTCTAATCCTTCAGTTCATTCCTGCCACAGTTTGTCTCTGCCACTGACCCACAAGTCTTTGGTATTGGCGTATGGCTCCTGAGACTTGCAAGTGGGCCCCTCTTCCAGGCTGTGCACCCCGGGTCCTCTGTTGAGGGATGACTGTGCTATGTCACAGGTGAGTGCCGTCCCCCCAGGGCAGTTCTGGGCTGCTGGGCTGTGTAGGGAGGCTCCCAGTCTGCTCAAATGATGGCTGAATGGGGCTTTGTTAATTCACACTGCTCCACCAGAGCTGGACATTCAGCTGAGGTTGCAGGGAAGGCTAATGTCCACGCCCAGTTTTGTGGTGTGTGCCTGTTATTTGAAGCACTTCCGTCATACTGGGTTGTCTGGGGCAGCTCTGGGCTATGGGGCTGGCGATGGGCAGGAGTGTTTCCTGTCCACCAGGATGGTGGCTGTGAGCGGACACCCCCCTTTTCTTGGGAAGTTGTGTTGTTTAGTGAATTTTCTCAGCCACTGGATTATTGCCTTTTGTCTCAGAGCTCTCTTAGTTCTGCTCTTGACTTGACGTGCCCAAATTGCAATTCTTTGAAGCTTTCTGTATTGGGCTTCTTAGAGTAATTGTTTTAGAAAAAGAAAAAAGGATTTAAAAAAAAAAAAAAAAAAAAAAAACGCCTTCCTCAGAGATCTAATGGGTTATTGAAATGCTAAGAGACAAAGCAACCAGGGCCATTAAGGAAAGGTCCACAGGGCAGAGAGATCAGCTTTGCTTCGGGATTTGCATATGCGCCTCAAGGCCTGAGCTCCGCCCTTCCCCTTTCTGTGTTCACCAGAACTCCAAAAATCCTCTGCTTTTATTTTGGAGTTTTTCGTGTTGTTTTTTTTCTATGCCTGTCTCCTCTCTGCTGGGCTGGCTGCTCTCAGAGTCTCTGGTGTCTGGTCTCAGTCTATCTATGGTTGGAGTTTGAATCAGTAGAATGAGTTTCCGATAAGAGCAGCCACTGCAGTTCTCCCTTCTCCTTCCCGGAGCTGACAGCCCCTCCTCCCCCGGGACTGAGCCTGGCAGGGAGGGGCGCGGGTCCCCTGGCCGCAAAAACTTACAGATTTCGCTGATCTCAGCAGTTCCACGTTTTCATGAGTGTTGTATGAAGTATGCCCAAAGACAGATTGCTCTGTGGTGTCCAGTCCACGCAGTTCCTGGCTTTTTACCTACTTTCCTGGAGGAGTAACTAAAACTTACAGCTCACCAGTCTGCCATCTTGCCCCGCCTCCAGAATCTTAATATTGAAGTTCTTTTCCTATCAACACGTGGATCTCCCAAATCCTTAATATCTGGATCATATTTTGTTATATGACTGCTCCCTAATTAATTACAAATGAATATTTAGGTTGTTGCCTATATTTTTCCTATTGCAATAATTGCTGCAGTAAACATTCTTGCATATGTATCTTTGCTCATTTTATATGAGTAAAGGTGCAGGATAAAATCCTAGAAGTGGAATTGCTGGCTCAAAGGCATGTACATTTTAAATTTTAATAGTTCCAAATTACCCTTCAAAAGGATGGGCAAAATTTGTTTCCCACCTCACTTTTCTTTTCCTAGTTCCCTCTCTAATCCCCTAGGGATTCCTTTATAATAGAGACTTACATCAAGAACCAGTAAATCCCAGGAATGTGCAATTTTGCATTTATCAAAAATTTAGAATTATCTCCTACCACCTTCACCCTAAACAGTAAAATTTTTTTGTTTATCCCCAAATAAAGCTACAATTTTATTAAGGCTGTCTTACTATAGTTGTAATAGTTCCTGGTGCTGGAAATTAAAATAGCTACAGCATACTATGTGAGCTGTTGACAAGGAATGTTGAAATTAATATGAAACAAGAAATATGTTTGTTTCTTGAAATCAAACCAACTACAAATTCGTTGTTTAAGCAAAATCCAGGAGGCTTTTGTTAAAACCAAGCTGAGATGGGGCAAGACCCTTTTCCTGGGTTAGTTCCAGGTACCCGGGAGCTATGACCCTCATGCCCACTAGAGGTCACTGTGGCGAGTGACTTTTCCCTGGGCTGCTGGTATCCTGCAAAAAATAGCATGATTATTCCGTTGACCTTTGGTCATGTTTCTGAAGGACAAATGTTTCTCAGGAATGAAGCTAAGTTTATGCTAGACAGTTGCCCAGTTTCCAGGTTTCATTTTCATTTTTTCACTGAAAACCCACCACAGATTTTGATGTCCAGCATTTTTACCTTCACTTCTGGGCTGTATCAATTTAGACATCTAATTACATTTTGTTGCTTCTGGATTACTTTTCCTTCCTTGATGTTGGACATCTACTTGTGTCTGTCTGTTGAATCTTTGTTTTCTATTCTCATAATGACACTGAAATAGAAAAACAAAAGCAAAAACACCTGCTTTCTGCTGCTAACTCTCAAAATTTTTGTTTAAAAAAAAAAAGACTCTGGGAACACACCTGGAGATATATATATATATATATATATATATATTTTTAAGGTGGGCCTTACATGGAAGAAACTCCATGAAAGAAGTTTCAAATGAAGAGTATTAGGCATCAAAAAAATAAACTTTTAGTACCCTAATCTACCCCCTAGTTTGCCTGCCCACCAACTTTAGAAAGGGGTATTTTCATTTAGAGGCTGTTAATCTATTTATTTATTTTTTAATGCAATTTATTAAGATATATTCCCATACCAGAAAATCATCCAACATGTACAAGCAATGACTCACAGTATCATCATATACTTGGGCATTTATCACCACAATCCATTTTTGAACATTTTCATTAATCAAAAAAATAAATATCAGAATAAAAATTAAAAATAACATATCTCTTATTCCCCTCCCACTATTTATTTTTTGTCTTTATTTTCTTACTCATCTGTCCATAACTGGATAAAGGGAGTGTCAGTGGCAAGGTTTTCACAATTACACAGTCACACCATAAAAGCTATATAGTTATACAGTCATCTTCAACAATCAAAACGACTGGATTACAGTTCAACAGTTCCAGGTGTTTCCTTCTAGCTATTCCAATACATTAAAAACTAAAAAGGAATATCTATACAGCACATAAGAATATCCTCCAGAGTGATCTCTCAATTCCATTTGAAATCTCTCAGCCACTTTAACTTCATTTTGTTTCATTTCTCTTCCCCCTTTTGGTCCAAGAAGTCTCTCTCAATCCCATAATGTCAGGGCCAGGCTCATCCCCAGGAGTCAGGTCCCAATCTGCCAGAGAGATGACACCCCTGGGAGTCATGTCACGCTTAGGGAGGATGGCAGTGAGTTTACCTGCAGAGTTGGCGTAGAGAGAGAGGCCATATCTGAGCAACAAAAGAGGTTTTCTGGGGGTGACTCTTAGGCACAATTATAAGTAGGCTTAGCCTCTCCATCGCAGTAACAAGCTTCATAAGGGCAAGCCCCAATATTGAAGGCTTGGCTTATTAGGTTGGTAGTCCCCAATGCTTGCAAGAATATCAGGAATTCCCCAAGTGGGGAAGTTTAATTTTTCCAATTTTTCCCCAATCCCTCCCTTTGCAAATACTTTTTTATTCTCTGCCCAAATTACTCGAATGTACCGGGTTTTACACTAACCTGTACAAACGAACAAGATCTTACTCCCTATTCAAGTTTCCATGTAATTATGGTGTTTGAATAAACTGACCATACAAGTTAAATTGAATAGTGTGCTACAGAAAATATAAATTTTGCACAGAATAAAACTTCCTTTGGTCTCACATAGAAGTTGAAGTTTTAAAACACAGTTAACCTTATCCTTTACCCTTCAGTCTGATTTGCCTTAGTCCTAACCAGATCAGCTTCATTCATATCTCTAATTGAAGTCTGATTAGAGGCTGTTTTACTATGACGCTAATGAAATTTAAGCTTCAAACCCTCACTTGCATGAATCCAATCCAAGGCCCTGTAAATGACTTTGTTTTCATAAATTTGTATTATTTTTCTTAAAGAGATTTCCCTCCCTCCAAGTTGGAAACACTTCTAGTCTCTGAAAACTTTGGAGTCAGGTGGAGATTCAAATTCTGAACCTGTGTGACCTTGGGCAAGTTACTTAACCTTTCTAGGCCATGATTTCTTTGCCTATAAATAGTAACCAATTTACCTTGTTTCTTACTTCTTGGGAAGTAAAAAAACATAATTTGCTTTTCATAGTTCTCTGACCATATTAGGGAAATTCAAGATAGAAAGAACCAGGGGAGAAAAAGGCAAATCCATATTTGGTTTGAATTTCATGGGGCCTTCCATTGGGAGGTGTCCTGGAGGCAAGGGAACATTCTGGGCTACAGAACCAAAGGGAAGGAAGCACACGTACTAGGATAGCTACCACAAAAATGAAACCAGACACTGGCAAGTGATGGTGAGGATGGATAAATCGGACCCCTCATACACTGCTGGTGGGAATGTGTTGGGGATTGAATCATGCCACCCACAAAAGGCATTTCAGGTCCCAACCTCTGGTCCTGTGGGTGTGAACCCATTTGTAAAGAGGGCCTCTGGAGATGTTATTAGTTACAGTGAGACCAAACTGAATGAGGGTGGGCCTTAATCAAATGTGGCTGAAGACCATATAAGCAAGGAAATTGGATGGACCCAGAAGAGGAAGCCACAGGGAGCAGCCAGAAGATGGAAGTCAAAGGAACCCATAAGAGAAAGGAGAAGCCAACACCATGCCACATTGCCATGTGATAGAAAAGCCAAGTCTGCCGGCCAACCAGAATACCAACCCCGGGAAGAAGCAAGCCTCGTAGCCTCTGAAACCATGAGTCAACAAATTCTTGTTGTTGGGCCAACCCATTGTATGGTATTTGTTTTAGCAGCTAGGAAAGTAATACAAATTGATGTAGCTGCTTTGAAAAACAGTCTAGCAATTCCTCAAAACATAAAACATAGAATTATCACATCCAGTAATTCTAATCCTAGGTGTATACCCAAGAGAATTGAAAACATATATCCACACAAAAACTTGTACACGAATATTCATAGTAGCATTATTTATAATAAACAAAAGTAGAAACAACCCAGTATCCATCAACTGATGATTGGAAAAAGAAAAGATGGTATAGCCATACAACAGAATATTATTCAGCAATAAAAAGAAATGAAGTGTTGATGCATTATGCTAGGAGAAAGAAACCAGTCACAAAAGACCACATTATTGTATGATTCCATTTATATGAAATGTCCAGAAGAGGCAATTCTATAGAGATAGAGAGTAGACTATGTTGTTGCCTAAGGCTGAGGGGCGAATGGAAGAAAATGGGAGTTGACTAGTAGTGGGTATTGGGTTTCTTTTGGGGGTGAAGAAAATGTTCTCCCCTTTCTTTCCCTCTCCCTCTCCCCCTCTAAAAAATATTTTTTTAATTCAATTCTTGTTTGTTTTGGTGTGGAATACTGAACAGTTTAGGAAAGATCTATTTCCCATTCATAATGTATGTATATATATATGTATAGGTATATATGAGTGTGTGTTTGTCAACTTGACCTTCAACACTTTTATTCCCGTTAGTCTTAAT
This sequence comes from Choloepus didactylus, assembly GCF_015220235.1. NCBI lineage: Eukaryota > Metazoa > Chordata > Mammalia > Pilosa > Megalonychidae > Choloepus > Choloepus didactylus. The sequence continues at coordinate 184,386,772 of NC_051307.1, forward strand.
TCTAGGAGGTAATACAAAAAACATTTTAAATATTTTCTGCTTATAGTAGCTCTAATTCATTTATTTCTAACCCCACTCTCTATTTTTCCATTATATGACTTAACTCCAATTTAGTTATCCATCCCCCCTATTGCTGGGATTTAGGTTTGAAGTTTTTGCTAATGCAGAAAATAATGCAATAAATATCATGCACACCTCCTTTGCACAGCAGTTGGACTTTCTCGTGGGTAAATACTAGCAAATCATAGGATATACACACCCTCAAGTTGACTAAAATATTCAGTTGCTTTCCTAAGATTGTGGACCAATCTACACTCTCATCAGCAGAATATGAGAATTCTAATTCCTCCACATTTGGCATCACTTAGTGTTTTTTGTTCTACTAATTTCTCTAGGTTTTGTTCCCCCCAATCTATTGGGCCTGAGTAGTAAATGGTTGCAATTTTAATGTTTATTTTTCTGATTTCCAGAGAGGTTAAGCCTCTTTCCATGTGTTCATTGGCCTTTCAAATTTCCTCTTTTGTGACTGGTCTGTGCATATCCTCTGTCCATTTTCCTGTTCAGTTGTTTGTCTTTTTTTTTTTTTAATAGACTTGCAGGAGTTCTTTATATATTTGGTTGCTTACATAGACCGCAAAGCAAGTTTTTCCACAGCGAGCGGGAAAAGCCTCGGCCTTCCACTGTCTACCATCAAGTCTGAAGCAAACAAAACATCAGCTGGGGACCTATCGCCCCCCTAACCCACCCCCGTTGCTCCACCTGGAGGCTGTGGTGGGCCCAGGGCTTCTCCAGAGCCACCCAATGCTACCTCCCTTACGATAACAACAATGGTGACATTTATTGAGCCGTCAGCCACAGATCCCGTGGGGACTTGGCTGAGACACACAGGAGGAAAAAAAAGGAAATCCCAGTGAAAATGGCAAATGGCAAATTTTATGTTACACAGAATTTACCACAATAAATTCTTAAAAAAAAAAAGACACAAACCTCGTACTCTTTCGTCATCACCCACCTGTCACTTATACCCCCAGCATTAAGCAACTACTAACCTACTTTCTTCTCTCTGAATTTACCTATTCTGAGCATTTCATGTACATGGAATCATGTGGTTTTTTGGTGACTGGCTCCTTTCAATTAGCATAACGTTTTCAAGTTTCATCCATGTTGCATCATGTTCCAGAACTTCATTCCTTTTCATGGCTGAATAATATTCCATTGTATGGCTGTACCACCTTTTGTTTATCTATCTTCAGTTGAAGTAATGTTTAATTACTTAAAAATGGAATTGAAATTGAAAATTGTCTTAAATAGCATCTGACTTCTGCTTATCTGATCTGATTTACTCTCCCCTCTTCTCCTACACCTCATAATAAAGGGTTTTTTGGCTAAAATGATCAAAAGGTTTATCCTTGGCTTTGATTTGCACTCTATTGATAAGACTCCCGAGTTCCCAGCCCCATAAATAAAGAGATAGATCTAGAAAGCCTTGTTACATAAAGTGTGTTGCACAGAGCAGCAGTAGCTGAAGCTTGTTAGAAATTCAGAATCTCCAGGCCCATCCCAGACCTGCTTGAATTGGACTTGAATTGTAACAAGATCCCCAGGTGACTTGCCTGCACACTAAAGTTTGAAAAGCACTGCTCTAGACCACTCTTACCCTGAATCCTTATTGAAATCACCTGGGAAGCTTTTTAACCAATGCCAATGACTTGTCAACTTGCAGAGATTCTGATTTAACTGGTATCAAGTGGGTTCCATAATCGGTGTTTTTTAAGCACCCCCCAGGTGATTCCTTTGAGCAGCCAGGGCTGAGAAACCTGATGCAGGCAGCTTTCAGGAGCAATCCTAACTTCTCTCTGTAAACCACTTTAACATAGGGATATTTATCTCACATGTTTTAAACAATCAGGTTTGCAATTCTGTTTAGTAAAACTGATTAAATGGCTCTCTGGGAAGGATCCACATGTGCCTTCCATGAGGAATTGGAGTGGAACAAGCAGGTCACACCTTCTCCTCCCTGACCCCCTTTCTTAATGTTTAGAGCTTCGTAGACAAAGATGGTCCATGTTTCTAAGAAAATACAGCTGAAGCCCCTATGAAGGGCATTCTGCCAAGGATATACTATTCTTCTTGGTTCATTTTTAGTATTCAGTTTACAAATTTGTTCTGCAAGGAATAGCTAACTACTTAAAGCTGTGTTTACCCAAAACTGTCTCCTTCCTTGCAGTAAGAACAAACATCTGATGTAGCACCAGGATTTTTCTCTCTAAATACACCCAGTCTTGATCTTATCTTTGCTAAGGAAGCTGTGACAGAAACAAGCTGTCAAATCTATTTCCGTCCCTCCTCGTCCCTCTGAGGATTTCCTTAGATGACCTGGCTTCCTAATGTGTGTTTGTGTCCCCTGCCAGCTCTTTAGCATCTCACAGCAATGGCTACGGTAAGCACGTGTGGCGTTGACAACCTCACAGGAGGTGACCGTGCCCCATTTGTCTTTCATTAACCAAAAAGGTTTTCCCCATTACTGGGGCTCATCTACATCTCCCCGTCATCTATGATCTGCCCTCTCACAGTCCCTAGATGGTCACTGCAAGGCCTCATCACTGTGGCTGAAGCCACTTTTCCAAGTTAAAGGAGACCACAGGGGAAGGAGGACATGTTCATTCCATGTGTCCTGCCTTTGTCCAGCTCACAGACACACGTGTGTGAGGTCCTGCACTTTCTGTCTAGGGCATTTTCAGCCATCTCAGAGCCTGCATCACCTTGACTCATTGAAAGGAGCAACCGTGTAAGAATCAAAGGCCCTGAGGTTCCTGAAATCCACACCGGCCTGGGTGCTTTCAGGTGTTGAGTAACTTCTTGGGATCCCTCCACAGCTAGCCGAATTGTTAAGCTGGTCACTTGATCTGTTGCTCTCAAACTGGGCCAGAGAACCCTGCTTTATCTTCCGGATAGCAAACGTGAATTCTTCTGTGTTTCTGACACTTTCTTAATTCTAAATCCGGGATATTTCCTTATTACTTAAAGCAGATGTCTTGGAGGGTTTTAACCCAGTAAAGAGACCTCAAGCCTGGGTGATCCAAGGTCTGAGTCTCAGTTTGAGACAGGACAAACCTCCTTTGACCAGGCAATTCAAAGCTCTTCCATGGAGACGAGATCCGTACCATCAGAAGCCAGCAGTACCCAGGACCTGCCAGGGGCAATTACTCCGGTTTTGATCTTTGCTAAGGATTTTTGCTTCATTTGCTGGTACACTGCCTCTCTGATCACATTACAGGTCTGCACCTGTGTGTGTGTCCTCTGTAAATAACAGCCTATTCTTTTCTTTCAGCCAGTCCTTGTCTACTCACCTACTCTGCGCTTTTAATTTAAAAAAAAAAAAGGAAAAAAAAACTGGTTTCATTGTTTTAAATTAGAACACCAATAAATTATTCAGTGACCTGGGTCTGATGTCCCCACCTCCTCGAGGAAGAAGTATATGCACCATTAATTCCAGTGTTTATTGATGATTTCCACAAAGGGTGTTGAGCTGTTGGTAACAAGATTTGTTTCTCCTCCAGAACAAATGATCACAACTTCTGAGACATCTCTGATGTTCTTTGCAGACTCCAGCCTGCGTGTTCCTGCACATGTTCTACCAACAGGGATTTGATGTGAACATCATTTCTCTCACTTCAGCACACGTATCTGCAGATGAATCTGTGCTTGTCACTTCAGAGAGCTGCCTTCTTTGTTGATTCTATAGTATAGCCTTTTTAAACAATAGGCTGGTGTGTGTCTGTGTGTGACAGAGAAAGAGAGAGAGAGAGAGAGAACAAAGCAGTGCCCCATGGACTGATTTCATTTGATCATTCTGCCTAGGTTTCTGCTGTCTTGCCCCCTGCCTCCTCTACACCATGCTATCTCTCTTCCTTTCCCCCTCTTGCTTCTTTTCTTTATTCCTAACCTCCACATTCACTACCACCCATCTTAACTGATCTGACTATAGAACATTACATATAATTCTGAATTAATTGAACTTAATTACTTTCAGCATTCTCTGTTTTTAAATGGTAGTGGAATAGAATGGCTGTTTCTCCTTTAAAAAGAGGAAAGGATTGGTAATTTAAATACTTAATTTTTTTCTCTCAGCTTTTTTTATGACACATAGTTTTGTTATCAAAATTTCAATCATACTGTATGATCCCATTTTTTTTCATTTTACATTAAATCAAGAGTATTTCCTATAGTATTAAATATCTTTAGAAAATGTATTTAATCATTTGCCTGTTGATGGCATTTTAGCATTGGTATTTATTTATTTATTTATATACTTAGCCTAATTATACCCACTAGTTACATTGCTAGAATAGAATTACTAGATTTAAAGAATATATTTTATAAGTTCTCAATAAATATAACCAAACTGCTCTGCCCTTCTTGCTGGTATTAGTAATATCTTGGGGGGGGGGGGACTTTGTCCATTTAATAGGTGAAACTGTTATCTTGATACATTTTGCATATCTTGCCAGTGATTTGAAGACTATGAAAGAATCAGAGATAATAACATTTAGAAAGGAAAGAAGTTTACTTGCAAGAAATATGAGGTGCTCAAGTAACTGCTCACCAAATAAACACAATAAGCTATTAAAGCCAGAAATTGCAAAATTACCAGGGTTACCAAATTTACAGTTGGTGTGTTATGGCAGAAAACCAGCAATTTTCCTAAGGATTATCACTTCCATAAAGGTTTCAGCCAGTCTTCAGCCAGCCGCATTGCAAAAGTCAGGGATAAAACTGTTCTGCATTAAGTCCTTAGCAACTCACGGGAAATGCTCAGCAGTTTTTTTATTTGCAGGGCTAGAATCAGATAGGATTCAAAGTGTGTTTTTCTCTATTGATGGTGGTTAAAGGAGACAATATCTTGGTTTGCTTCCACCAGAATTAATCATGTGTTTCTTCTTTTATAACCACATATTTGTGTCTTTTGCCTTTTTATTGGGATTTATCTTTTTCTTATTATATTTGGCTTGCTATATGTTGTCATGTATTGAAAAAAAAAAGGTCCCTGTGTCATTTGCCTTTTGATTTGGTTTATGGTATTCTTGTCATAGCTAACACTTTTACTTTTATGTAGTCAAATCCACCGATTATTTCCTTTATAATTTAAGTTTAGTTACCATGCTTAGAAAGCCTTTCCCCAACTCATTTAAGATTGCTTATTGTTTTAGTTTCCTAGGCTGCTCCAAACAAATACAGTGAAATGGGTTGGCTTAAATGATGGGAATAATTTATTAGCCTCCATTTTTGAGGCCGTGAAAATGTCCAAATCAAGGCATCACCAAGGCAGTGCTTTCTCCCTGAAGACCAGCTGCCTGGCTGCTGGCGACCCTTGGCTTCTCTGGCACATGGCAGCTTCTGCTGGTCTCTCCCTTCTCTTCTGAGTTTCACTGATTTCAGCTTCTTGATTCCAAGGCTTTTTTTTTTTTCCTGTCTCTGAAATTCATTCCCTTATAAAAGGACTCCAGTAATAGGATTAAGACCCATCCTGGTTAAGGTGGGACACACCTTAACTCACATAGCCTCATCAACAAGTCCTACTTACAATGGTTCCACCCCCACAGGAATGGATTAGATTTAGGAACATGTTTTTCCAGGGTACATACAGCTTTAAACCACCACACTTATGTTTTCTCTGAATACTTTATATTTTGACCTTGGGTTTTTAGGAACCATTCCGATTGTGAAAAGCCTTAGTAATCCCTATCCACAGCTGAGTTTAGCAGGTGGTGGGAGGAGGCTGGTGGTTGGGGGACTTGTGAAAACTAAAACAAGGGTGAGTTAGGATCGGGGCAAACTCTGAGTTGGGTGCACTCATCAGGTGCTTTGGATTACAAGGAATAGAGAAGTTTTACAATACCTGCTATAGTTATTGTTGTGTAGCAAACTACTCAAAACTTAGTCGATTAAGCAACTCCCATCTTATATCTCCTAGATTCTGTGGATCAGGAATGAGGACATGACTCAGCTGGGCAATTCTTCTCCTTGTGGTGTTGACTAAGGTTACTCAATGGTGCTCAGCTGGTGGATGGTCTGGCAGAGCATCCAAGAGGCTTCACACACATGTGGAGAGCTTTGGTGGGGCAATTGGATGGCTGGACTCAGGTGAGAGTGTCCATTGGCACACCTATACATGGCCTCGCCAGATGGCCATCTCAGGGGAGTCGGATTTCTTATATGGTGGCTCAGGTCTCCCAGAGCGAGTGTCCCAAGAGAATGGATTTTCTGACCCAGCCTTGAAAATTATATAGCATTATTCCTGCAGCTTTCTTTTGGCATCAAGTATAAGACCAGAGTCAAAAGGAGGGAAAATACACTCTCCCTACTGATGGGGGAGCAGCAAGGTCACAATGAAGAGAGCATGTGGGATGGAGATATTGGTGTGGCCAACTTTGGAAACCGTGATCTTCTCTACTAATAAGAAAAGAAGATATATCATAAAAATACAAAAGAAGCCCACCCTAATCAAGATGGCAGAGTGGGACACCTTAAGGATCTGTCCCACCACAGAAGATTGAACCAGCAAGAACTAGCAGAAACATCTTTCTCAGAGTCTAGAAAACATTTAAAAGTCTACAGTAACAGGGAGAGCAATGAATCAAGAAAAAGGCTACTTAAAAGCAGTAGGATCTTGTAACACACTGGCTGGTCCCTTCTCCACCCTCACTGCCTCTGTGTGGAGTTGGCCTGTGCTCTGGGTGCAAATCCCTAGTGCTAGTTCAGGAGGGAGGAGAGTGGCCCTTGTGCACATACTGGGAGCATGTGTGTCTGGTCCAATCTGTCTGGTGGTGGCCGGAGGGACTCGCTGTTCCAGAACTTGCCCTGCATATAGGAGGCAGCTCATGGAGCTCTCCTGTAGAACACTGTGGAAGGGCAGTCAAGTCTGCTGCTGGGGACAAGGGATTGCTAGCTGTGGTACATACATTGCAGTGCCCAGACTGTGATGCAACGGTTTCCTAGGGCAAAGGGGACATGTGGAACTGTGTGAATGGAGGAATCCCTAAGGCTAAACATTCATGCTTAAGACACGATACTTACACAGCAAACACCAGGGAGGCTCCTACTCTTTGGTTTGGAGTTATTCTCTAAACACATTATATGGATAAGCTCTGGAGGAGACCACTCACACAGGCCTATCTGCAAAGACTGGGTAAGAGGTTTTCTTTTTTTCCTTTTTTTTTCTTTTTCCTTTTTAGTTAGCGCTGTCAAAACACTAGCTGAATACAAGCTTAAGGAACAGATGCCTCAGAGTTAAATTCCAGAAATAACACATTAAACTATCAAACTCCAACCCAGTAGCCTTGACCTTGAAGACGACTGTATAACAATGTAGATTATACGAGGTGACAGTGTGATTGTGAAAGCCTTGTGGATTGCACTCCCTTTATCCAGTGTATGTATGAGTAGAAAAATAGGGTCAAAAACTAAATGAAAAATAGGGTGGGGTGGGGAGGTATGATTTAGGTGTTCTTTTTTATTTTTATTTTTTGTTCTTATTCTGATTCTTTCTGGTATAAGGAAAATGTTCAAAAATGGATTGGGGTGATGAATGCACAACTCTATAATGGTACTGTGAATAGTTGATTGTCCACCATTGATGACTGTATGGTATGTAAATATATCTCAATAAAACTGAATTTAATTTGAAAAAAAAAAAAAAGTGCCCCAGTTTGGATGATAAACTCCCTGGTCTCCCTCTTTGGAACCCAATGAGAGCCCAGCCTCGCGGCTCCCAGCGCCCGGACCTGTCAATCATCCCAGCCGGCCCCTCAGCTCCTCCTCCCGAGGGGGCGCTCAGATACACAAGGGGTGGGTGCGCCCCGGGACACAGTGGGTTCATTGTCAGCGGGGCTCTGCCTGTCCCCCGTTACGGCCGACGAGGTGCCTCTGTTCCTTTGGCAGGGCTTTTTGATTACCTAATGTCCAGGGGCCCAGCCAAGCGAAACCACCGCTCTGCTTTCGCCAACCGTCAGAAGTAAGATTCTTAAACAAAAGAGAGGTGGAAAAAAAAACAAACCAGGAGAGAATCAACCTTTTTGTAGACATTTCTGTTACCCCGACGGAGGGACGGAGGGCCCATACATCCGATTTTCTGCCGCTATGTGCTCTCTAGTGTGGTTATTGGAGAACGTTTGCTTTTCCTTCAACTGCGGCTTCTCATCTGCTTTACGGGTCTCTTAATATCAGGAAATCCTCTCAGGCCTGGAATAAGCACGTGGACATCTAGGGCAGGCTAATAACTTGGCATCCCCTCAAACACTTATTCTTTAAATATTTGTTCAGTGGGAGTCAGGAGGAACTGACTTTCTATTGGTCCACACAGTTGGCCTTGCTGAGTTGACTTCCGCTGGCTGGAGCAGAGTCAGTGGACTTAAATTAGGGGGCAAAAAAAGATTTCCCTGGGTCTGAAATCCCGGTTCTCTTTTCAGTTTTCTTTTGGGATTTTCTGAATCAGACAAATATTTTTAACCTCAGTTACAGAATTAAGTTACTCATATTATGTTAGTTACTCATATACTCTCGTCTGTCTGTGCCATGCCTCACTCTTTTATTTATTTTTTGTTAGATTTTCCCCCTTCATCCCTGTTCTGCACTCCTGTTCCATGCTTTTCTCCACTCACTCTAACATGTAGTATTTCCTTAGCTATGGACACACTTTCAAAATTTGTATTTATTTTATTGTGGTAACATATATATATATATATATATATATATATATATATATATATATATATATATATATAAATTGCCTTCTAACTATTTTTCCTTACTTTTTTTTAATTTGAAATCATTTCAAACTTACAGGATAGTTGCAAAAATAATGCAAAACCCATACAGGGAACTCCATCATACCCACCCCTACATCCAGATCCACCAATTTTAACATGTTGCCACATTTGTTGTATCATTCTGTCTATCTATTAACCATTTTCAAGCATATAATTCAGTGGCATTAACTACGTTTACAACATTGTGCTACTGACACCACCACCCATTACCAAAACTTTTTCATCACCCCAAACAGAAACTCTGCACCAATTAAGCAATAGCTCCCTATTTCTCCTTCCCCCTAGCCCCTGGTAATTTGTAATCAATTTTCCATCTGTATGAATTTCCTTATTTTAGATATTTTGTATAAGAACAGTCATACAATATTTGTCCTTTTGTGTATGGCTTATTTCATTTAGCATAATATATTCAAGATCATGTTGTAGCATGTATCATAATTTCATTCCTTTTAATGGCTGAATGCTATTTCATTGTGCGTATGTACCATGTTTTGCTTAGCCATTCATCTCTTGTTAAACATTTGGATTATTTCCACCTTTTCGCCATTATGACTAATGCTGTATGAACATTGGTGTCAAGTATTATATGAACATACTTTTGAAAAATAGAGAATTGTTTAGTGTATGTGTGCATTTTAAATTTACATAAATGGTAATCCAACTTTAGCTGCATCAGAATCACCTGGGGAAAATTCAGACTCCTGCCCCCTGCCTCAAGACTCTGATTCAGCACACCTGGGGTAGGGCGCAAGCACCTACATTTGCAACAAGTTCCCTGGTGATGATGATACTGCTGGACTGTCAACCACATTTTGAGCAGCACCATTCTGGATCACCCTCTATTTTTAAAGTTTTATTACTCAACATCATGTTTTCAAGGTCTATCCTTACTGTTGCATGTACTTTTAGTTTATTGCTTCTGGATGGCCCAAGAATTCTATGGTCTCCTCCTCAACATTTTACTTTTCTACTCTCCTAGTTGCAGACACTTAGGTTGCTTTCAACCCCTTTATCCCATAGGATGGTGCAATGAATCTTTTTGTCTGCATGCTCTAATGGACATAGGAAAGAGTTTCTCTGGGGCATATACCCAGGAGTGGGGAATGCTGGAATATTGGGTACATATTTACACATCGAATTTCTCTAAATATTTCAGATTGCATGCTCTCCAAGGTGACTAAACCAGACACACTTCCACCAGCAGTCCATGAGGGCTCCATAAACTTCTTGGGAGGCATAAAGGGTTTTTAGATAATTTAGATAATAAAATAAATTTGTCAGTCCCTGTAAATAGCAAAATATCAAGCAATATGTGGTTTCAGAATTTTATCTAACCAACCAATATGCATGCTGCAAAAATACTGGGCAGAACTGGGTGTGTGCCGGTGAGAAGTGTGCATTTACACATGAACACAAATGCACACACACGCTCTCCAACCTCAGGGCATTGTGTGGGTCAGCACAAGCAGAAACCATTTTTTATATTCCTGCCTTACTTCAATTATTTTTAGCTCGTTTCATTAATCAAAGGCCTCCAGGATGCCCAGATCCCCTTGACCTGGCTCCGATTTCTGCTTTGGGAGGCCCCTGGAACCAGACGGTGCTCCAGCAAGTTGCTCCAACGTTGGGTGGAGACCCCTAACTTGCAGGCTCAAACCAGAGGCTTCATGGCTAGACAGCTCATTGTCTGGGATGGTCTGATCTCAGTCAGAAGAATTTGCTTTCCTGTTGCTACCTGATGCTCTCAACAATGAGCATAAAAACAGGATCTTCCTGACTAGCCCAGGGCTTTACAATTATTGAGGAATCAGTTTAGCAGCTGTCTTTGTTGACTTTAAAACATTTTTTAAAGGTTACCCTTTTTATACTTACGATTGAAGGTAAATTTGACATTACATTCAAATAACCCAATTATCCTTTCTAAATGGTTAAGGTGGGGATGGGGTGGTGGTGGTAATTTGGGCAGCAGCCCATACAGCAGATATTTGGAGTTACAACACATAAATCATTATAGATTTTTTTGAAATGCATTCACGTCCTTAATTATATTTGAGGTGCTACAACCAGTCTAGTTACATGGAAATACCAGGATCCTTTGGAAAAAGTGATCAATTGATTTGAAGCATAGCAAGTGGAGAGACTTTAGAAAAGCAGAGTTTTAAAAATTTCAGAGGAAAGTACATCTTCATTCATACATTCATTCACATATTCTATTGAGGGTCTACTATTGGCCTTACCCAAAAGCTTGTCCTCAAAGTTTAGAAACAGACTTTAACTAGTGTAGTACTGTTTATTACTTTGTTCTCCACATTTAAAAAAATCAACCCTTGATTTAAAAACAAAACCCTTAAAAGTCATGCTTATCAACTTTGCAGATGACCCTAAACTGGAAGAAATGGCAAATAAAAAGATGGCACAATCAATATTTAAATGATTTCAACAAATCAGAATGCTGAGCTGTGACCAACAAGGTAAAGTAGAAACTACTGCTGTATTTAAGTACAAAATAAATAAACCTGCCCAAGTACAGGGTGATGGGTACCTGGCATTGTTCCAGTTCATGTGAAAAAATGTTTTGCTGCAGCACCCAAGTGAGATAATACAGTTTAAGGCGCATGAGTGGGAAGAAAGAGCCATAATCATGAGAAATAATAGCAACACCTCCTTTGCATGTCCCAACCTCCTTTGGGATATTGTAAACTCCATGAGGAGTTTGGGCCTGCCTTTCCTCTACTAGATCCCCGAAGCAGAACAGTGCCTGGCCCACAATAGGTGCTCATTGCAGAGTTGACGAAGGCATGAAAAAGTGCTGTGTTCAGTACCAGTCATTCCACTGTAAGAGGGAACATTTAAAATAAAAATGCATCTTGAGGAGGACAACCAGGACCGTGTGGGATCTGGAGTCGTGGATATGATTAACTAGGGCTGAAGGTGTGGGATGGGCTTGATAGCAATCTTAAAATATCCAGAGGGCTGTGGTGGGAAGGTGAATTGTGCATCTTGGTCCACAGCCCAGAACTGCCTCCATGGGTACGAGAGAGGCTGATTTGGGTTCAACGTAATAACTTTCTCACCATGATAACTGTCCAGTGAAGGAAGGTGAACGACCCCGCACGGCAGTATGTTCTCTCCCACGGAAGTTTCCAGCAGTGTTTGATGGGGTTCAGACGTCCCTCTATTGATTGAAGAATTTTATTTACCACAAACGAATGTTTATTAGGTTTCCTCAAATAAAGAAAAATAGGAAGAAGAAAACAAAAAATGGTCCACAGTCTACCACCTAGGAAAGTACCAAAGGTGAAAAATAAAAACTGAAGCAGTGTTTAAAACAGTATTTTAAATGCTACTTTTCTAAGCCTAAATTGGTAGTTGGAAATGAAGGCTGTAATTTTTAGCTGGAGCTAGATTTTGGAAGGTCTTGAATATCTGGCCAAAAAGAAAAAAAAAATCTCGATTTTATTCAATTGATGTCAAATGGATATTTTCTCTCCCTCTCTCTCTCTCTCTCTCTCTCTTTTTTTAGTCACAACGCTGGCATTCAAAAGCTGAAGTCTTCAACCAAAGTTGTTCTGAGAAACATATGTGGGTTGCTTGCAGCCATCAGGGATCATAAAGCTTGAAACTTCACACCTTCTTGGAGTGGAAACTTCCAAAAAGAAATGGATCACATTTATTTCTAAGCCTTCTGGGTTTGTTTCTTTAAACATAAATCTCTACCATTTCCTGTATATTTCGATATACATGTAGCTATATTGTCAGAATTGGATCTATAAAGTAATACAAGTCCTCCCTTGGGGTTGCAAGCAGGGAGGCTGTTGGTCAGAGCACTGGCTGCGTTCCTTGTCACCCAGTGGAAGACGGGAAGAGTGGCCCAAATCGAAAGTCCTCCTTACAGTCAGGACTTTTTGCCTGTGGTGGACAGCTATTGAATTGTAAGCTCAGGAGAGCACCTTTCCCAGCTTCTGGTTCTACTTCTTGCCCCATCTGGATCTTAACCCCTTCTCTTGGTTAGAACCACCTTCTTTCAGATCTTACCTCTTAGGCCACAGGGATTGATGGAGTGATGGGTCCCTAACCCCAAAATAAGCCAATCACATTATTCAGTCTCTGACCATCATGTTGGTCCAAAGACCACCCCAAATTGGGCCAAAGACAAGAAGAGGATCCCTCTCAGATGATGGAGCTAAAGATCCCTGATGTCCGTGCCTTCTGTACCTGGCAGAAACCCACGTGAGGGAATGAAAACAATTCATGATGCAGCAGATTGTGTTTCCAAAAAATGGCTACACTAATGTTTCTTATCCCACCTGCTCTTCCAGAATCTTGCCACTCCCCATCAGGAGATGGAGTCTAAGACTGTCTCTACTCCTTGAAACTGTGGGTCAAATCCATAGCTGCTTGCCAGCAGCTACAGCTGTACCAACTCTCAGCTGGCCAAACTGGCAAACTTCTCTGCAGTTCTTGGGCTGAACTACACCTTCTCCAGTGAATTCTGAATGCCTTCTGAGTTTGTCCTTTCTTGGGTATCTCCCTCAGTCCTAGGATACCATATAGAGTTTGCTTATATCTTACAGTTACTCTTTTATTTTTATTTTTTAGTTAATGCTTCTTTACATGAAACTCCAGACTGCTACTCACACAGTATTGCAGGTCATTTATACAAAAGGTAAATGTCAAGAAAGAGTATTCAGGGTACTCCGTTCTGACTAAAAACAACAAAATGTAATTGTAAACTTCAAATAATATGAAACTCTCTTATCAGCCATTTGCGTTATGTGCGTAGAGTAGCAAATAGTTGTTTTTAAAACTGTCCATTGTAGCTTAGGTTCATCCTTTAAGTTACTGGGCTGAAAATGAATAAATCCAAATCATGAGAAATAGAATGTATCAGTTAAGGATCTTTGTGTTCATATGACAAAAATCAAAACAAAACCAACCAATGCACACACACCCCCCAATAAACAAAATCTCAAACTGCTTTAATAATAAATGGACTACGTTGGCTCACTCAACCAAAAAAATGCTTCAGGAGCAGCATGATTCAGGGCCCACATGATGTTACCATGGATGACTTTTCTCTGTGATCATCTGTATTTTTAGATTTATTCTCATACTATACCAGTTCACCTCCCTCTAGCAACTTCAGGTTCTCCCTTTGTATGGCAGCAAAATGGCCCAGAAAGCATCTTCTTCCTGACTCACCAGTTAGGATCAGGTTCTGTTCCCTTTCCGGAACCTCTTGAATGGCCGAGATGGTGACTTAAGCCAGTCAGGGCTTAGCCCTGGAGCTGGGGGTAAGATCAGTCCAGTCTAAACCACAGGGCTGAGAATGAGAGAAGGATGGTGTTTCGGTTTGCTAAAGCTGATGAAATGCAGTATATCAGAAATGGGTTGATTTTTACAATGGGGATTTATTAACTTACAATTTATAATACTTAAACTGTGAAAATGTCCCAGCTTAAGGCATCAACTTCTGTTTCCCTACAGAAAACGTAGGACGATACGTGGATGCTAAAGACAGGCTGCTGGCATCTGGGACACCTCTCTCACATAGGAAGCCACATGGCTGGCGTCTGCTGGTCCTTCTCTCCTGGGTTTCATTGTTTTCAGCTTCTGGTTCCAGTGGCTCCTCTCTGAGCTTCTGTGGGTCCTCCCTTAGCTTCTTTGGGGCTTTTGTGTATGAACGTCTATCAGTTTCATTTCTTAGCTTCTCAATGTGTTTTATCTTCTTATAAAGGACTCCAGTAAAGAGATTAAGACTAACTTTGAATGAGGTGGGTCACATCTCTATTGAAATAACCCAATCAAAATATCCCATCTACAATAGGTTTGTACCCACAGGAATGGATTAAACAAACATGACATTTTCTAGGGTACATAACAGCTTCAAACTACCACAGTTGGTTTCCTGAAAGAACTCCAGGATAATGTCTTAAAGGAGAAATGTATACTAGGCAGTTTAAAAAAAAAAAAAAAGTCTTCTACAGAGAGGAACCTAAGTGGAAAAATAACATAAAAACAGAAGGAGGAAGCTCATTAGGGGAAAGAATTTGTGACTTCAGCTTGTCTTCCAGAACTTGTGCGATCAGGGAGAAAAGAGTGGCATAGTAATGTGTGATGTGAGAAAAACACTTTAGAATGCCAGCCCTGGAAATCTTAGGAATCTAACATACGAGTAGTTTTTAAATACACTTGAAAAAGTAAATCATGTACAAGGCCACCCACAGCCCATTTGGTACCTTTGCAGGAAAAAAAAAAAAAAAGGCACTCCTGATTCAAGTCACTTTACTGCCAACTGCCAGAAAATTGTTATAATTATCCAGATCTAAAATGTTTATTATGCAAATGTTGTCTATTCAGATGGCAGTTCCTTTGTGCAGTGCACAACTGGTATAGCTGTATGCAAAATGCCTCCTCATTCAAATGGTTCAAAATGTAAAAGGGCATGAATGTTGGAGAGGATGTGGAGAAACCGAAACCCTTGTGCATTGTTGGTGGGGATGCAAAATGGTGCAGCCACTGTGGAGTGCATTTTGGCAGTTCCTCAGAAAGTTAAACATAGAATCATCCAGCAATCCCCACTTCTAGGGATATACCCAAGAGAACTGAAAGCAGGGCCTTGAACAGATATTTGCATACTGATGTTTACAGCAGCATTATTCACAATTGCCAAAAGGCAGAAACAGTCCATCAACCGAAGTGTCCATCAACCGATGAATGGATAAAGAAAATGTGGTACAAACACACAATGGAATATTTTTCAGATGTAAAAAGGAATGAAGCTCTGAAACATGCTACAACATGGATGAACCTTGAAAATATTATGTTAAGTGAAATAAATAGACAAATATTATATGATTCCACTTATATAAGGTATATAGAAATAGTAAATTTGTAGAGACAGACAGTAGATAAGAGGTTACCAAGTAATGGATGAGGGGAGAGAAGGGAGAATTGTTGCTTGGTGGTTAGAGAGGTTTTGCATATTTTGGAAATTTTTAAATAAAATTAATTTCAAAATGTTAAGAGGCATGAATAGCAGATCTCCCTCCCATTCCTAGTTTCTCTTACCAGTGGCAGTATACTCAGAGAATTTGAGCTTCTTAAGATAGTTTTTACTCCACTTTACCTCCTAGGTTTGGAGAATGCAGAGAGAGGGGGAAAGGTGTTAGAGAGAGCTTCCAATCAGATAAACGGACTTTCTTCCCAGCTGAAGGCAAGCTAGGACTCATTCTTCTAACTGCATCTCCAAGGGCACAATGCTAATGTACTTCCTATAGTAACCCTAGGGGACAACTTCTTTTAGCTACTTAAAATATGTGTGATCACTGATTATCACAGTGGTTGTTAATATTTTTCATATGCAGGACGTTCTAAACTGCAGCGTGAGCACCATCCTTGGTTCTGTGCATGAGAAAGCTTCCCTACAGAAATCACTGTCTGCCCCTAGGATATTCAGAAATTCTGATTACTTCCTTCAGCACCAAAAGTCCGCTGGTTTCCAGTCTTAAATTTCACCTTAGTAGTTATCTAGCCCCTCTCCACACTGTTGCAGAAATGAACTGTCTAAAGCTCTGGTATAATTCTGTCAGTCCCCTGCATGAAAAGCTTCAATATCATCCTACTCTCTTGGGGATAACATCCACATCTCTTATCATGTTATGGAAGGCCCTTGTCAAAGTATAACTTTCCAGACATAAAAACAAGACTTTCATACAAATGTAGAACAAAACATGTTAAAATGTATTGAATTCATTAATTAATGAGGAAACTAATAAGAGGAACTAGAGTTTATATAGTTCTTCTAAAAAACGAAAGTTTGAATAAATTTTCTAGGTTAGATACAAAGCTGGCCAATGTCCAACAAGGAAAACTGTAACCTTTGGGGTTATCTTTTCTATCGGACAGAAATTATTTGCATCTCTACTAGACACAAGTCTACTAATTGAGTACATGGATCTTCATAGTGTCTGAGCCCTTAACCAACAGCAAGTAGCAAAGTGAAAGGGCGGTACAATCTTCTAGAGAATTAAATAATCCCTGGGTCTCTTAGTGCTTCAGTGTGGCATTGAAAACAATAGCAGTCATCCTCTTAGCCTTATTTCTAAGGTCAATATAATTTTCCCCAACATTCTGCATAATATGACCCTCATGTACTTTGCCAGACTCATTTCCGGCCACTTTTTAGATTCTCCAGGGTTAAGGAGTTGGGGTCCAGTAGCTTGCTCCCATGGTGCCTTCCTTCTTTTGCATAAGATATTCTTCCTGAAATCCCTTCCTCTTTCCACCCGTCCAAGTCCTTTCTCTCCTGCATTAACTTGCTTAACTCCCGAAAGGTTACTTCCAAACTCAGCCCAGGCATCACCTACCCTAAGGTTTTTCTGACCGTCCCTCATCCTCCACCTCACCCCCCTCCAGCCCAGCCCAGCCCAGCCCAGGCCCTCCCAGCTCTACCCCCTGCCACAGCACACCCCCTATGCCTCTGCACTCCTTTACTATAACAACAATGGTGATATTTATTAAGCTGTCACTATATGCTGGGTGTTATGCCAAGTGCTTTCATTTAATCCTCCTCACCCATGAAGCAAGTGCTATTATTGATTACGGTTACTAGTGAGGAAATTGAGGCACAGAGAGCTCCCTCTTATGCACAATGGCTGCACAATGGCCACTTGGCCAAGTTCTTGCCAGGACTATAGAGGAAAACCCAATGGAATAAACTGTGGCCTGCTCACCTGGAGATGCAACTCTGTCCAGGATTGAGTCATGTACCCTGCAAAAGACTCTCGTTGAAGTCTTAACCTGCATTCCTGTGGGTGTGAACTCATTTATAAATAGGACCTTTGAAAATGTTATTAGTTCAGGTGTGCTCAGACTGAATGAGGGTCGGCCTTAATCCACGGGGAGGAGCCGGAAGCCAGGAGTCAGCTGAACCCGGAAGAGAAAGGAGAGGACATCGCCATATGCCAGGAAGGCTAAGAAACCCAGAAGGTGCCAGCCAGCCAGAATGCTACCAACCCTGGGAGGAAGCAAGCCTTTTTGCCTCCAAAACTGTGAGCCCATACATTTCCATTGTTTAAGCCATCCCATTGTGTGGTATTTACCATAGCAGCCAGGAAAGTGAAGTATTAATGCAAACTGGCGTCAAACACTTTCTCTTGAAAATAATTCTAGAATTATACTAGATGGAAGATTCCATTTATATAAACTACAAAACAGACAAAGCTAATCTGTGTTGATAGAAGTCAAGATAAGGGCCAGGAGAGTCTCAGGTGCTGGGAATGTATTTAATTCTTGATTTGGGTGATGGCTTACAGCTGTTTTTAATCTGTGTGCACTTATCAAGCTGTAAGCTTATGAAATATGCTTCTTTCTGTATGTATGTGATACCTCACTAAAAAGTTGTTTACTTATATTAGATATGGATGGAAAAAATGGGGCAAGCAGTTTCACTTTTTATTCGATTTTCTAAAAAAACAAATCCAAGGTGGTATAATAAGGTTATGCAAGATGTCACTAAGGAGATAGCCTCAGGGTATGGCAGGCATAATAAAAGTGAGGGGTGGACCCGGCAGGTGGGGAGCCCCTGTCTGCAGGGGGCAGCCACTACTCAGCTTGCTCTACACTTAGACTCTGGTTGTTCCCATGTTGGATTGCAGGACCAGTATGGTCAGTCCTTCCAAATTATCCATGGGAACAAGAGATCCACATCTTTAATAAGGAATCTCCTAATTTCTAAATGTTAGCAACTAATTTTTTAAAAATGTTTAAACACTGTGCCAGCCAAATGAAACACATCTGTGAGCCAAATCCAGCCTGTTGACCACTGGTTCACGACCTCCACGGTAAAGTGAGATAAAGCAGTACATGGAGTTTATCTTTAACTCTGCTTTGCGGTAAACATTGTCTAGCTCCCAAAGCAGGACTAATGGTTAAATGCCACTTCCTGACAGTATCTCACAGTGAAGTCATAAGCCAGGGACAATGACCCTCCCCTAACAGAATATGTTAGGCGATGTCTCCCTGATAACATTTTCCTGGAGAACAGGAGTGGTGTCTGGGCCCTGTTGTTGCCCGACCCAGATTCCCTTCACCTGGCTGTGTGCTCATTCCCAGCTGCTGGTGAGTTTTGGCTGTTAATGAGTCACAGCTCCCCCATTTCTCCAGCACCGCCTTGCTCAGAGATGCCTACCCACACACACAAAGGGGATTTGGGGGCACCCAAAGCCATTGAAAGATGGGTATCGGGGCATATAAGCCCAGCCCCCTCACCACAATATGGGAAAACTCTGTGGCCCTATTTCCTCTGTGGGTTTCCCTGTGAAATCAGGTTGTGGCTAGACTTCAGCTGAACTCACATCTTTGCTTCGCTTCATCCCCAGCCCTATCCTACCTCCCTTGGTCCTTTCCACGTTTTTCCTAAGATAACTTCCTCAATACATCATTTGACCAGGAGCATCCCCATCTCAGGCTCTGCTTCTAGGGCCCCCAACCTCAGACAAATGGTTTAGGAAGAAGAGTTGTTGGAAGAACCAGGTCTTAGGCTGAGCCTTTACTGGTTGGATGGTCTTACTTAAGATATTAGGGTACATGGGGCCCAGCTTCTTTATGTGTCCATTCCATTCATTCATTCTTCGACCAGGGTGTATTGGGCTAATCATTGGGACCACCTAACAGGGTGGTTAAGAAGATGACATGACCTGTAAACATGAAAGCCCAACACCAACTGTAAAGTTCTAAAATGTAAGGATTACTTTAAATGTGCACTCCCACCATCCCACTGTAGCACTTTCCACACACTCTGAGGTTCATGTCTCTTCTCTTCAAGCTCCTGGGGCAAGAGAGGACTGCGTTTTCCACCATCTTCAAATCTAACATTCCATCAACTTTATGATACACCATTATTTTATGCAATTAAGAAAGAAAATAATTCCCTGCCAATTAAACTAAGAGACAATGGCTTCTTCTCACTTGGAATTTTTATTTTATACTTATTGAAAGAGCTCTTTTAGACTTATTTATTTTTTGTTTTTCTACCATTTTATTTTGATTTTTTCAATCATACAGAAAAGTTGAAACAATTTGATACCCATATATCCACCATCTTGATTCATAACTAACTTATTATACATGTTTTATCACATATGTATCTCCTTCTATCCATGCCCGTAACAGTTTGTGAATTCATTTTATTTTCTGTTGCATTTCAAAGTTGTGGCTATCAGTGTACTCCACCCCCAAATTTTTCAGCATACATGTGTTTTACTAGAATTCAATATTTATTGTTGGTTCTTTTTTTTCTTTTGAGATAAAGAACATAAAGTGTACAAATCTTAAGTGCACAATTTGATGAGTTCTGACAAGTGAATACAATTGTGTGAACTCAAACCTCCATCAAGATATAGAACATTAACTTCACCCCAAAAGGTTCCTTCAGGCCCCCTCTCAGTCAAACTGTGTGCCCACCCTTCCCAGAGGCAACCACTGTTCTGGTTTTTTTCTACCATAGATCAGCTTCACCTGTTCTAGAACTTCATCTAAATGGAATCATACATACGTGCTCTTTTGTATAAGGCTTCTTCGCTCAGCTTAATGTTTTTGAGATTCACCCATGTCCTTGTAGTTTGGCCCTTTTTTATTGCTGAGTGTACCACAGTTTGTTTGTCCAGTGTCCTATTGATGGACATCTAGATGGTTTTCAGTTTTTGACTATTTTAAATAAAGCGGCCATGAACATTCTTGCCAAAGTATTTTGGTGTGCATATGTTTTAATTTCTCTAGGGTAGATGCCTATAGAATTGCTGGATCAGAAAGTAGTTATAAGCTTAGTTTTATAAGAAATGGCCAGTCCTTTTCCCAAGGTAGCTGTTCTGTTACACTCTCACCAACAATGTATGAAAGTTCCGGTGGCTTCACATCATTGCTAACATTTGTATTTGTCAGTCTTTCTAATCTCAGACAATCTCGTGGATTTATTAGTACAATTTGTTATACTGAATTCAGCTTATTCAGACTGGGATGACACAGAATTTAAAACAAGGCATAGTCCATCCAAGCCAATGAAATGTTCTGTGTTAACATCTACCCAGGCCTGTGGCTTGGTGTCAAGTTATATGTAATAAAAGTTGTTAATAGATCCTTCTTCCATATAGACACCTTATAGAATAATTTTATTTTTGTTACAAAGAATTCAAGGGGCCTCTAGTTTTCCAAAATGAGTTGTTTTTCAAAAAGAAACAATTTTGTCAATTCCCTTGTTCAGATAGTTTACTGTAGTCATGTCAGAGGTAACCACTGGGGGAAGGGTACCTGGCCACCACCCTGTACTATTTTTGCAACTTCTTATGAGACTGTAATTATTTCTAAATAAAAAGTTTTTAAAAATGATCTCTTGGTTAGATACCAAAGGGGTTATGACTGGAGAGTGACGTATACATCATTAACAAGTAGAGGGAAATTCCCCTCTGGAAAAGCACTTTTACATTGATGTTAGCCCCTCCCACTTTTGTGCATGAACAAAGCACATTTATTTAAACATTTAAAAGTGTATTTTTAAAAATTATGCTTAGAGCTCCTTACTGCAAGGGAGAGGCTAGACTTGCATACAATTATGCCTAAGAGTCTCCCCCTGAGTGCCTCTTTGTTGCTCAGATGTGTCCCTCTCTCTAGCTAAGCCAATTCAGCAGGTGAACTCAGTGCCCTCCCCCCTACGTGGGACATGACTCCCAGGGGTGTAAATCTCCCTGGTAACATGGGATATGACTCCCAGGGATGAATCTGGAACCAGCATCATGGGCTTGAGAATATCTTCTTGACCAAAAGGAAACGAAATAAAGTTTCAGTGGCCGAGAGATTTCAAATGGAGTCGAGAGGTCACTCTGGTGGACATTCTTACGCATTATATAGATCACACTTTTTAGTTTTAATGCATTGGAATAGCTAGAAGTAAATACCTGGAACTACCAAACTCCAACCCAGTAGCCTTGACTCTTGAAAATGATTGTATAACAGTGTAGCTTACAATGGGGTGACAGTGTGATTGTGAAAACCTTGTGGATCACACTCCCTTTATCCAGTGTATGGATGGATGAGTAGAAAAATGGGGACAAAAAATGAATGAAAAATAGGGTGGGATGGGGGAGGATGATTTGGGTGTTCTTTTTTACTTCTATTTTTTATTCTTATTCTGATTCGTTCTGATGTAAGGAAAAGGTTCAAAAATAGATTGGGGTGATGAACGCACAACTCTATGATGGTACTGTGAACAGCTGATTGTACACCATGGATGACTGTATGGTATGTGACCATATTTCAATAAAACTGAATTTAATTAAAAAAAATTCTGCTTAGAGAATTCTGCAGTAGAGATGTCTTTGAACAACTTGAAAACTCAAATCACCAAATGAAAATGTTTCTAAATGTTATTCATTATCAGAGGGAAACATCATTCTATTTTCTGTGGTTCTGAGATTTATGTTGGGGAGATAACTTCTGCATGGGACTAAATTTATGTATCAAAAACTACTATTTCAACTACTCTGCTAAATGATATTAAAACTGAATCTTACCATGCATTTCCCCAAGGATTCTGGACCTTTTCATAAGGATAAGATAGTTATTGTAATTCCATAAAATATCATTTTATGATCAAAATATATCATTCTGTAGCCAAAGGCAAATCACATATATAGATAATTTTATCTTTTCAAGACATAATATTAAATAATTTTTGACTACAGTGTAGATTGCATTTTCCAAACTTTGGTTTTCCAGTAGCAGATCCTGATAAGTAAAAAGATTCTGAGGTCATGTCTGTATTTGGACCACTCTCTGGCTTTTGCTCATATTCACCTACCTCCTTTGTTTTCCTTTGCCTGGTATCTTGTTATAACTCTATTGCCCAATCAGACAGAAGAGTTTCATGTTGATTTACCATACTAACAACCAATTGCTGATTAGTTAGTGGACTCAAGCACAATTCAGTAAATAGGATGAAATCATTAAGACTTAGGATGTGGCTTAATCAATATATCTCAATGGGAAGCAGCAATTGTTTGGCGACTGGCTGCTAATCCTTCAGTAAATGTTTCCTGAGTATCTACCAGGTGCCAGATCCTGCTCTAGGCACTTAAGACCCAAAGATAAAAAGAAAAAAGACAGAATTCCTCCTCCCAAGAAACTACAACCTCAGCAGGGAGAAACAAGAAACCTGTGAGACTTGAAATACAATTAGGGCAACATCCCCAAGCTGGGACAATTTTGAGAGTCAGAGGAGACATAATTCATAAGGACACCAAGACAATACATGTAAACTCAGGCTGTCCTTGGCTTTAATGAAAGTTTATGCAACATCTTCTGGGAACAAAAAGAAGGGAACTGGCTGGAAAAAATAAAACGATCGTAATAAAAATGACCATCCATTTCAGATCCCCTAGTACTTTGAAAGCTATGCCTTTAAAACTCATCATGTGCAATTAAGTTATTTAACTTATAAAGAGAAACAACTATTGTATGAAAAGCATTGTTAAAAGCAAAGTTGCCCAGTGTAATTTTTGAAGCTGTGAGAGCATTTGGATATGTGGAGAAGGTTAAAAGATAATTTGTTCCTAGAACAAGCATGCCATAGATAAATTCACTTAATATCAAAAGTTAATAAGCCAGCTCTAACGGTGTAATTATTTGAAAGCTCCCATCCAAAACTTTCCTTTTTCAGCCATTGCTATTCCCAGCACTTTTTAAATCTGGAATCCTATCCACAGCAGATAGTTATATATGCTTGTCTGGCTTAAGGAGAAAATTAATTTTGCATGTAATTCTCCCCAAAGATCTATAAGACAGACGGTTCTATTTCACTTTTTTTATTTTCAGAATGGCAAAGTACGGGACATGAAACCACACCATGCTAGGGTTTAAAATGTCAAACCATTTTAAACCTCCTTGCTTAGATACTGCAAGTCAAAAAAGTAAATTTTTTCTAGAGGGATTTAGAACTCTGCAAAACACAAGCTCTGCATGTGTCTCTAGTGGCTGTGCCTGGCAACAAATACCTGTTTGTTTTTCCCAAGCCAGCTGCATGGGGTCAGGTGGGCTGTACACACTCTGTGTACAGAGGCCTTTAGCAGGAGCAAAGTCTTGTTTGCTGTCCAAACAGGCTTCTCCACAGGGCCAGGTGGGAAGTCACATTTGCATTGTGCAGCAGATACCTGAGCAGTGGGTGCATTGCGAACGTGCATTGACAAATATGGGCTGTCTCCAGGCTGGATGCTGGATCCAGGCTGCTGTAGAGAAAAGAGACTGGGGTTCAGGTCTGGCTTTGAGCGCCCACTTATCCAGGTTGCCCTTGCGACAATGAGTTGAGGGGCTCCATGGTCTCTAAGCCCCCTCTCACCAAAAGAATCCAAGCCCAGTCCACAGCCTTGAGATAATGCATCCTCTGGAGCAGCTGATGCAAGCAATTTTCTTTTCATATGAGTATTCAGGGCTAACAAGTACGATGTGACACAAGGCATGCAGGAGGGGATGAAAGAAGGAGACGCTGTAAGCCCTGTTTGGATAAACAGAACTCTGCCCCTGGCCTGCACGTCCACCAGGGCTGGCCTTCTTTGAGATACTTAAAAGCATAAACATTTATGGTAATAATACAAGACCTCAGAAATCACCTGCAAAATCACCTTATTTCCCTACAAATAATAATGATTATCACCCAAATAATAATTATTACTACTAATAAACTTCTAAGGAGATAGATTCAGGTTGTGTGGGGCCAGAAGCTCATGCATTTTGGGGGCCCTCTTTAAGAAAGATTATGAATATACACTGGTGAGCACAAAATTAGGCAAGAAATGTAAGCACATTGCTAGGGGCCCTCAAAGGGTCTTGGATGGGCCTGCACAATTGAGGGATTTATAGCGAGACTCCATTAGCTTCTTGTTAAGTCCACCTCTGCCCCTACTGTTAATAGCATTAGAATGGAAGCTCCATAAGGGCAGGTATTTTTGTCCATTTTCTTCTCTACTGTCTTCCCCAGTGTCCAGACCAAGGCTGGGCACACAGTAGGGGCTCACTAAATACATTGATGACAATGATCCCTAACAGTGACTGAGCACTTCCTATGTCCCAGGGACTATGCTGAGTATTTTACATGTATAAACTCATTTGATACACATGACAACACTATGAGGTAATGATAATTGCTAAGAGCTATTGTTTACTTAGTCACAAGCACTGTTCTCAGTGCTTTTTAGTACTAATTATGTAATTCTGACAACTGCACCAGAAGGCAGGTGCTCTTATTAAGATCCCTGGCTTCCAGATGAGGAATTCAAGGCACAGAGAGGTTAAGTCCGTTGCCAAAGGTCACACAGCTAGCAATGGCAGTGCTAAGATTCTAACCCCCCTAGTCTTGTTCAGAATTGGTGATTTGGGCCACATTGTTGCTTTTGTTTTTATGATTAGTAAGAGAGATTCAGTGACCAGCAATATTTAAAATAGGTCAGCTTTTACTCATGTCTGAAGTCAGTCCAAACATCTCTTGCATTTGCTTATGGTATACAGTTCTTAGATACCACAAAGATTGACTACCTGCTAGCAAGGTAGATAAATGCCTCTTAGTTCACACTTTAAACACTGCGATTTCCTTAGTTCAAGAGGGAGTTAACTTAATGAATCTCTCCTCACCAGTACCCTCTTAGCCCAGACCCAGGCTTCTAAGAGAAACTTTTTTTTTACAATGAAGCTACTTGACATAAACATAATTTAAAATGAAATTCAAAAATCTTTTGCTCTTTCCCTCGCCAACAACAACAACAAAAATCTTACTCTGATTATACCAAGAAACTTGGATTCAAATACATTTTTATAAGTAAAATGACTGGGCTATCCCTCCAGGAAGCGTCATCCATTTCTTGGTATCCTTAGGCAAGTTATTTAACCTCTTTGAGCCTTGGTTTTTCCACTGTAAATTAAATTAGGATAACGACACTGTTCTAGATGACTTCCGTTTGCTCCTAAATCCCCTCCCCACCCTTTCCCATCCTGCTGTGTACCAGGCTGCCCTGAATAGACTGTAAGAGGCTGCCCTCCTTGGCCAATGGGGAGCCTCGCAGGAAGTTGGAGGAAGAGAGGAGAGTGAGATCAGGGTGTGTGCTCTTCCGGCTCCCTCCCTGCAAGTCTGACACAGGCTGGCTGCTTTAGCTCTTGTAAGGCAGCCCAGCTCCCCACCACCACCACACAGTTTGTGTCCTCTCCTGCCTCCACCTCCTCCTTCCTTCCCAAGAGCAGTAACAGCTCCCACCTGTTACTAACCTAGGTACTGTACCATCCCATGTGGTTTCCCACCCTTCTCACAACTTCATAAATTGCCCCTTTACCAAAGTATTCTCAAACTGCCCAATTTGAGTGTGCCATCAGCATACTGCAGAGACCCTGACTGATTCAGTTCTTTTACTAAGTAGGATGTTGTGAGAAGTAGGGAATTTGGAAAGATTGTTCCCACTGCTGATAGCTAAAGTGGGCCAGTTAGGACATGGGTGGGAAGGGGGTGCACATCTATCACACACCGCTGCTTCCTGCAGCCCAAATCTCCTGAGGGCACCTTCACTGAGACCCAGTGAGCCAGCAGAAGCAACAGACAGGAAAATATCACTTGAGGCAGGTGAGGAATGGGGTCTACAGGAAAGGGATTAGTCTTAGGACCGAAGTTGTTTAAAAGGATTCCATCTGGGTCCTGCAACTTTGTTAGTGGGTATATACTTGGAAGAACTGAGAGCAGGGACACCAATGGACATTTGCACACCAGTGTTTATTGTGGCGGTATTCACAATTTTCAATGGATGGAGGTGGCCAAAGGGTACATCGACTGATAAATGGAATGGTGAACTGTGGTGTATACATACAATAGAATATTGAGGAAATACAAGAAGGAATGAGGTTGTGAGATATGCAACTAGGTGAATGGAAATGAGGACAGTATGTTGAGTGAAATTAGCCAGAATCAAAAAGGCAAACATTGTAATGCCTCACTAATATGGACTAACTATAATGTGCAAACCCTGAGAACTGAACCTGAGAGCACAGGTTATCGGGGAAGTCTTATTGTAAAGGTTCCTAGACTGTAAGCTCTTACAGGAGTCACATCCATTCATGAGTTGTAATGGTTATTCTAAATTCCCAAATGCTGAGCTGTTTGTGTATAACCTGGTCCATCCCTGTAACTTTGGGTATCTGTGTGACACCCAAGACTCAGAGCCAGAGTTCATCAGCTACGAATGTCAGCGTTACCCCAAAGAGCAATTGTTTAAAAAGCTGAAAAAGAGATCAGACTTCAATTAGAGATATGAACGAAATGAACTTGGTTGGGACTAAGGTAATTCAGACTAAAGGGTAAAGGATGATATTGACTGTGTTTTAAAACTTCAACTTTTATGTAAGACCAAAGGAAGAGATGTTTATTTTGTGCAAAATCCATATTTCCTGTAGCACACTAAATAATTTAACTTGTATAGTCTGTTTATTCAAATACCATAATTACATGGAACCTAGAATAGGTGGTGAGATCTGGTTGGTTTGTACAGGTTAGCACGAAGCCCTGATACATCCCAAAGTAATTTAGGCAGAGAATGAAAAGTATTTGCAAAGCCCTCTTGAGGGCCTGGGGAAAAATGTGGAAACATTAAACTTCCTCACCTGGGGAATTACTGATATTCTTGAAAGCACTGGGGACTTGATCTTGGGGCTTGCCCTTATGATCTTGGGGTTGCCCTTATGAAGCTTGATCTTGGGGCTTGCCCTTATGAAGCTTGTTACTGCAAAGGAGAGGCTAAGCCTACTTATAATAGGGCCTATGGTCACCCCCGGAGAACCTCTTTTTTTGCTCAGATGTGGCCTTTCTAAGCCCACTTGGCAAGTAAACTCACTGCCCTCCCTATGTGGGACATGACTCCCAAGGGTGTAAATCTCCTTGGCAACGTGGGACATGACTCCCAGGGACGGGCCTGGATCCAGCATCATAGGATTGAGAAAGCTTTCTGGACCAAAAAGGAGAAGAGGAATGAAACAAAATAAAGTTTCAGTGGCTGAGAGATTTCAAATAGAGTTGAGAGGTTATTCGTATGCATTATATAGATGTCCCGTTCTAGTTTTTAGTGTATTATAATAGCTGGAAGGAAATACCTGAAACTGCTGAACTGCAACCCAGTAGCCTCGATTCCTGAAGATGAGTGTATAACTATGTATATTATATGGTGTGACCATGTGATTGTGAAAACCTTGTGGCTCACACTCCCTTTATCCAGTGTATTGACACATGAGTAGAAAAATGGGAACAAAAATTAAATGAATAATAAGGGGGGATGGGATATTTTGGATGTTCTTTTTTACTTCTATTTTTATTATTCTTTTTTTGGAGTAATGAAAATGTTCAAAAATTGATTATGGAGATGAATGCACAACTATATGATGATAATGTGATCAATTGATTCTATACTTCATATGATTGTATGGTATGTGAATATATCTCAATAAAATTGCATTAAAAAAAGGACCCCATCTGGAAGACAGCAGTATTAGTTATTAAACTAATTAACTCTGCAAAGTCACAGCCCTAAGTACTTGGCCATGCCAGTAAAAACAAGAGTAAAAATATTCATTAGGCACTTACTATATGCCAGACACAAGTCCTTTAACCTATTCATTTTTCACAAAAATCCAGTTAGAAAGTAGGTACTATTATCATCATCCCTATTTTTCAGATGGTATCTGAGGGTTTAAATAACTTGCTCAAAGTCAAAAAGCTGATAGTGGCTCTTTTGGTTATCTATTGCTGTGTAACAAACCACCACAAAATTTAGTGGTACAAAACAACCCATTTTATTGTGCTCAGGGATTCTGAGGATTAGAAATTAAGATAGAGTACCTTGGGGCTGGCTTGTCTTTGCTCTACAGTGTCTGGGCATCAGCTGGGAAGACTCAAATGGGCTGGAGACTGGAATAATCTGAAGGCTTTTTCACTCACATGTCTGGCTCCTGGGTAAAGATGACTTAAAAGCTGGGGTCAGCTAAGAGAATCGACCAAATACTGAAAGATAGCCTCTTCATGTTGCTTGGGTTCTCTCACAGCATAGAGGCCTCAGGATAGTCTAACTTCTTACATGGCAGCTCAAATCTTCAAGAGTGAGTCTTCCAATGAATATGGCAGAAGCTGCATGACTTTTTATGACCCAGCCTCAGAAGTCACTGAGTTATCACTTTTACACACACATTCAAGGGGAAGAGACATAGACCCCATATCTTGATGGGAGAAGTGTCAAAGAATTTGCAGCCATGTTTTAAAACCACCACAAATTTGACTTAATCAATGCTTCAGTGTAGCTACTGTTTTATTGACCACCAAGGATGAACTTTAAATATTATCCAGCACCAGAGATTTGTAAAGTCCTTTAACCTTTATAAATCAACTGTCTCATTTGTGAGGATTGGGAAGGTATTTCTATCCGTGTTGTACAGATAAGGAAATGAAGGCAGCTCAGAGACTTATGTAATTTGAGCCTCCTGACTCCAAGTCAAGGGCTATGTCCACTATACAATGTGCTTTGCATATAGCAGGTAGCCCAGGCTGTGAAACCACCAAAGACACTTTTCTTACCTTTTATTTCTCCCTAGAATAAAACCATTAAAGTTTGATTCCTTTGGTTCTGGAAGGCTTTTGGTCCTGTACATGACAGCAGATTTTTGAAGGATTCCCTATGGAATTGCAAACAGCGTAAGGTATTATTCAGTGAATATGAATAGCTACCTTCCTCACCCCCACTGCCACCCCATCCATGAGGCATGACTTAAGACAAAGCCCTGCTGGGAAGCAGAAGGGACTTCAGTGGAAGAAGGGGAAAAAAAAAAAAAGGCACGGAGAGAGGAAGCAACATTCCCTAAAGACCTACTACGTGCTTGTAGCTATGCCAGCTGCTTTACTTACCTTATTTCATTTAATACTTCATAGATGACTGCAACAATATCTCTCACCCCACATGATCTTCTACAATTTGACTTTGCCACTGAGCCATCAAGAGATGGAGTCTAATTCCCTCACCCTTGGCCCTGGCTGATCTTATGATTCACTTGCCATCTATAGATTATGAAGAAAGAGTGACTGTGGTGGTTTGAACCTGCAGGTACCCAGGAAAACATGTTCTTATATTTAATTCATTCCTGTGGGTGTAAACCAATTGTAAGTAAGACCTTTTGAAGAGGATACTTCAGTTAAGATGTGACCCACTTCAATCAGGATGGGTCTTAATCCTATTATGGAGCCCTTTATAAACAGAATGCAATTCAGACAGAGAGAGAGAGAGAGAGAGAGAAAGCCACAGAGAGCAAAACACTACATCAACGGAACCCAGAAGACAAGGGAGAGACCAGGAGATGCTGCCATGTGCCTTGCCATGTGACAGAGGAGCCCAAGATTGTTGGCAGTCAGCCCTAGAATGCCACAGTCTGGGGAGAAAGCATCACCTTGATGAGGCTTAATTTGGACTTTCCTTTAGCCTCAATAAATTTCCATTGTTTAAGCCAACCTATTTCATGGCATTTGCTTGAGCAGCCTAGGAAACTAAAAGAGCAACTTCCAAGACTAGGTCAGAAAAGGTCATATGGCTTCTGCTTGATTCTCTTGGGAAGCTGGCTCTGGGAGAAACCCACTGCCATGTAAGAAGTCCAACTACACTAAGTCTGCCATTCTGGAGAGGCCACATATAGGTGCTTCACTCAACACAGCCATCCAGTCATCCTCACTCATGTGCCAGACATGAATGAAACCATCCTGGACCTTCCAGACCAGCCCATCCAGCCCCTGACAACCATCGAGTAATCTCAGTTGACACTATGAGGATCAGAAAAATCATCCAGTCAAGCCTTGTTTAAATTCCTGACCCACAAAATCTGTGGCATATAATAAAATGATTGTTGTTTTAAGTCCCTTTTGGGGAGAGTTTGTTATGCAGCAATAGTAACTGGAAAACATGCCTTTTCTCATGGAATTCTATGACAGCCACTATTGTCTCCAGATTATGAATGCAGGAGAGGAGAAGTTAAACAATGTACTCAGCACTGCCCAGTTGATAAGTAGGGCTATATCCCAGATCTTTCTGAGTGAGTAATATTTGCTCTTTCTTCTGAAGTGTAGCTCCTGGAGGGCAAGAGAGAACCTGGATGAAAAGACTGCAGACTGCTAAAGAGATGCATTGCCTCCCTCACATTTTTGTCTGGGCCAGCCTGTTTCCAAGAATATTAATTATGAAATAAATACCTCTCCCCATGGCTGTAGGACTAAACTCAAGCAGCCATCACTGTGGTTTCAGCCTCAGAAAGGTCATAGAGAAAGCTGTTTATTTACAACTCACTGGGTTTCGCAAATGACAGGAAGCAGCTGGAGTGAGAGCACAAGAGGTTTATGGTCACCAGTTGTGCTGTCACTCTAGGGCAGTGATTGAGGTCCCCTTTACTGAGAAGTGGGAAACTGCCCTCCCACAGACTGACTTCCCATCGCAGCTAATGGCAAGCCCATCCTTCTTGCTGTTCAGACACAAAGCCTTGGAATTATCACTGATTCTTCTTTCTCATGCACCCCTATCCAGTTCAAATTCTGTTGGCTCTATCTTCAAAATACATCGAGCTTTTCATGAAGATGGCGCTGAAAGTGAAGAAGGAAGCCACCCACCAAAACTGAAGCCAAAGCAAAGGCTTTGAAAGACAAGGTGGCAGTACTGAAAGGTGTCCGCAGCCACACAAAAAAAGAAGATTGACACTTCATCCTGTTCAGGCCTGAGGGAGAGAAGAAGGCATGTGTTCGACTGGCTTCTATAATGCTATGGATAATGCCAACAAAATTGGGATCATCTAAACTGAGTCCAGCTGGCAAATTCTAAATATAAGTTTTTTGACCATAAAACAAAACAAAAACAAAAACAAGCATCAAGAATCCAACCACTTCTCATCTTCTCCATGGTGGCCACTAGGATCAGGCCACTGTCGTCACTAGTTTGGATCACTGCCCATCACCTCCTCGCTGTTCTCCTTGCTTCCTGCCCCCTATTGTCTAGTCACAGCAAGGACCCTTACAAAACCCAAGTCTTAATGCTCCCTCCTCTGGCTTCTTCACCCCACTCGGAGCAAACACCAAGGTCCTCACCATGTTCTAGGTGACCCTACGTTATCTGGCCCCAAACCTCTCTGATCCCACCTCTCCACTCTCCCTCTTGTTCACTGCCCTCCTCTCTGGCCCTGGATGGCTCTCCTTGGGGCCTTTGCTTTTGCTGCCCCCTCTGCCAAGAAGGCTCTCTCCCAGCTCTTCCCATGGGCAAGGGCTCCATCCCTTCTCTCAGGTCTTTGCACAGATGCCACCATTTCAGAAAGCCTCCCCTGACCATCCTATGTAAGCAGCATGCACCTCCTTTACTCTCATCTTCATTCAGCTTTCTTTTTTTTTTGGCAAGGCAGGGTAGATGGTCTTATCCATTTACTTTTACATCCAGTGTACTGATAAAAAATCCAGATTATAAATACCCTTTAATTGTTCATTTGGCCCTTGAACAAACATGTATCCTAAGTGACTGTCTAAATCCTGGCACATTATCTAAGTTCTTTTTTTTTTTTTTTTATTGAAGAAGTTGTGCATTTATGAAACAATCATGCATAAAATACGGATTCCCGCACACCACATGTT
This sequence comes from Choloepus didactylus, assembly GCF_015220235.1. Lineage (NCBI taxonomy): Eukaryota > Metazoa > Chordata > Mammalia > Pilosa > Megalonychidae > Choloepus > Choloepus didactylus. Next base: position 184,419,313 of record NC_051307.1, read on the forward strand.
TTAGCTTGCCAAAGTTGCCTAAATGCAATATACCAGAAATGGGTTGGCTTTTACAATGGGGATTTATTATCTTATAAGCTTACAGTTCTGAGGGCATGAAAATATCCATATCAAGGCATCAACAGGCAATGCTTTCTCCCCAAAGACTTGTGATTCTCAGTTCCTCTGTCACATGGCAAGACACTTGGGGAGTTCTGCTGGTGTCTCCCTTCTCTCTTGGGTTTCATTGCTTCCAGCTTCTGGCTTCAGTGGCTTCCTCTCTGTTTCTGTGGTTTCTCTGTTTTCTGTGTGTCCTTCAATCCCAGCTTCTCTGGCTTTTCTCTCTCAGCTTCTCCATGTGCTTCTCTGAATTTCATCTCTTATAAAGGACTCCAGTAAAAGGATGACGACCCACCTGGGACATGCCTCAACTGAAATAACTAATCAAAAGGTCCTGCCCACAACAGGTCTACACCCATGGGAATGGATTAGCTTTAAGAACATGATCTTTTCTGGAGTGCATACAGCTTCAAACTATCACACCACACCACCCAAAAAAACTTGTATTGGGGTGGAACTTATGTTACCATTGATAATAGCATTTTAAAAGTAATTGTACTTTTTTTTAACAGTAGTTACCTTTGAAAGATAATTAAAAGGTCTATTTTCCCCATATACTACCCTATTATTAACACCATGTATTAGCATAACTTTGTTTTAATTTATGAAAGAATATTCTTGTAGTTGTACTGTTAACTATAGGCCCTCCTCTACATTAGAGTTCACTGTGTTTTACAGTCATATTCTTTGTCCTTTAATTTTTATTCTAATAATATATATACATCCAAGAGTTTCCCCATCTAACCACATTCACTTCTGTAGTCAAGTGCGGTTGATTATGCTCACGATAATGTGCTACCAGTACCAACATCCATGTCACTCAGCATCACGTTGAAGGTTCATCCATGTTGTTGCATACATCAGGACTTCATTCTTTTTCAGCTGAATAATATTCCATTGTATTAGAGACCATATTTTGTTTATCCTTTCATTGGTTGATGGACACTTGGGTTGCTTCCATGTCTTGGAACTTATGAATAATGCTGCTATGAACAGGTGTGCAGATACCTGTTCGGGTCCTTGCTTTCAATTCCTCTGGGTATATACCTAGTAGCAGGATTGCTGGGTCATATGGCAATTCTATCCTTAGCTTCCTGGGAAACTGCCAAACTGTCTTCCACAGCAGCTGCACCATTTTACGGTCCTACCAGCAATTAATGAGTGTTCCTATTTCTCCACATCCTCTCCAGTCACTTGTTTTTTTCTCTGTTTTTAATAGTGGACATTCTAGTAGGAATGAAATGATATTTCATTGTGGTTTTTACTTGCATTTCCCTAATTGCTAGTGATGTTGAATATCTTTTCTTGTGTTTTTTAGCCGTTTTTTTTCTTCCTCTTTGGAGAAATGTCTATTCAAGTCATTTGCCTGTCTAAAAATGGGTTGTTTGACTTTTTATTGTTGAGTTGTAGGATTTCTTTGTAAATTCTAGATATCAAACCCTTATCAGATATGTGGTTTCCAAATATTTTCTACCATTGAGTGGGTTGCTTTTTCACTTTTGTGACAAATTCCTTTGATGCACAAAAGTTTTAATTTTGAGACAGTCCCATTTATCTACTTTTTCCTTCATTGCTTATGCTTTGGATATAAAGTCTAATAAACCATTGCCTGTCACAAGATCTTTTTTTTTTTTAATGCAATTTTATTGAGATATATTCATATACCATACAATCATCCAAAGTGCAAAATTGTTCACAGTATCATTATATAGTTGTGCATGTATCACCACAATCAATTTTTTAATATTTTCATTACTCCAAAAAATAAGAATAAAAATAAAAGTAAAATATCCCATACCCCATGTCCCCTACTATTATTCATTTACTTTTTGTCCTCATTTTTCTACACATCTGTCCATACACTGGATAAAGGGAGGGAGTGCTACCACAAGATCTTGAAGATGCTTCTCTACATTTTCCTCTAGGAGTTTTATAGTCCTGGTTCTTATATTTAGGCCTATGATCCATTTTGAGTTAATTTTTGTGTAAGGTATGAGATGGGGGTCCTCTTCCATTCTTTTGCATATGAATATCCAGTTCTCCCAACTTGTTACAAGACTATTCACTTGTATTAAGATTGAGAGCTTGGCTTATTAAATTGGGAGTCTCTCTTGCTTGAGAGAATAGCAGGAATTCCACAGGTGGGGAAGTTTAATAATTCCATACTTTCTTTCCTCAGGGAAAGAAAGGGACCTTGAAGATACTTTTTCATTTTTTGCCCAAAACACTCTGAAATGCATCAGGATATTACATCAATCTATACAGAATACTACAATCTCATTTCCTATTCTAGATTCCATATTAAATAAAGCTGAATTAGGTTGTCCAAATAAACTGACCAACAGGTTAAATCAGATGGTGTGCTACAGAAAATTCAAATTTTGGACAAAATGAATCTCTCTTCCTTTGGTCTCATACAGAAATTAAAGTCCTAAAATACAGACAATATCATTCTTTACCTTGTATTCTGATTTACCTTAGTCCTAACCAGAGTAGCCCCATTCACATCCCCAATTGAAGTCTGACCCCTTTTTAAGCTTAACAGTTTCTGTACATAGTAATGCTGCTCCTTCAGTGCCTTCAGAGCTGGAGAACTCCAACTCTGAGTCTTAGGGTCACACAGACACCCAGAGTTCCAAGGAGTTACCGGGTCATGCAACTTGGGAACAAAGCACCTCAAAATTTAGAATTAAATCCTTTTAATATTTCTTGTAAGGCAGGTTTCTTGTTGACAAACTCAGTTTCTGTTTATCTGTGAATATTTTAAACTCACACTCATTTTTGAAGGACAATTTTGCTGGATAATGAATTTCTGGCTTGCGGTTTTTCTCTTTCAGTTCTTTAAATATATCATACAACTGGCTTCTGGCCTTCATGGTTTCTGATGAGAAATTGGCACTTAGTCTTATTGAGGATCCCTTTATATAATGAATTGCTTTTCTGGCTGCTTTCAGAATTCTCTCTTTTTCTTTGGCCTTTGACATTCTGATTAGTGTGAGTCTTGGTGTATGTCTATTTGGATTTATTTTGTTTGAAGTAAGTTGTGCTTCTTGAACATGTATATTTATGTCTTTTATAAGAGTTTGGAAATTTGGGGCCATTTTTTCCTCAAATATTTTTTCTGCCATCTTTTCTTTTCTTCTCCTTCTGGGACACCCATGATGTATATGTTTGTACACTTCGTGCTGTCATTCAAATCCCCTAGACCCTGCTCAATTTTTTTTCCATTATTTTCTCTCTCTTTCCTTCTGCCTGTAAGATTTTGATTATCCTGCTTTTTAGTTCACTGATTATTTCTTCTGCCTATTCAAATCTGCTGTTGGATGCCTCTAGTTTGTTTGTTTGTTTGTTTATTTATTTATTTATTTATTTATTTATTTATATTTGTAAATCTTTTAATCTGTAACATTTTTCTTTCTGTGCATTTCCATAACAGCATTTCAATCACAGTAGCATTAAAATAGCTTTTACCATCTGGCAGGGTCCTGCCTTTACTCTTTTTTTTTTTTTTTTTTTTTTTACTTTTCATTTTGAAATAAATTCAAACTTACAGGACAGTTGTACAAATAATACAAACCCCATACACAGAATTCCAGCCTACTCCAACCCCCCTCCACCGATACCCAGATCTGCCAACTTTAATATTTTGTCACTTTACCGTTTCTTTCTTTCCCTCCCTCCCTCCCTATCATCCATCATCTATTGCTCTGTCTTCTGAACATATGAGAGCAAGTTGCACACATCCTTGAACAAATAATATAATTCACATATACATTTCCTATGAACAAGAATATTCATTTATGTAATCACATTAAGTGTAGTTAAGAGATTCAAGAAATTTAACATTGATATAAAGACTTTTACCCTTCTCTTCCCCTTCTGGGACACCAGTGAGTCTTATATTTGGACGTTTTATTTTATCTGTCATATCCCTGAGATCCATTTCGATTTTTCAATTTTTTCCCCCATTCTTTCTTTTGTTCTTTCATTTTCCATTCTGTGGTCCTCGAGGTCACTGATTCATTGTTCAGCTTCCTCTAGTCTTGTACTATGAGTATCCAGAATCTTTTTAATTTGGCCAACAGTTTCTTTTATTTCCATAAGATCATCTATTTTTTTATTTACTCTTGCAATTTCTTCTTTATGCTCTTCTAGGGTCTTCTTCATATCCTTTATATCCTGTGCCATGCTTTATTTCATGTCCCTTATATCCTGTGCCATGGTCTCGTTGTTTGTCTTTAGTTCTTTGATTAATTGCTCCAAGTACTGTGTCTCCTCTGATCTTTTGATTTGGGTGTTTGGGTTTGGGTTATCCATACCATCTGGTTTTTTCATATGCTTTAAAATTTTCTGTTGCTTATGGCCTCTTGGCATTTGCTTTACTTGATAGGGTTCTTTTAGGATATGTAGAATTATTCAAAGGCTAATCTCTAATTTGTCAGATCTACAGCTTGGTGGCATACACTTTCTCTAACTAACCAGCAAATGGCATCTGCGAGTCACCTATTCCCCTCAAGTCAGTTCTCCCCAACTTTCTTTTTGTGGTGTGTGGGGGTCTGATTCTTGTGGGGTCCAATTGGTGCACCAAGTTTTGGTGTGTTGTTGGTGCTGTCTGCCCTGAATAAGGGGCATGTGTCTGAGTGGTTAGGGAGGCAGGGCAGCTTTAATAATCAAACCTCCCAGATGTTCCTGGAGATTTAAGGCTGTTGCAAGAGTCTAAACCTTCATTTCAGTCTCACCACAGATTGTCTCTGCCACTGACCCACAAGTCCTTGGTATTGGCGTGTGGACCCTGGGATTTCTGAGTGGGTCCCTCTTCCAAGCTGTGCCCTTCCCGGGCCTCTGCTGAGGGAAGGCTGTGCTATGTCACAAGTGCACACCATCCCTCAAGGGAAGTTCTGGGCCACCGGGCCATGTAGGGTAGTTCCCAGCCTGCTGTAAGGATGGCTGAATGGGGCTTGTTAATTTCCCCCTTTTTGTACAGCTCTGCCTTCCCAGCTCTGGGACAATTAGCTGTGGGTGCGCAAAAGGCTATTATCCATGCCCAATATTGTGGCATGTGCATGTGTTGCTGGAAACACTTCCTGTCACACCAGGTTTTTTGGCGTGGCTCTGGGCTGTTGCGCCTGCACCAGGCAAAAGCATTCCCAGCCCACCGGGAAGATGGCTGCAAGGGGCATGGTTATTTTCCCCTTTTAGCTCACCTCTGCCTTCCTCGCTCTGAGACAATTAGCAGCAGGTGTGCGAAAGGCTTTCTTCCAGGCCAGATATTGAGGCGTTTGCACAGCCCGTTCCTGCTGTGCTTCACTGTGCAGTTCTCGCTGCCGTATCTGCAGCCACTTTTGGGTTTTTTTAAAAAAGAACTAGTCTGCCTCCAAACACAAACCCATGGTTTCCCCACACAGCAGCATGGCTGCCAGATATTCAGCAAGCTTACTCATTCATTTCAGAATGCAGACTCCTGGTTTCACCAAGTGCACAGTCCCTGTGGATTTAGCAGACCTTGTCCAGCTGGTGCATCACTGGAATTGGTGGTCTGGGTCACTTTCTGGCTTTTATCTAGTATTTTTCATGGAGGTGTTTTTTTGCCCTGTCTCTCCTAGCTGCCATCTTAGGTTCTCCTCTCTACTTTATTTTTAATCTCTTCTATTGTGCCCTCTATCCCTGTAATTTCTGTTATGTTTCTTTTTATACTTTCAAATTCTTCTTTATCCTCACATAATTTCTTCTTAATATCCTTTATCTCTTTAGCCATATTTTCCTTCATCTCCTTGAATTGATTTAGGAGATTTGTTTGGACATCTTTGATTAGTTGTTCCAAATTCTGTGTCTCATCTGAAGTTTTAATTTGTTCCCTTGAGTGGGCTATATCTTCTCATTTCTTAGTATGGCTTATAATTTTCTTGCTGATGTCTAGGCATCTGATTATCTTCATGAGCTAAGTCTGAAGATCAGTTTCTCTCTCTCTTATCTAAGGTTTTATTATTGATTGGCTTCATGTCAAGATTCTTCTTTGATGCTTAGTCTGCCTCAGTCTATACCTTTAGAATAGCCCGTTGTTCCAGTTTTCTAATGCTGCCCAAATGCAAAACACCAGAAATGGATTGGCTTTTATAAAAGGGGGTTTATTTGGTTACACAGTTACAGTCTTAAGGCCATAAAGTGTCCAAGGTAATGCATCAGCAATCAGGTACCTTCACTGGAGGATGGCCAATGATGTCCAGAAAACCTCTGTTAGTTGGGAAGGCACGTGGCTGGTGTCTGCTCCAAAGTTCTGGTTTCAAAATGGCTTTGTCCCAGGATGCTCCTCTCTAGGCTTCAGCTCCTCTCCAAAATGTCACTCTTAGTTGCTCTTGGGGCATTTGTCCTCTCTTAGCTTCTCCAGGGCAACAGTTTGCTTTCAAAGGCCATCTCCAAAATGTCTCTGTGAACTGCAGTTCCTGTCTTAGCTCCTGTGCATTCTTCAAAGTGTCCCTCTTGGCTGTAGCAAGCTCACTCCTTCTGTCTGTGCTTATATAGTGCTCTAGTAAAGTAATCAAGGCCCACACTGAATGGGCAGGGCCACACCTCCATGGAAATCATCCAGAGTTATCACCCACAGTTGGGTGGGGTGCATCTCCATGGAAACAACCTAATCCAAGCATTCCAACTTAATCAACATTAATATGTCCGCCCTCACAAGACTGCATCAAAGAACATGGCTTTTTCTGGGGGACATAATATATACAAACCGGTACACCCATGTTTAACTGAATATATTTTTTCAGCTCTTCTTCATCTGATTATTGCCCTGGATATGCAGTGCAATTTTTAAGACTGCACTTTTTGTGCAACTGTTTCACCTCCAGGAGAAAGCTACCTTTCCTCTGTTCCTTCTCAAGCTGTTCTCTTTGTTTTTGTTTTGCCTCTATAGTTTTTTTTAAGTTCAGTTTTACTGAGATATATTCACATACCATACAGTCATCCACAGTATACAGTCATTCACAGTACCATCATATAGTTATGCATTCATCACCACAATCAATTTCTAAACATTTTCATTACTCCAAAAAAATAAAAAATAAATAAGTATAAAAATAAAAGTAAAAAAAGAACACCCAAAACATTCCATCCCCATCCCACCCTATTTTTCATTTAATTTTTGTCCCTGTCTTTCTACTCATCTGTCCATACCCTGGATAAAGGGAGTGTAAGCCACAAGGCTTTCACAATCACAAAGTCACACAGTGTAAGCTACATAGTTATGCAATCATCTTCAAGAATCAAGGCTACTTGGTTGCAGTTCAACAGTTTCAGGTAGTTCCTTCTAACTATTCTAACACACTAAAAAATAAAAGGGGAAATCTATATAGCACATAAGAATACTGTCCAGAGTGACCTCTCAACTCCATTTTAAATCTCTCAGCCACTGAAACTTTATTTTGTTTCATTTCACTTCCCCCTTTTGGTCAAGAAGATTTTCTCAATCCCACAATGCTGGGTCCAAGCTCATCCCTGAGACTCATGCCCCATGTTGCCAGGGAGATTTACACTTCTGGGAGTCATGTCCCATGGGGGGGGAGTTGCCTCTATAGTTTTTTATACTCCTTTCACTGTCTCTATCTGATTTTGGCTGGAGTGCAAATTCTAGGAGGTTTACCCCAGAGAGGACTTTCCCAGGTCAGTATTTCCCAGCCAAAACTGGGTCAGGGACCAACATGGGAGGTGCAGACCAGCTCCAAAGTTCCCTGGGGAGGAGATCAGGAAGGGCTCTGATCTGTGCTTTTCTGGGCTACCCAGCAAATGTAGCCCTTCAGCTAACCATACCCCAGAGCCCTGAGGAAGGATGCATATTTAAATCTCCACCACTGAGCCCCTATCAGGGGTGGGGTTGAAACAATGGCTGCTGCCGCCTTTGTCCAGGGCAGGTTGAAATACTGGTGCAGAGCTGGGACCCAGCAATTTGAATTTGCTAATCAAAGCTGTGATCAGTGATCCACCATGCCTACTCCTGTTCTTGGGGATGAGGACTATTATGTTCTGATAGCTTCAGCCAGCCAGGGACTGGATTCCAAAGCAGCCTGCTGTGAGAGTGGGGGATGTGCACTGGTAGTCCCTGTGTGGAGAGAGCAATTCACTGCTATTTACCATAAACACTGTTTTTTACCTCTTCCTCCTACTTTTCCCTGAATGCTGTACAGTGTTCATCTGGCCTTCAGAGCCCCCAGAACAGTTGTTTCAGATAGTTCCTGCCTGTTTAATACTGTTTTGGTGGAACGACTGGGTCCTGGAGTGTCCTACTCTGCCATCTTCCCCAGAAGTATCTACTCCATTCTGCTTTATTTTTCTTCATGGCATGTATCTTCATGAATGGTTTATTTTCTGTTTTCCCTCTGGTATGGAAGTCCTATGGAGGGGGGGCAGAAATTTTGTCTGTTTTGTTCACTGCTCTGTTCTCAGTATCTATTGCAGTATTTGGCATGTAATAGGTACATAATAGTTATCAAATGTTGTTGAATGAATTGAGTCACAGACTAGCTTGAAAAATCTGATGATAACATGTACCTTCTGCTCAGATGAACACCCAGATTTTTATAGTTTTGCAGACAATTTCTGGGGGTTCACAGGTCCTGGAATCCATGCAGATTAATGACCTCTGCTTTAGAAGGCCTGTTTCAAAAACCAGGAACTCTAACCTCCAACTTTCATAGCATTGGATGCCTATCTCTTTAGTCACTAGTTTGATTATTCACACATCCATTCGTACATTTGTGGAGTGTCCTGCATGCCAAGTTTTGGTCAGAACAAAGACCACCAGGTAAATGCCTAATTCCAGTAAGGCTACAAGTCACACCAAGAATAGAGGGCTGTACATGGTCTAGTGGTGGCATAAGGGAGGCCATGACTCACACTTCTCAGGTGGGTCTTGAAGGTGTCACAGAGAAGGAATTGGATTTTGAAGCATAAGAAACAGAGACCAGGAGAAAGGGTGACCCTGGAAGAGGGCCACAAAACACCACAGCCTCCACAAAGAGAGAGCTATGAATTTGGTTTAAAAATTCAGGCTTGGTTTACACTTTAGCAAAACTGGTTTAGTTTAGGTTCCCCCAGAAGCAGACCTAAAACAAGGATTTGAATATCCAACAAATAGTTTATTTGGAATCTGAAGGGAACATGGGAAGAGGATTGTGACGTGATAATGGGAAGGGAAGGCAATCCATAAAGGGGACATTATTAAACTAGTTACAGTCTCTGGGCACCTGGAGCTTCATCTCTCGAGGAAGCTCTGAGAAATGATATAAAATATATTCCTAAGAATTATCCCACCTGAGGGGTGAGGAAGCTGGTGTATTTATACACCAACTCCCAAGAGCCATCATGAGGGCTGCATCTTTATTTTCTCACATCAATTTTCCTCCATGTGTGGACTTGATCCTTAGACCACCTTCCCTTCATGAGACTGACTTTTGTCCAACCAATGGAAATGGCAAGGGAAGGTGGAATTATCCTGATTGCCTTAAATCAATTAGTCTAGCCATAGAGCTGGGTGTGAGGTCAGACCCATTCCCCCACCATGAGCACCCCACAATTGTGGAGGGGTGAGGTAGATGTCAGAGAGGCCACCTCAAACCCATCCTTCCACATGGGAACTCATTCCTTCAACTTCAGGGCTTCAGATCTTCTGGAAGATCTGGGGAACTGTGGCACAGCTTTGTAGTTCCAGGTGGCTGCTGTTCAATTCATCTGCGCTGGATTTGGGGAGATGACTGAGGTTCATTCAGCCTTCAGTCTTCTATGTCTGACTCTGCCATATTTCATCAGTCACTGACTGCTGAAGGCCTCCTGCCGCCCACAGACTTAATTCCTCTGGTTTTGAGTTTCAACGTCTGCCTCCAACCCATTTCAGAAAATATTACTCTTCCCCAAAAAAAGAAAAAGGAGGGAGGGGGGAGATTAAAGGTGACATTGAAAAGCCCAGGATTGGGGTGATGATGGACATTTGTGGGAGGTTAATTTTGAGGCTAATAAAGCAAAGTTCCCCTCCCTCTGGTTGTCCTGCCATGAAAGGGTGATTGTTCCAGCTGAAGCTTTCAATTATTTCCCTCTGATGCTATCTGGCTGAAAGAAAACATGAGCCTGCTTCACGGGCTTTGGTGTGTTTTTCACACCAGTTTAGCTACTCAGAACAAGGGCAAAGCATAAATTGAGCAGCCCAAAAGTCTGAGACCTCAAGGAAAATGGATAATTTCCTTGGGTTGAGATGGCATATCAATAAAAATGGTGTTCTGCACTGTGGACACTGAGGTGAACTTCAGCAGCCTAGTATTTATTCTCACCATCCCCTACCATCAAAAACTGGCTTGGAGGAAAGAGAGAACTCCAGGCTGACACCTAGGGGTACTGTTCTGCAGAGGGAAGGGGCAGAGAACTAGGCAGGCATAAAGTTTCAGAGTTGATTATGATTCAAGCCGAATCTTTAAGGCTATATTTTCACCTGGAGCTATTTACCATCCTTAAGCCCAAATCATATAATGCAAAGAGGATAATGTCCCTCTTGAAATTTACCATCCTAATGGAGGTGGAATCTCTAGTACTGATTTCTCCATTTTCGGGGGAGAAGGAAGAAAAAGAGAAGGAGGAGAGGCAGCATGGGGAGGGAAGATCCTTAAGGCTGTGGTTCTTAAATTTTGCTGCTTATTAGAATCATCTGGAGACTCTTAAAAGTCCCAGGTACCAGGCTACACTCCAGACCAATGAAATCGGAATCCCTTGGAGTGGAACCCAGACCTCAGTATTTTTTAAACTCCCCAGATGGCTTCAATGTGCAACCAAGTGTGAGAGCTCAAGTCTTAAGGCAGCACTTCTCAAATTCTAATGTGCACATGAATCACCCGAGGATCTTATTGAAATGTAGATTCTAGTTCACTAGGTCTGTGGCTGGGCTGAGATTCTGCATTTCTAACAAGCCTCCCAGGTGATGCTGAGGTTACTGGTCCCCAGCCACTCTTCAAGTAGCAACATCTTCAGAAGTTCCTTTAACATATGAAGGGAGTGGGAGCCACTGACAAATCACAAAGCAAACAGCTTTTCAGTACATACAACTCTCTGCTGAAAACCCTTCTGAAAGCATTCCTCTTTGCTGTTAAGAGACATTGCAAGCACCTTTTTATGCTATACAAGGCCCTAATTTCATTAGAATCACTGGAGGAACTTTTTACACAACAAAGAGGTCAAGATCCTATCTCACCAAAATCAATTAAATCATTTTTCGGGGAACTTTGGTATTTTTCTAAATTCCCCAGGTGGTACTAATATGAAGTCAAGGTTAAGCCTACCTTCCCTAAGTCATCTGGCTCCTGCTTAACTGCCCCTTTCACTCTCGGTTTCTTGAATACGGTGCTGTCTCTTGCCTCTGGGCCTTTGTACATACTGTTCCCCCTGCCTGGACTGCATCTGCTCCTGACCGCATAACCCTTATCTAATTCCGCCTCATCCTTCAGCTCTCCATTTAGGCTTTCTTGAGGAAGGTTCTCTCACTACCCCTTCTCCCAACTTTCTGGGTTATATGACATCCAAAGACTCCTGTGGCATCTGGAACATGCATTATTGGGTTATTGGGTGAGATGCCTCTGTCCCTTTTTCTACTGGAACAGCCTTCTCACAAAATCCACATAGTTTCAGGGTACTGGCCACTGTTGATGAGATGGCAGGACAGGAATTGGGTTTAAGCTTTATCAATAGGTCCCTTCCCTGGGAATTAGGATGTGAGAGGCAGATTCCAACTTGGACTGGCTACACATGTCAACCCAGGAGATACGTAGTGGGGAACTCTTGGCTACCTTTTTATCAGTTTGGGGGACTTCATGCAAACTAGTAGGTCTAATGTGACCAAAAAACCTTGAACAATCAGATCTTTTAGGAAAACCCTCCAAAACTCAGGTTAAAAGTGGCACTTCTGTCATCAACTGGCCTACCTCTCCTATTTTCCACCTTAAAAATTCATTGAAAATGAAAAGAAACTTTGCAAGTTTCAAGAATAAGGACTTCTGAGTTCTCAAGCTGATTCTATTTGTAGAGGATTCATCAGCCTTGAATTTTGCAGCTGCAGCTCCTAAATCTAGGTTCTTTGTTTACTTTGGGGGTGTAATTGCTTGTCTTGCCTGTTTTCTCATCTATAAAATGGAACTAACAGTACCCATCTCATTGGATCGCTTTGAAGAGTAACTAATAAAAGGGTTTATGAATCATGAGACAAATGTTGTATGAATGCCTTTTATGAATGAGTCACCTTCTCCCAAAGGCAATTCTGTAGAATAGTGGAAAAGACGCTGTTACAGGTTGAATTGTATCCCCCCAAAAGTTATGTTCAAGTCCTAACCCCCGCCTCAGAATGTGACGTTATTTGAGTCACATTGCAGATAGAATTAGTTAAGTTAAGATGAGGGCATATTGGAGAAGGGTATGCCCTTAATCCAATATGCTGGTATCCTTATAAGAAGAAACAAAGATATAGACACTAAGGAGAAGGCCATGTGAAGATGGAGAAGGCAGAGATTGAGGTGATGCATCTGCAAGCTGAGGAATGCCAAGGACTGCTGGCAAACTTCAGACGCTAGAAAAGACAAGAAAGGATTGTCTTCTACAGGACTCAGATTGAGCATGGTCCTGTCAACACCTTGATTTCAGACTTCTAGTTTTCAGAACGGTTGTTTTAAGTAATCCATTTTTAGTATTTTGTTATGACAGCCCTAGGAAATGAAGACAATTTTTGGTACTGGGAAGTGGGGTGCTGTAGTAACAAATACCTAAAAAGTGGCTTTGGAGTTGGGTAAAAGGTAAAGGCTAGAAGAATTTTGAGGTGCTTGATAGTAAAAGTTTAGATTACCTTGAAAAGACAGTTTTTAGAAATATGGACAATTCTGCAATTGATGACAATTCTGGTGAGGGCTCAGAAAGAAATGAAACAAGCTATAAAGAAAGAGTCTTAGTAATCAAAACAGCATAGTATTGGCACAAAGACAGACCTTTAGACCAAAGAATTGAATTGAGAGTTTAGAAGTCAACCCTAACAATTATGATCAACTGATTTTTGACAAGGGTGCCAAGTCCATTCAATGGGAGAAAGAATAGTCTTCTCAACAAAAGGTGCTGGGAAAACTGGATGTCCCTGTGCAAAAGAATGAAGGTGGACCCCTACCTCTCACTAAATACAAAACTCAACTCAAAATGAATCATAGACCCAAATATAAGAACCAGAACTATAAAACTCCTAGAAGAAAACAGGGAAACATCTTCAGGACTTGTGTTAGGCAATGGTTTCATAGACTTTACACCCAAAGCACAAGCAACAAAAGAAAAATAGATAAATGGGACCCCATCAAAATTAAAAACTTTTGTGCATTAAAGGACTTTACCATGAAAATAAAAAGACAACCTACTCAATGGGAGAAAATATCTGGAAACCCCAATCTGCTAAGGATTTAATATCCAGAATATAGAAAGAGCCCATCCTACAACTCAAAAACAAAAAGACAACCCATTTTAAAAATGGGCAAAAGACTTGAATAGCCATTTCTCCAAAGAAAATATACAAAGGAAAAAAAAAAAAAAAAAAAAAAAAGGATGAAAAGATGCTCAATATCACAAGCTATTAGGGAAATGCAAATCAAAACCACAATTAGATACCATTTCACAGCCACTAGAATGACTACTATTAAAAACATAAAATAACAGTTGTTGGAGAGGATGTTCATTATTGGTGGGAATGTAAAATGGTGCAGCTGCTATGGAAGACAGTTTGGTGATTCCTCAGAAAATTAAGTATAAAAGTACATTTTAACCTGGCAATCCCACTTCTAGGTATATACCCAAAAGATTTGAAAGCAGGGACTAGAACAGATATTTGCATACTGATGTTCATAGCAGCATTATTCACAATCGCCACAAGATGCAAGCAACTCAAGTGTCCATCGAATGATGAATGTATAAATATAATGTGGTATATATATATACAAAGGTATATTGTTCAGCTGGAATAAATGAATTAAAAAAGGAATGAAGTTCTGATACATACAACAACATGGATGAACCTTGAAGACATCATGTTAAGTGAAATAAACCAGACACTAAAGGACAAATATTGTATGACCTCACTATTGGACACTGGAGGGACACTGGTATAAAGTGGCAGAGAACTTGGCTAAATTGTGTGTTCTGTTGGATAGAAAGCAGAACTTATAAATGATTAACCTGAATATTTAGCTGAGGAGATTTCCAAGAAAAGCTTGGAAGGTGTTGTTGATTTGAAGCTGTATGTACCCCATAAAAAACATGTTCTTTAATCTATTCCTGTGAGTGTAAGCCCATTGAAAGTAGGCTTTTTGATGAGGCTACTTCAGTTGAGGTGTGAACCACCTCAAACAGGATGGGTCTTAATCCTCTTACTGGTGTCCTTTATAAGAGAATGAAATTCAGACAGAGAGGAAAAAAAAAATCACAGAAGCAAGAAACTGAAATCAACAAAACCTGGAGGAGAAGGAAGAGACCAGCAGATGCTGCCATGTGGCAGAGGAGGCAAGGATCACCGGCAGCTAGTCCTCAGGAAGAAAGCGTCGCCTTGATGATGCCTTGATTTGGGCATTTCCTTGGCCTCAACTTTATGCTAATAAATCCCCATTGTTTAAGTTAACATATTTCATGTTTTTTGCTTTAAGTAGCCTGGAAAACTAAAACAGAAGGTGTGGCCTGGTTTCTTCTGGCTGCTTATAATAAAATGTGAGAGGAAAGAGATAAATTGAGGAATGAATTAGTAAGCAAAAAGGAACTAGCTCTTGATGATATGGAAAATTCTCAGCCTGCCCAGGTACTGTGCTCTGGGGACAAGGCCAAGGGCGTGGCTGGGCCACCCTTTGCTCAGAGAGGTTAGACATGTGACTCCTGAAGCTATTCAACCATCTCAACAGAAGCCAGGAATAGAGATGTGGTTATCCAGGAAAGATCTCTTGCAGGACCCTCTTGTCTGATAGCTTGGACCCTCATGAATTGCACAGGAGATCTACCAAATTTGGGGGAATTTTTTATCAGCATGAACACCCCAGCCTGGACTGAAAGGAACAGAGGCAGGATGAAATGAAGGAAGAATGACTCCAAGTACAGAGCCTTGAATGCAGAGGCCTGGGCCGACAGGACCCCCTCAAGCCTGGAGGGCAGGGCAGCCATCCCCAGCAGGGTGAGAGGGTGGGGTATCTGCCCCAACTGGGCCCACAGGACAGAGCATTGAGCCCCAGAGGATTATTCTCAGGCCTTGAAATGGAATGGAATTTTCTCTGCTAGGTTTCAGACTTGCTTGGAACTTGTGACACTTTCTTTCCTTCCGATTTCTCCCCTCTGGAATGGGAATGTCTACCTTATACCTGTCCCACCTTTGCGATTTGGAAGCAGATAATTTGTTTTCTAGGGTTCATGGGTCCACAGATGGAGAGGAGTTTTGACCCAGGGTGGACCATAAGCAGAATTTCACCTTTTTTCTGAAATTTAGATGATTTAGAAGATGAGATATTGGATTTAGATTGATGCTGAAATGTGTTTGGTCTTCTGGGGATGGTGGGATGCCACGTGGGAAGGACATAAATTTGGGGAACCAGAGGGCAGACTATTATGGTTTGAATTGTGTCCCCTGCAAAAAGATATATCCAAGTCCTAATCCATAGAATCCTCAGAATGTAACCTTATTTGAAAACAGGGTCATTGCAGACAGAATTAGTTAAGATGAGGCCAAACTGGGTTAAGGTGTGTCCTAACAATATGACCCGTGTTATTATGAGAAGAGGGAAATTTGGATAAATAGGCAACACTGAGGAGAAGGCTGTGTGATGACAGAGGCAGAGATTGAAGTGTTGTAGCTGAAAGCCAAGGAACACCAAGGATTGTTGGCAAACCACCAGGAGCTAGGAAGAGGCAAGGAAGGATTTTACCCAACAGGTTTCAGAGGAAGCGTGACCCTGCTGACACCGTCATTTCAGACCTCTATCTTCCAGAACTGTGGGACAGTAAATTGCTATTGTTTTAAGCTACCAAATTATGGTACTTTGTTCCAGCAGCCAAGGAAACTACGACAGAGGCTTTTAGAGAAGGCCTGTTGAAATTCCAGCCTATCCACCTACTAGCTGTGTGATCTCAGGCAAGTTACTTAACCACTCTGAGCCTCAGTTTCCTCATTACAGATGTCAGTTAACAATGCCTACTTTGCAGAATTCTTTGGCTATTGAACAAGATAATGTGTGAAGATACTGGATATATAGTAGATGCTAAGATATGTTTCCCTTCCCTTGGTGCCCTCAAGCTTCACATAACACCTCTGTAACAAAGACTCCCCTCCCCACCCCACCCCCAAATAATAATGGCTGCAATCAGAGATTTATTTCTCTCTCATTTAACAGTCTGAACATAAGGAGTCCAGGCTAATAGGGTAGTTCTGTGGTGTCAGGCAACCAATCTCCTTCTATCTTGTTGTTCTGCCGTCCTCAATAAGGGGCTTCGATCTAGTGGTTTAGGATGTTGATTTCCAGCTAACAGGATGGTGCGAAGGGGCAGTGGATAGCAAGCCCCTCCTTCTGAGGGCATGATCTGGCACTTGCATATCCCATTGGGCTGAACACGAGCCAGAATCCAAACTGTAGTACCCTATTTTTTGGTTAAAATCCTAGCTCTACCACTTACTGAGTGGCCTTGATCAAGTCATGTAATGTCTTTGTGACGCTGTTTACTAATACTTCATGAGGTTATTGTGAAAATTAAATGGGTTAATATTTATGAAACAGGTTAGTAACTGGCACACATAAAGGTGTGAGCTTTTTTTTTTTTTTTTAATTTGTTTAGCCACATGGCCACATCTAACTGCAAGGGAGGCTGGGGAATGTCTTTAACCAGGTGACTATGTGTCCAGCTAAAACTTTAGGGTTCTATCACTAAAGGATGATGGGGAGAGTGGACATTAGGAGACGCTAGAGTCTCTGTTGCTAAAATACCTGAAGAGACTGCTGAAGAGAGGTGACTGCCATCTCCAATTAGGGTTTTTTTTTTAAAAAAAAAACACTATAGAAACTCCTCCTGTGTCATGGGTGGGTGTGACCCTTTCTCCGAGATGGACAGGATCTTACAAATAATAACGATTATGTGTGAGGCTTTGTGCCCAACTCAGTCTTAATTGTTCCTGACAACTGGTTTAGAGGTCCAACAATGCTCTGGTTTTACAGAAAGCACCAGCTCTTTCTGTCCTCTCTTCTGCTCTT
This sequence comes from Choloepus didactylus, assembly GCF_015220235.1. Taxonomy (NCBI): domain Eukaryota; kingdom Metazoa; phylum Chordata; class Mammalia; order Pilosa; family Megalonychidae; genus Choloepus; species Choloepus didactylus. The sequence goes on from NC_051307.1 coordinate 184,436,682, forward strand.
TACTGAGTGCTTACCATCTGAAGGCACTAGGCTAGGTGTTCACAGTGGATCCTGTTTTCTCTGGCAGTGCCATTATTCCTTCGAGTTTATGATATATTTTGAGGTTCTTGCAGGGAAGGCACCAGCACTGACAAGCATAGATCCCAACAAGGCAGCCTGTTGCTCCTTCTCCATCAGCCCCCACCCCCAGTGCCAGGAACTCTAACTGGCTTTACTGGTTACAGATTCACCAGGTCAAGGGAGGGGAAGAACTGGAGATCAGTTTGTCATCCAGTAATATGCCTGAGACTAATATAATTTAGCCTGTGCAAACAAGGCCTTGCTACCCAGGAGAGAGCCTTTTCCCCCAACTCCCAAAGAAAGCACATGCTGGAGCTGAAGGAACAGTTACTATTCTTCAAGCAAAGTGGAACTGAACATGGGAATTAAAGCAACAAATAAACAAGGGGGTGATTCCTTGCATTATAAATAGATAGGTGTTACAATTCCTGTAGTAACCCCATAATACATTTTACCATTTATTTCCCAGCACCCCTTCAAGAATGCCTACTTAAATGCACCTTTTTATATAAATTTGTTATTTTATTGGTGTTCCTTAGTGACAGTCCTTGGCTAAAGACCTTACCTACCTTCAAATCTATCAGCTCCATTATCTCTCCCCAGTAAAAGAGCTTATCATCTATAAACAAACATTTAAATGTTCCTTAGCTTCTGCAACTCAAAGGAACCCTCCAATTAATTCTTCTAAAGCAGAAGTATTTGGTAAGTAAATAACCCTCTCTAAATTGCCTGCTTAATGTGCTCCTTTCGGAGTGTCTTCTGGGGAAGATGTTAGGGTATAATTACTCTGCTTTTCATCTTTGCTGTCCCATTTGTTGGTTGTGCTTCTGATTTCATTTTAGAAGGTTCCTGGCACTTCTGTGGGTGTAGCCAGCTTTGCGAGGACAGGTCTTTGCTCATCCAGCACCTTGGGCAGAGGAATTCACACGTGGGCGCCTAATTAATGCTAATGAATGAAAGGTGCTGGTGTGGGGACATTCAAATTCACCTCTGTTTCAAGTCTTTATAGGAGAGCCTGGAGTTTCCCTCAGTTCCTAAAAATAAAGCCTGTAGGTTCTGACCCTTGGAACCCCAGCAAAATGATAGTAAGAAACAGAAGGTATTTTTAGCAGCCTCCATTCTATGGAACTTCCAGGGCGGCTCCTCCAAACTGAGTGCATCTCCTTCCTGAATCCAAGTCCATCTCTCCTGGGCATCAACTTCAGATACAGAAGTTGGTGAGTTTCTGTCTGTTTGTGATTTATGCTGCCTGTTTCCTTTTTGGATAAAACTTGCCCTCCCTTCCACAGACCTCAGTTATTTTCTGCTCTGCAACCTGGCATGGGGGTTTACTAAGCCACCATTATGGCCCAGGCACGTCTTCGGAGAAAGTTAATCAGCATTGCCCATCCCCACCTTATCCTCTTACTGATCCTTATTTTCATGGAAATATTACATATACCACCAACTTAATTTTCTACTGGTTCATAAAGATGATTACTGAAAAGTCTACAGACTGATAGTCTCAAATAGCTGACCCTGCCTTTATTCACCCCTCTAAGATTATATATGGACCCACACACGTACACACACACACACACACACACACACACACACACACACACACTTATCTGCAACTGGTTCTTCCTGTCATAAATGTTCATTGACAGAATTTCTCCAAATCTTCCCCTTTGCCAAGCACAATTTAGTAAATGTTCATTGAACGAATGGAGGAGGTAGGGCCTATTGTTTCCTGTGCTGGGAAGCAAGGAGAGCTGAAAACTTCCTCTAGCTGCATCTTCTAGCAAACATGCTGGTCCAGCACTTCCTGACAGGAGGGGCTGTGTCCCTTCTCGTGGAATTCTCTCCTTGTTCTTTGCCAAGATAACTTTGAATGACCTTGAAAATAGTTTAAATGCCTGCTCCTTGAGCAAAATGAAAGGCAAACCTTGTCACTGCCCCGTGTGCAGGGTTGACCCTACGTCCAGCCCTGGCCTGGCAGGGGTCACACCAATCACTGATTTATTGGTCTGTCTCCCACTCTCTTAACGACATATTCATTGGGGGAATGGACAGTGCCTTACTGACCTGTGTGTCCCTGCATGGCACAGCATAGATGTTAAATAAATATTCGTGTAGCCAGTAAATGAGGCTAAGAACTCTGGGGAGTCTACCTTTCTCATTGAGATGAAGACTTCTAAGAAGTTTTTTTAAATCACTGAATTAATGGAATTATTTAGAGTCAAGGCAGAACTTGGCAACAGTGGGTTATCAACAAATTAGCTAGTATTATTATTATCATTACATCTTCCAAGAAGCCGTAATTCTAAATAAGATGATTGTTAATATCCCTCAATATTTCCCAATCTTAACCTTCCTTGGTATGCTGGTTTGGAACTATTATGTACCCCAGGATAGACTATATTCTTTAATAAAATCTTTTGGGGGCAGACCTGTTATTAATGGGATCTTTTGATTAGGCTGTTTCCAAGGAGATGTGACCCACCCAACTGTGGGTGAGACCTTTTGATTAGATTATTTCTATGGACATCTGACCCCGCCCATTCAAGGTAGGTCTTGATTTAGTTTATTGGAGTCCTTAAGAGAGTTCAGGGGCCAACACAGATGCCAGATGCTTGGAGATGCAAACAGAAAGATGCTTGGAGATGCTGAGCTAAGAGATGAAGCCCAGAGCTTGCCCTGGAGAAGCTAAGAGAGGACCCCCAGATGCTTAGAGAGAAAGGCCCCGGGAGAACAAGCAAAGTTGCATAGGAGCTGAGAGAGAGAAGCTAAGAAAGACGGAAGTCCAGGGACATTTTGGAGAAAGCCATTTCAAAATCAGAACCCAGGAGCGAAGGACCAGCACACACCAGCCACGTGCCTTCCCAGCTGACAGAGGTGTTCTGGATGCCATCGGCCTTTCTTCGGTGAAGGCATCCTCTTGTTGATGCCTTAGTTTAGATACTTTTATGGCCTTAGAACTGTAAATTTGTAATATACCATTCCTGGTATATTGTATCACCAGCAGCTTTAGCAAACTGGAACACTGGCTTCAGAAAACCCTTTTCTGCCCTCAGCACCATCCCATTTATTTCACATTTTTCTCAGCACTAGCCTCAGTAGTTCCTCCAGTTCCTCTGCTCTTAGAGTCACCTACTCTACCTGAGCGCTATGTCCTCTGAGGCCTCTCAGGAGAGACTGGGGGTCTGCGGGGGTTGGGGAGGGAGAACAGGGTCTTCTCCCTTTGCCTGAATCAGAGGGTGCCAATCGATGTGTTCTATTTGACTCACAAAGGTGACACACAGAGTGTTGTTTTGTGTTGTTGTTTTCTTTTAAACTTTTTATTGTATTAACACATATACAACTCAAATTTTCCCATTTTAACCACTTTTGGGTACAATTCAGTGGTATTAATTACATTCACAATAATGAGCTGCCATCACCTACATCCATTACCCAGACTTTTTCGTCACCTCATACAACTCTGTATCCATTAAGCAATAACTCCCCCCCTCCTCATCCCCATTTCCCTGTTCACTATAATCTACTATCTATTTCTAAGAATTTGCTTATTCTAGATATTTCATATAAGGAAGATCATACAATATTCTTTTGCATCTGACTTATTTGACTCAACAGGGTGTCTTCAGGGTTCATCCATGCTGTAACAGAACTTCATTTCTTTTTATAGCTGAATACTATTTCACTGTATTTATACACCATTTTGTTTATCCCTTCATCTGTTGATGGACACTTGAGTTGCTGTTCTAGTTTGCTAATGCTGCCGGAATGCAAAACACCAGAGATGTATTGGCTTTTATAAAAGGGGTTTATATGGTTACACAGTTACAGTCTTAAGGCCATAAAGTGTCCAACGTGACACATCAGCAATGGGGTACCTTCACTGGAGGATGGCCAATGGTGTCCGGAAAACTTCTGTTAGCTGGGAAGGCACATGGCTGGCATCTCCTCTAAAGTTCTGGGTTCAAAATGGCTTTCTGCCAGGATGTTCCTCTCTAGGCTGCAGTTCCTCAAAAATATCACTCTCAGTTGCTCTTGGGGTGTTTGTCCTCCCTTAGCTTCTCTGGAGCAAAAGTCTGCTTTCAACAGCCATCTTCAAACTGTCTGTCATCTGCAGCTCCTCTCTCAGCTCCTGGGCATTCTTCAGAGTGTCCCTCTTGGCTGTAGCAGCTTGCTCCTTCTGTCTGATCTTATATAGTGCTCCAGTAACTTAATTCAGACCCACCCTGAATGGGCGGGCCAACACCTCCATGGAAATTATCCAATCAGAGTCATCACCCACAGTTGGGTGGGGCACATCTCCATGGAAACACTCAAAGAATTACAATTTAATTAACACTGATAGGTCTGCCCACACAAGATTACATCAAAGATAATGGCATTTGGGGGGACATAAAACATTAAAACTAGCACAGTTGCTTTGACCTTTTGACTATTGTGAATAATGCTGCTATTAACATTAGTGTACAAATACTTGTTCAAGTGCCTGCTTTCAGTTCTTTAGGATATATTTCAAGAAGTGAAATTGCTGGGTCATATGGTAATTGTATGCTGAACTTTCTGAGCAACTGTCAAGCTGATTTCCACAGTGGCTGTCCCCTCACAGTGTTTTAAAATAATGGGCCTTAGTTGCTAATATTTTAAAATCTGGATTTTGGCATCCCAAGCCCACATTCCTGCATGGCAACAGACAGGAAGCAGAGTCCCAGTTGGCTCCTTTAGCCGTCACCACAGACCACCACTCCATCTTGCCTCCTCAATTGAGTGTGAATGCTGGGGGCTGATTTCATTGCATTCCCATATACCCTTGACCCAGATTCCCTAAATGTTGCTTTCCTTCTGGTAAGCAGAAAGAGAAAACTGAAATGTTTTGTGCTCCCATGTCTCAAACTAAAGCAGAAAAATGAAAGTAAGACCCAGGAGATCATGTATTTCAGGAAAAATGGGAGCCAATGTATTCCTTTGTTTAAATGAAGAACTTTCTTCATTAAGCTCAAGTGTGTCTGGATCAAAAGAATACAATTCAAGTAGCCCTTATCTTACCTTGTCAGTCTAACCCCTGCGGTAATTTGGATTTAAGACCTTTGACCAAACTGATAGAGCTTGTTGGAACCCAAACAACCCCAGACCCTACGTTTCATTACCTAATGAATTTGGGCCCGTCTCCACCTCTTTTCAAATTGAAGACAGACCGTATTGACTGGTGGCTTTGGGGACTGAAATGGGAAAAACATTCTTACTTCTCAGCCATGCACCTAGATTCTCTACAAGACAAACATTAATAATAAGGTATTGAGAGATATGAAATTCCGTGATGGATAAACCACAAAATCAAATGTGCTTGGAGAATGTGAATTGGAATTGGAATTAAAGAATTATATTTTTTGTCAATCACAATTAATTAGTTTTAGTTTCTTGGCTTTTCTTTTTGAAATAATATCTGACTTTCAAAAAGTTGTAAAAATAGTGAGAAAAAAAAATTCTGGTAAACCTTTCACCCAAATTCCCCAAGTGTTCACATCGTCACAGTGTAAGGTCAAAATCATGAAATTAACATTGATACATTGCTGTTATCTAATCCCCCAAATTTTTTCAAATTTCACCAATTGTCACACTAATGTTCTGGGTTTGTTTTTGTTTTTGTTTTTGTTTGACCCAAGATCTAATCCAGAACTTCACATTGCCTTTAGATGTCATGTCTCCTTAATCTCCTTTGGCTGGGAACAATTCCTCAGGATTTCTTTGTCTTTCATGGCCTTGACACTTCACAAACTGTCTTTCAATTTCAGTCTGTCTACTGTTACCTCATGATTAAATTCAGGTTATGCATTTGGTAAAAAATACCACAGAAGTAATGTTCAGTCATTCTCAGTGCATGATATAAGGAGATACCTGTTGTCTCGTAGTGTCCCATAGGCTTCTTCACTGAAGTTATTAATTATAAAGGGAAAAAATGTATTTTATGGGGAGATACTTTGAGATTATGTAAAAATCCTTTTTCTCATTGTATTAGTCAGGATTCCCTAAGGAAACAGAACCAACAAGAGATGTCTATAAATATTATGAGATTTTTATAAGAATTGTCTCATACGACTGTGGGGATGTGCAAGTCCAAATTCCGGAGGGCAGGTTGCAAGCTGGAAACTCCTATGAAGGTTTTTGATGAACTCCCAAGGAGAAGCTGGCTACTAGAAGTAGAGAAGGAAATTCTCTCTTCTGACTGTGGAAACCATCACTTCTTTTAAAGTTTTTAAAGGTTTCAACTGATTGGATGAGACTTCTCTTATTGCTGAAGGCAATATCCTCAGTTGAGTGCAGATGTAATCAGCCATAGGTGCAATCAACTTCCTGATGGTTTAAGTCCATGAAATATCTTCACAGTAATAATCCAGCCAGTACTTGCTTAGCCAAACAACTGGATACCATAACCTGGCCAAATTAACACATGAATTTAACCATTACAGTCCACCCCTTATCAATTTGGCAGCCACACGCATCTCCTTGAACCTTACTTAATCTCTAAATAAAAACAATAACAGACATATTTTCACCTAACAATACTCAGTTGTCCTGTGTACAACCAGAAATGCATGAACTCTCCCCAAGATAGGGTGCAATTCCTTGGGTAATGCTCACTTTTAAACTTAATATCTTACAACTTAAATACTATGACATGCATGAAGCTAATACCACTGATGTCATGTAAGGGGATAAGACAGGGAAGAAAACAAAGTTATTTACTTTATGTATATATACAAACATGCTCATAACAAAACAAGGAAGAAATATTCATAACCATTACAATCCTCATTTCAGTAACTGGTCACCTGGTTGTAGTTTGTATTTATAACTACCTTCTTCCACTACCCATTCCATGTTCCCTCTACTCTCAGCAAGCACTTCAGCTAGCTCTGTTTTTTTGCCTGGTGGGGTGACCCAAACCTTCATTCCTGAAGTTTCTAGGCCATTGGTGTCTTGCCTAGATTGGGTTGCTGCAGTTTTCCATTGACTTTAATCACAGGGCATGGTAGTACTAACAGACACCCTAGGGGATCTCCCGTATTCCAGGAAAATTCTTCTTCACCTCCCTTGTGTAGTTGCAGTGCTATTTCCCCATGGCAGTCAGGATCAAGCACACCAGTAAGTACAGTAATTCCCTTCCTTGCCTGTTGATTCAGAGGCATAAGAAGCCCAAAGCAACCAGGTGGCAGTCTTAATCCTCAATTCAATGGAATTGTTGTTGTGTCTCCTGGCAGAAGCACTCCTCTTTTAGGAACTAAGATCTGGAGACCAAGGGAGTTTAACGTTGCAGGGAAAGGAAGAAAAGTTTTTTCTAGTGGAGCACTAGTCATGCCACTACCATTTATACCCTTTGATTTCTGGACCCAGGAATCCTGACTATGGAATAAACAGCACCATAGAGTAGATGCTGACTTAGAGCATACATAGCCTCCTTGAGAACATTGCCTGGCCCTGCAAGGTACTTCCACCTAGTTGGCAGTCTAATTGAGCTTACAAAAGGTCATTCCATCATTCTATCAATCCAGCTGCTTCAGCATAATGGGGAACATGATAAGACCAGTGAATTCCATGAGGATGTGCCCATTCCTGTACTTCATTTACTGTAGAGTGGGTTCCTTGATCAGAAGCAATGCTGTGTGGAATACCATGATGGTGGATAAGGTATTCTATGAGTCTACAGTTGGTAGTTTGGGCAGAAGCATTGCATGCAGGGAAGGCAAACCCCATATCCAGAGCATGTGACTATTCCAATTAGAAAAAAATGCTGCCCCTTCCATGATGGAAATGGTCCAGTGTAACCAACCTGCCACCAGGTAGCAGACTGATCACCTAGGTGAATGGTGCCATACTGGGGAGTGAGCATTGTTCTCTGCTCCTGGCAGATTGGGCACTCAGCAGTGGCTGAGTTAGCCTTAGTGAGTGGAAGTCCATGTTGCTGAGCCCATGCATAACCTCCATCCCTATCAACATGACCACTTTGTTCATGAGCCCATTGGGCAATGACAGGAGTGGCTGGGGAAAGAGGCTGACTGCTTTCCACAGAACAGTTCATCTTATCCACTTGATTATTAAAACCTTCCTCTGCTGAATCACCCTCTGGTGAGTATTCACACTGGACACAAATATATTTAAGTTTTTGCCCACTCAGAAAGGTCTATCCATATACCTCTTCCCCAGACCTCTTTGTCACCAATTTTCCACTCATGTTCCTTCCAAGTCCCTGACCATCCAGCCAAACCATTGACAACAACCGTAAATCAGTATACACATGCAACTCCTGCCATTTCTCCTTCCAAGCAAAATGAACAACCAGGTGTACTGCTCGGAGTTCTGCTCACTAGGAGGATTTCCCTTCACCATTGTCCTTCAGTGTCCCAGAAAGGGACTGTAGTGCTGAAGTTGTCCATTTTCGGGTGGTACCTGTATATCATGCAGAACCCTCTGTAAACTAGGCCCAGGGTTTCTCTTCCTCAGTCAACTGACTGTAAGGAACTCCCCAAGAGGCCATAGCTGTGAGCTGGGAAGGAGAAGGTAATGTGGTGGGAGTGAGGACCATTGACATTACTTCCTCATGTAACTTATTTGTGCCTTCAGGACCTGCTTGATCACTATCTCGTATTTCATTTTATGATAGAGTGCTGCTATGCATGCCCGATTCTATGGTGTGGTGGGTCAGACAACACCTAATTCATGATATGTAATTCAGGTCTCATGGTAACTTTGTGGCCCACGGTTAAGCATTCAGTCTCTTCTATGGCCCAGTAGCAGGCCAAAAAGCTGTTTCTCAAATGGAGAGTAGTTATCAGCAGAGGATGGCAAAGCTTTGTTCCAAAACCCTAAGGGCCTGTGTTGTGATTCTCCTATAGGAGCCTGCCAGAGGCTCCAAACAGCATCTCTACTTGCCACTGACACTTCCAGCACCTTTGGAGCTGCTGGATCATATGGCCCACGTGGCAGAGCAGCTTGCACAGCAGCCTGGACCTGTTGCAAAGCATCCCTTGTTCTGGTCCCAACCCCAAACTAGCAGCTTTTCCAGTCACTTGGTAAATGGGCTGGAGTAGCACACCCAAATGAGAAATGTTGTCTCCAAAATCCAAAGAGGCCAATTAGGTATTGTTTCCCCTTTTTGGTTGTAGGAGAGGCCAGATGCAACAGCTTATTCTTCACCTTAAAACGGATATCTCAACATGCTCTACACCACTGGGCACCTAGAAATTTCACTGAAGTGAAATGATCCTATATTTTTGTTGGATTTTTCCTCCCACCCTCTGACAAACAAATGCCTTATCAGTAAGTCTAGAGTAGTTGCTACTTCTTACTCACTAGGTCCAATCAACATGATATCATTAATATAATGGACCAATGTGATGTCTTATGGGAGGGAGAGATGATCAAGTTCCCTGTGGACTAGATTATGATATACGGCTGGAGAGTTGATATATCCCTGAAGTAGGACAGTGAGGGTGTATTGCTAGCCTTGACAGCTGAAAGCAAACTGTTTTGGGGGGTCTTAACTAATAGCAATTGAGAAAAAAAGCATTTGCCAGATCAATAGCTGCATGCTAGGTACCAGGGGTTGTGTAGATTTGCTCTAGCTAATGATACCACATCTGAGACAATAGCTGCAATTGGAGTCACCACCTGGTTAAGTTTATGATAATCCACTTTCATCCCTTAAGATTCATCTGTTTTCAGCACAGGCCAAATAAGAGAGTTGAATGGGGATGTGGTGGGAATCACCACCCCTGCATCCTTCAAGTCCTTGATAGTGGCACTAATCTCTACAATCCCACCAGAAATCTGGTATTGCTTTTGATGTATTATTTTGTAGGTAGGGACAGTTCTAGTGGCTTCCACTTGGCCTTTCCTACTGTTTCAGTTTGCTAAAACTGATGAAATGCAATATATGATCAACAGAAATGGGTTGGCTTTTACAAGGGGGATTTATTAGTTTACAAATTTATAGTTATAAGGCCAAGGAAATGTCCCAATTAAAGCATTAACAGGATGATACATGGGCTCTGAAGACAGGCTGCCAGCATCCAGGACACCTCTGTTACATGGGAAGGCACGTGGCCAGTGTCTGCTAGTCCTCTCCTGGGTTTTGTTGCTTTCAGTTTCTGGCTGCTCCATCTCTCAGCTTCTCTGAGTGCTTCTCTGAATTTCATCTTTTAGCTTCTCTGTGCCTTTTATTCTCTTATAAAGGGCTCTAGTAGGAGGATTAAGACATGCCTTGAATGGGGTGGGTCACATCTTAATTGAAATTACCTAGTCAAAGGTCCCATCCACAATAGGTCTATACCCACAGGAATGGATAAATTTAAGAACATGAGTTTCTGGGGTACCTAACAGCATCAAACCACCACACCTGCCACAATAGCCCCATTCCACAAATCACGGAACAAATGTGGGGATTCTGCCAGTTGCTGAGTATGTATATCCAATTAAACATTCCAGAACTGGGGAACTAATCACATAATAAGTCCAGGAACCCACTGGAACCAATGTGAGATCAACCCAAGATAAAACTCAATTTATTACCTGACCTCCATAAGCCCCTACTCTGACTGGTAGACTACAGTGACATTTTGGGTCTCCTGGAATTAATACCACTTTGAGTCAGTGTCTAATAATCCCCAAAATGTCTGATCATTTCCTTTTCTCCAGTGTACAGTTACCTTGGTAAAAGGTCTTAGGTCTCTTTGGGGAAGGCTGGGAGGAAGATTAACCGTGTAAATTTTCAGCAGTGTAACAGAGTCCTTCCCCAAGGATACCTGGCCTTCCCCTCATTCAGGGGGCTCTGGTCTGTAAACTATCTCAAGTCTTGGAATTGATTAAGGGGCCATGACTCTCTGTTTTTGTAATTCAAGTTAGACTTTTGTTCCCTTGACCTAGAATTCTTCCGCTTATACAGATCAAACAAGAATTTAATAGACTGCCCATCTATTTTACTTCTAGGTACCCTATGATCTACTAGCCAATGCCATAGGTCTCTGTGACTCACTCAGACTACTTTGATTACTGCTTTGAGTCTGCTATCCATTATGACAGTCATGCATTCCTTGTCTTTGGTGATTAAGTGCTGCCACTTGGCTTCTGCCAAACTGGAATCCAATTATCCCCACTGTGTTTAGGGATCCAAGTTCAGTGACAGCAGTTCCTACAGTAATATCTGATATACAGAGAAGAACACCGACATAGCTCTTCAGAGATGACAGAGTTGGTCTCACAAACTTATTACTCAGTCCTGGTGAAAGGTGTGTCCTCTGGACATTCCTGGGGTAGGTGAGCAGGTCTTCCATGATAAATTCACTCTTACATTCCAATCTCTCTAAGCCTCTGATCCTTGCATCTACATTGTACCAGGGCAGTTCTGGCATTTCAACTTCAGGCAATGCAGGCCACCTTTTGGTCCATGCTTTAGCCAACCAACCAAACAAACTGTTAGAGCCCTTTCTAACTACTCAAGCTACAACACTGAATCCAGAATCTCTGCTTAGTGTGCCCATATCAGCCTGATCCAACTTTATATTTCTTCTACCATTGCCCCACACCCTTAATATCCATTCCCACACATATTCCTTTGATTTCTCTATATATAAATTGGAAATATCATGCAGTTCTTTTGGAGTATAGCACTCGTCCTCATGGGTCACACTTTACCTCACCTTTTCGACCCTATTGGGACTTCAGTCTAGTTATAGATTTGGAAGAAAAGAGGGGTGATGGGGGTGGGTCACAAGAAAAATTAGAAGTGTCTTGCAAGCCAACTATCTCAGCATTCCATTGCAGTTTCATCTGGTGAAACAGGATTAATCTCTTCAAACAGAGGAGTGAGGGCTGTTTCCTCAGGAGAAGTGGTTACAGGTTTATCAGGCACAGCAGGATTAATCTCTTCAGATGGAGGCTGGATGGCAGATTCCTCAGGGCAGACCATGGCGGGTTCATCTGACAAAGACTAAGCAGAATCTAGGGTTTCAATGTCCCCACCACCACCATTATCAACCCATATGTCCCCATTCCAATTTTCAGGATCCCATTCCTTTCCAGTCAGAGCCCTCACTCTAACAGCAGACAACTGCAAGGTTGGGAATTTAGTTTATGTTGTAATTCAACTACTTGCACAATGAGACTCTAGGTCTGGTTTTCAGAATCTCAAGGCTGCAGCTATAGGAAGTAGAATTTTCTTTCAGGGCACACATAGACACTTTCACATCCTTCATGCAGCACGTAAGTTGGGCATTTGAAGCCTTGAGTTCATCCCTTTCATAATTGTGAATAATATATGTTGTGTATACACAATATATAATCCAGTGTATTTAGGAACAACCAGCCACCATCATTAAACCTTTTTACTCCACAAAACTCTGTTAAGTCATCAAAAACACTCATCCAGAGCCTTGCCTCTTATAGGTATTTGTGTAGCCATGTCCAAGAGTGATATGTTATGTATATTTATTACCAACTCATGTCATAGACTATCAGTGTCATCTTGATTGTTGTAAATAGAGTCATTAGTGCATATGAATCTAATCAAATTAGAGAGTTGATTCAAAAACCCTTAGAACCAATTTAGAATTCTCATCCTTAATATTATAATTCTCAGGAACCTTTTCCAGTACCAAAGCTGTATTAGTCATGGTTCTCTAGGGAAACAAAACCAACAGGAAATATCCATAAATATTATATTTTCATAAGAATTGTCTCATATGACTATGGGGATGAGCAAGTCCAAATTCTGTAGGGCAGGCTGCAAGCTGGGAACTCCTATGAGGGTTTTTGTTGCATTCCACAGGAGAGGCTGGCTGGCTGAAGTAGAGATGGAAATTCTCTCTTCTGACTGCAGAAAACATCACTTCTTCTTTTAAAGCCTTTATCTGGTTGAATGGAACTTCTCTCATTGTTGAAGCCAGTCTCCTCAGTTGATTGTAGGTGTAATCAGCCATATGCAATCAATGATTTAAGTCTGCAAAAAATCCTCACTGTAATAATCAGGCCAGGGCTTGCTTGACCAGACAACTGGATACCATAACCTGGCCAAGTTGACTCATTAACTCAACCATCACATTCACTTTAGCATTCATTGGTGATTCTTGCCTGAAACAACCATAATTAATTTTAAACTAGGATAATAATGAGAAATATGTGGTGGACAAACCTTTAAAATGTACATGGTCCAGTTTCCTAAAGCTGCTGTTATGCAAAATACCAGAAATGGTATGTTATAAAGGGAATGGCTTTTGTAAAGTGAATTTATTAGGTTACAGATTTACAGTTCTAAGGCCAGAAAAGTGTCCAAACTAAGGCATCAACAAGAGGATGCCTTCACTGAAGAAAGGCCAATGGCACCTGGAACACCTCTGTCAGCTGGGAAGGCACATGGCTGGGGTCTGCTGTTTCTTTGCTCCCAGGTCCTGGTTTCAAAATGGCTTTCTCCACAATGTCTCTGGATGTCTGTCTCTTAGCTTCTCTCTCTCAGCTCCTGTGCCTCTTTGCTTGTTCTCCCAGAGCATTTCTCTCTAAGTGTCTGGGGTCCTCTCTTGGCTTCTCTGGGGCAAACTCTGGGCTTCATCTCTTAACTCAGCATCTTCAAATGTCTTTCTGTCTGCATCTCCAAGCATCTCTAAGCATCTGTGTTGGCTCTTAGCTTCTCTCCAAAATGTCTCTCTCAGCTTCTCTCAATTTCTCCCCTCTGTGAGCTCTCTTAAAGGACTCCAGTGATCTAATCCAGATCCACCCTGAATGGGCAGGGTCCACACCTCCATGGAAATGATCTAATCAAAAGGTCTCACCTACAGTTTGGTGGGTCACATCTCCATGGAAGCATTCAATCAAAAGTTTCCACCGAACAAGATTGGATTAAAAAATCATGGCTCTTCTGGGGTTCATAACAGTTTTAAACTGGCACAATAACTTATAAATGAGAATGTTCCTTGGTTCACTGTCAGCAGGTGGAAGTCACAAGGTATCCATTTATTTCACTGAACAATTAATAAGCCTGGGCCCCTCTTGAATGGCTTGGGCCACACACCCTTGGGAGTGTTATTTCTCATAACTTTTGCTTGCTGCTTTGCTGGTTTGGAGCTGTTACATACCCCCAGAAAAGGCCATGCTTTTTAAATCATGGGGCAGACTTATTGTAGGTGGGACTTTTTTTATTCAGTTTTATTGAGATATATTCACATACCATACAATCATCCATGGTGTACAATCAGCTGTTCACAGTACCATCCTATAGTTGTACATTCATCACCCTAATCTAGTTTTGGACATTTTCCTTACACCAGAAAGAATCAGAATAAAAAAAGAACACCCAAATCACACACCCCCATTCCACCCTATTTTTCATTTAGGTTTTGTCCCCATTTTTTCTACTCATCCATCCATACACTGGATAAAGGAAGGCAGTGTGATCCACAAGGTTTTCACAATCACACTGTCATCCCTTGTAAGCTACATTGTTATATATAATCGTCTTCAAGAGTCAAGGCTACTGGGTTGGAGTTTGGTGGTTTCAGGTATTTACTTCTAGCTATTCCAATATATTAAAACCTAAAAAGTGTTATCTATATAGTGCGTAGGAATGTCCACCAGAGTGACCTCTCGACTCCATTTGAAATCTCTCAGCCACTGAAGCTTTATTTTGTTTCATTTCGCATCCCCCTTTTGGTCAAGAAGATGTTCTCAATCCCACAATGCTGGGTCCAGATTCATCCCTGGGAGTCATATCCTGCAGTTCCAGGGAGATTTACACCCCTGGGAGTCAGCTGTAGGTGGGACTTTTTGATTAGGTTGTTTCAATTGAAATGTGACCCAGCCCATTCAAGGTGGTTCTTAATACTTTACTGGAGTCCTTTATGAGAGGATAAAAGGCATTTAGAGAGAGCAAAGAGACATTTGGAGAGATCTTAGAGAGATAGAAATGCCCTAGAGCTGCTAAGAGAGAACCCACAGAGCCTCACAGGGAAGGCCACTGGAATCAGAAGCTGAAAGCAATGAAATCCTGGAGCGAAGGATCAGCAGATGCGAGCCATATGCCTTGCTATCTGACAGAGGAACCCTGGATGCCAGCAGCCTTTCTTAAGAGAAGGTATCCTCTTGTTGATGCCTTAATTTGAACACTCTCATGGCCTTAGAATTGTAGCTTGTAATTCAATAAATCCCCATTGTTAAAAGTCAACCCATTTCTGGTATATTGCATTCTGGCAGTTTTAGCAAACTGAAACATTGGGTAATATGGGCTTGTAGAAAGCATATTTCAGACCCTGTACAACCCTCAGCCCTACACCCCACACATCCCCTTCATTCCATGCAAATGTATCTCCTTAGATTCTTCTGTACCTGCTTGCACATGACTCATTCATCCTGACACTGTAGTGTCACTTGGGCTGTTTCCTGTAGGCTGGGGTGATGTCCCACTTTCCCACCGTCTCCATTCTTACAAACGGGATACTTCCTGCAAATCTCAGCTCAAAGCTCTGTTCTGAATGAAGTCTGATGGGAATGGTAGGCTTACCTTTTCTTACTTTGACATTTTTCTGCACTTAAGAATAAAGTTTTCTCCTCAGCATTCACTCAACACATGCATGGGTGAAACAAAAAGGGACTAATTCAGAGTCCCTCAAGAAGTGAAGTACATAAAATTAATGAATTCCAAAATAAAGAAGAGAAGAACAAAGCTTTATGGTAATCCAGAGGAAAAGAAAATTATTTCAATCTGGAGGAAATCACAGAAAAGGGGTCATTTGAAATAGGCCTTGAAGGATACAGATTTTGAGCTGTGAGTGAAAGTAGAAGGTTTTTTAGGCTGAGAGAAAAGCTGGTTATGGGCAAAAAGTTAGTCACACCTATAGAGATGTATGAAAATGTGTTTGGGCTGGAATGGGAAGCAATCTAGTGTGGCTGGGAGAAGGGATAGGAAAGGAGACTGAAAAGATTAGTTAATCCATCTTATAAAAGGCTTTACTGTGTCCACAGTGTGGTGTTAGCCCGGGTTTGAATCTGGGCTTTCAGGACAATAATTTTTTTCAGGAAGATGGGTTGGATAAGAGTGTTATTAGAGGAATGGACACTGTTCCAAGTTTGCTAATGCTGCTGGTAAGAAAAATACCAGAAACGGATTGGCTTTTATAAAGGGGGGCTATTTGGTTACAGTTCTGAAGGCATCAACAAAAGGATACCTTCACTGAAGAAAGGCCAATGGCATCCAGAACATCTCTGTCAGTTGGGAAGGTACATGGCTGGCGCCTGCCGTTCCTTTGCTCCCAGGTTGCATTTCAAAATGGCTTTCTCCAAAATGTCTCTGGGTTTCTCTTAGCTTAGCATCTCCAAATGTCCTTCTGTCTGCATCTGCAAGCATCTCTAAGCATCAGCAAGCATGTCTGTTGGCTACTAGCTTAGCATATCCCAGGGCACTTTCGTCTCTCTACTCTCTGTGAGCTCCCTTTACAGGACCCTAGTAAACTAATCAAGACCCACCTTGAATGGGTGGGGTCAAATCTCCATGGAAACATTCAATCAAGAGGTCACACCCTAATCAAAAAGATTAATAACTCTGCCCCCACAAGATTGCATTAAAGAATACGGATTTTTGTGGTGGGGGGAGCCGCATAATATTTCCAAACTGGCACAGACACCGATCAGGAGGGTTCCAGGCAGAAGATGAGTGCTTGAACTTAGGCAGCAGTTGTAAAGGAGCAGCCAATTCACAAACAACCAATGTACTATCATTTCTCTGTAATTCTGAAATCCAAAAAGCTCTGAAAACCAAAGAGTTTCTTAAGTTTGCCAAAAACTTATTTTGGTAAGAAAACCTGACTTAACATGGAATGAAGCTATTTATTGCCTTTATGTATCCTGCTGTGGTGAATTAAAAGATGGCCACAATTCTTTGCCACTCTTCTCATCCAGAGGAGATATCTCTTTCCCTCCTTTTGAATCTGAGCAGGCCTGGTAACTGACTTTGGCCAAAAGAATGTTGCAGAAATGATGGTGTGTAACTTTGAAGGTTGAGTTTTAAGAGAACTGTAGCTTCTGCTTTTGTCCCTCTTGGAAGCCAGCTGCCATGTAAAAGTTCAACTACTCTGAGGCCACCATACTCTGAGGAAGCCCAAGCTTCATGGAGGAAAGGAGGAAAGGAGGAAAGGAGGAAAGGAGGAAAGGAGGAAAGGAGGAAAGGAGGAAAGGAGGGGGGGTGCTATGTGGATGAGCACAGAAGTGCCTGAATATGAATGAAAAGTTTTTCAGCCACTAGCTGAGAGCAGCCCAGTGAATGACCCTAGCCACATGGAGCAGAAGAACCTGCCAGCCAAGCCCTGCCTGAATTTCCGACCCACAGGTTTATGAGCAAATAAAATGGTTGTTATTTTAAGCCACTAACATTTGAGGAGAATTTGTTACACTGCAGTAGATAACCCAAACACAAATTTACATCACCCATGTATTTTCATTGCAGAAAATTAGAGTATTTGATTACAGAGTATCACTCGAGACTTCACTGAGGGTGTTACATAATACATGGAATATGTACATTTTACCTTTCTAAATAAATTTTTTAAAACCTAAATTCTGAAATATATCAGGCTCCAAGGGTTTTGTGAAGGGATTGTCCTTTGTATTACAGAAATGGAATTGTCTAGACTTCCTTGCAGTCTTCCTACATTCACTAAGTATCATGCATGATGCTTTAGACTCCTTCAGCCATTTCACTTGTGTACCTATTATTTCCCCAATTGCATTATCCATTTCTCTAACTAGTAGTTCTCAAACTTCAGCATGCATCAGTCTCTTGGAGGGCTGTACAAACACAGCTTTCTGGGTACACCCTCAGAGTTTCTAATTCAATAGGTGGAGAGTGGGGTGGGGTGGGGTATGGGAGGTGATTAAATTGACAACTTGTAGTTCTGACAAGTTCCCAGGTGCTGCTGATGCTTCTGGTCCAGAGACCACACTTTAACAACCATTGCTTTAGGGGAAAGTGCTATACTTCTATTTTTATTGTATTTCCCCACATGTCCCAGATATTTATCAAAGACTCACTGACGGAATTTCTCCAAATCTTCACCTGTTGAAGCCTTAGCTTTTAGTCTTGTGGTTCTGCCAGCTAGGCCATAGGCTTAAAAGAAACTAATTTCTTGTTTTATTTTATTAGCTTGTATTTTTTTTTTTTTTTTTCACTCTCTTCCCAGCTCAGCTGGAAGGATGCTGTGGATAAAATGTCCCTTCTGATCTCTTTTTTAACTTGTCTTGGAGCAAATCAGTGGGAATGCCTTAGCTATGACCCCAAAGCAACCCTCTATTTGTGGCTAAGAATTATTTCCTTTTCCTTTGGTGGTTTTCAGATAAAATATAAACTTTCTTACTCCCCTTTTGCAAAACAGAAGGAGGGCCCACCCAGGGATGACCTTTTTTGGTGAAAGGTCGCTCTATCAATTCCCCCAATTTACAGATGGCACCACTGAGGCCCAGAGAGGGGGAGCCACTTGCTCACAGGCATAAAGCTGGTAAGTGCAAGAGCTTATGACTGAGCTCAGCCTAACTTGACCTTATAACAAGCTGCCTCAGTAAATTAGGCTCCCCCATCCTAGGAAACACAACTTTCATGCCATGAGCTTCACTTGGCACAATTCACACCTTTCAAGTTTTTGTTTTTTGTTTTTTGTTTTTTTTTGCAAACATTGTCTTCCCAAGATGACAGGACGGTCACACTGATTCATGTTGCTGAGTAACCTCCTTCCCATCTCCCGCCTAGGTGCCGTCACCCAGGCTCCACAGTTCCCCGCGCCAGAGCCGCTGAGGGCGCCTGAAAGCGTCTCGCCCTCAAAGCCAAGCGATTAAGTTGGTTCCTCAAATTGTTCCCAACAGGAGGGACAGGAAATAACGCCGGAGTCACAGCGGTAGCGGGAGGGGAAGAAGGACAAGCCGCCTCCCGGAGAGTCCTGGCGGCCTCGCATCGATCCCGGGTCTAAGGTCCGGCCGGGTAGTAATTCCAAACTCTCTGTCCCCCCGTCAAGTCACTACTCCACCCTCTGCCCATGTCGTCACTCAGTGGGCTGAGTTCTATAGCCACCGTGCGCCTTCAGACCTCGGCTTCCTTAAGGGTCCCCCTATGGCCGCTGCCCCCGCCCCCGCCAGGTGGAAGGAGACAGGTCAGCTGTGACTGCACGCCCGAGCGAGGCGGGGCCTGAAGCAAACGGGGGTGAGGGCTGGGAGAAGGTGGAGCAGGTGGCCAGAACCCCTGCGCCCTCTCCGGGCGGCCCGCCAGGCTACTCGCCCCGCGACCCTGGGCGCTATCTGCAGCCCTCTCAATTGCACAGTCTCGGACAACAGGTGAAAAAGCCGCGGCATCGCGGCGCCTCCGCGGGGCGGGCTCTCTCCTGCCCGCCTCCCGCCCGCCCCTCTCCACGCCCCCTCCCCTCCTCCGGGCCTCTGCTGCTGTCCTCGGCCGCCGGACGGCCTCCGGTCTTTCTGTCTCCTTTTCTTGGCCCCCAGCGTCAGCCCCGGAGCCCGCGCGCCGAGAGCCGGGGGCGCCGCGCACTCGCGGGACACGCGCGGCGGCTGGACTAGCCCCAGCGGGCGCCCCCTGAACGCCTCCTTCCCCGCTCCGGCCGCGTTCCCCGCCCCCTCGCCGGTGTCCGGGGTGCTCAGGGCCGCGCGTCTACCCGGGACGCGCTGGGGATCCCTTGGAAGGGGCCAGCCCTGCCGGGGCGCGACGATGGAGGATCCGCAGCGCTCCCGTTCGCACACCGTCACCACCACCGCCAGCTCCTTTGCCGAGAACTTCTCCACCACCAGCAGCAGCTTCGCCTACGACCGGGAGTTCCTCCGCACTCTGCCAGGTCTCCTCATCGTGGCCGAGATCGTGAGTGACCAGCGGGCGGGGAGGCCGGGGGCGCAGATGGATCCGGCGCCGGTGCATCCGCCGTGCTCCTTGGGATGGAGCCAGCTACTGGAAACAGAGAGCTTAATCTCTCCTTCTTACCAAAGTCCAAAGCTCAGAGACCCCCTCTCCTAACGAGGTCCAGCCACCCTGTTGTCTTGGGCTCTGCTGGGGGCCGTAACCCTCAGGAGAAACCCACCTTGGAGGCAGGGTGGTTGGTAGCCACTGAGTTTGTGTTGGTGAGTGTCAGGGACACCGGTGGCCTCTCTCACCTGATCTCCATGTGGGCCCCTAGAGTGGCCTCCTCTCTGGAAGCAAAGCTTTCCTAAGAGGTGGGGAGGAGTGTGCCTCTTCTTTTTCCTATTTATCTCCCTGGTACTAAAATTGAGGTGAGTCTGCAGGAAAAGTTCTCTGAATAAGGTCTCTGAGGGCCTCATCCTCTTTGGAGACCAAAAGGTCTCTGGCCTGGTGCTGTGCATATCCTGATTTAGGCCTCAGAACATTCCTGGAGGAGGCAGGGCATGTGCATTCTCCTCTCCATGGTAAAACATAGAGTCTGAGAGCTTAAATGATCTCCCTAAAAGTCCCAGCCAGTCCTTCATGGCTGAGACTTGCAAACAGCTAGTGGTATCCACTGTTTATTGAGCCTTCACCTAGTGCCAGGGTCTTGTCAAGCCCTTTAGATGCCTTCACGCCCTCAGATAATCAGCACAACCCTCCCCTGTGAAGGCAGCTTCAATTATTATCCCCGTTTTACATGTGAAGAAACTAAGGCATAGAGAAGGGAAGTAAGTCACAGCTGTGGGTGGTGGATCTGGAATTTATACCCAGGTATGCCTGTCTCCAGGGCCTTGCTCTCAACTGCTAAGGGGCATCCCTTCCAGTTGTCTAACCAGTGCTCCTTCTGCTGTATCTCATGTACTCTTCTTTAAACATTTGTGGAATTGAAATCTAGTCTCTATGGGGCGTTGAGAATGGGAACCTCCATGATGCAGAAGTGGCTGATAATTCAGGCAATTCCTTTGAGAAACCTTCAGCAAAACCTGTGTACATTAAGTAGTTTTCTTGCTCCTCAGAGTCTCAGACCCCACTGAATCAGTCCCCAGATGGTTCATGTGCACATGAGGTTCACTTAGTCCATCCCCCAGCTGGTTCCCTCAGTTGGTACTGAGGACTGCAGGAGAAGTTGATGCTGGGCCAGGAGACCCAATGAAAAGCTGAAGTTACTGGAACCGCTTTGCAGGGCCTGATCTCGGGAGCTCAACAAATATTTGCTGTGTGAGTGAAGGAGTTGGCAGACTGTCCTGTTCCTGCAGAGTAAACTGAAAGTAAAATGACAGAGATGGAACTTCTACTGTGGGTGGGACTGGACCAGACATGAAGTAGAATGTCTCTTCTTTTCTGATTTATGATCAATATGCTCTACGTTAAATCTTTTCAGAGAATAGACAAGTGGAGGAAGAAAATGTAATCCCACATTCCCATCCCTAGAAATAACCACAGTTGACATATTGGCATGTGTCTTTATGGATTTCAATAATTTTTTTTTTTAAAACATGGAAAGACGTGTAAGCAAAATCACCCTTATCACTCACTACTTTAGCTGAGTTTTTATTTTTGACCAAAGCAGTATATGCACGTTTTAAAAGAGTCAGATAGTCCTACCGACAGAAATGTTTCCTCCCACCATCTCCATACCCAGAGGTACACGTTCAAATCTCTTTAAGAGCTCTAAATAACATACTTACATTGCTATTTTAAAATTATTTTTCAGTTGTAGGCATTAGCCCTCCTGGACCATCTCTTCTCCATCCCCAATTTTACATATACTCTTCCTATCTCCCAGTACATCATAAGGTGATCTGGGTTAGATCAGTAGAGTGTTGTCCTTATGGCTCTGTAAAAATTGTTCATAGATGAGATAGAGGTCTATGAGAGCTTTTCCTCTACTGACCAATTTCTTGTTATCTCTGGAGTTAGTAGTTCTCTCTTTTCCATTTCCTTAGTTCTCTAGAGATTAGTCACTAATTCAACCACAGTTGTAGAAATTTCCTCTCGGGAGGCTGCAAGACATAGGCTGTTCAGTCGTGGTCATCCTTGTGACCAGCCCTCCTTGGGAGTCCTCTGACCTGCTGTCTCCTGACCTGGTTGCCTGGGGCACAGCTGACCACCTGGGGCCTCCTGCCCCACTACTCTGGAGATTCTCTTCCCTTCTTTACATTGGATCCCCTCTTCCCACTTCCAGTGTCCTTCTGTCTTGCCTTACTCCCAGTGGGGAGACGCAAAGCCTCCAGTAGCTTCCTGAGAAAGGATGCACGTGTAAATTGGTACTTTACATCTTAGAAAATTCTGAGTTTACAATTTCACATAATTAATAATTTTGGTTGGGTAAGGAATGTTAGATTGGCAGTGTTTTTCTTCAGAATTTTGAAAATGTTCCCCTGTTATCCTTTAGCTATTTCCATTCTTGATTTATTTTTAAAATTTTTCTGGAAGTCTGTAGAATCTTCTGTCTCCCCAGAGACCTGAACTGCCACAGTGATATATCGTAATATGAGTCTTTTTTCTTCCACTAGACTGGGGATCTGGTTTGTTCTCTCAATCAGGAAATCTCATGTATGTTTAACGGGATTTTCTTGAATGTGATTTTTGTTTTTCTGTTTTCTCAGTTCTTTTGGAAACTCCTTTGTGCTTTTTTTTTATGCATACATTTTCTTTGTTGATGATTTTTCTTACGTGTGTCCCTTCTGTAAGAACAGGGTTATAACCTGTTTTCACTTACTTTATCATGAACATTTTTCAGAGTCTCCTATATCTTGCATTCTTATAGTTTTTCATCATAAGCAAGTACCATACGTGCTTGGTTTCCTCAGTCTTCTATTTTAAAACAAGCACGTTTCCAGGTTTTACTAGTATAGTGAAGTGCCATTCCAATCTTCCTTCTTTGTTCATCTTCCACATTTGTCCATTGATTTTCTGGAGGAGAAGTTCCTTAAAGTGGAATTGTTGAGTCAAAGAATATGCAAATTTAAGGGTTTTGGTACATATCTGAAATTATCCTCCCCCAAAATTCTATTGATTTAAACTGTCATCTGCTGTTTAAGTGTGAGTTTATTTAAACTAAAAACACTTTTTTATAATTAGAACTCTTAAAATTCAAAATCTTTAGGATCACCTTAACTGATAACACTGTTTTTTGATTTTAAGATACTTTTTCATTCATGTTTTAGTATCTGAAATCAGATGCAGCTTATAATGAATGGTTTCTTAGAGGTAATGAAATAGGTTACCACTGATTCTCTATTTGGGGGTGAAGGATTCAAACTACTGTTCTCCCAACCCTGAAATGAAGATACATCTCCCCTCACCCACCCACCCATTCTGCCCCCAGAAAAATGCTTTCAGTTTTGTAAAAGCAAAATCCTGAAATAGAATTACTAAGAGCCCTTTTTCCTACATGAGCTTGGATAAAAGGAAATAATACAGAGAACAAAACATGATGCTTCCCCAAATCACTAGTCAAAATTGCTTGTCCTGGTTTTCTCACAGGGGTAAGAGGGTAGCAGTTATGCCTACTAAAACTGTCTAGGCTTTGCCAGTGTAATATCGTGTTAAACCAAATCATAGTAGTTTCCTTCCTTTTAAAGTTTTACAACAAGCTAGAAGCAATCCAGTACTTGACCTGTGCACTGTAGGATGCTGTGATCTCATAACTATTACAAGTACTTGAAGAATAAAAGTGATTTGTAAGAAGCTGAGTTAATTGCGTCCTTCCTGTTTGGCGACTTCAAAATGAATTATAGCATCCGTGTAATAATGTTCGGTCATTTTTCATTTACTTACTGTGTCATGAACATAGTTTGTTGGTGAAGTTCAAATAGGTTTACTGAGAGCTAGAACCTAAATTATTCTATTCTGCTGAGTTCTTTTTAAAAATAGTGAACATAGTTTCCTTTTCATAAATGCAATAAACTATAAAAAATTAGAAAAATGCAGGTAAGGCAAAAGCTGTAACTCTAGCCCCGACAGTGCCTCCTAGCAGGCATGAAACACTCAATGTCTGGAAATGGGTAGGGTTTAAAATTTTTTTTGGTTATTGTAGACGCTGGGGCGTCAACTGTTGTTTGCGGCCCCAACTGTTGTTTGCGGCCCTGGGCCAGGGATGCTAAATGTCCTGAAATGCATGCGATGGTCCCGAACAATGAAGAATTGCTGCGCCAATTACCAATAGCACCCCTCCCTCTTCAGGAACTCTGAGACAACCACTGTTTACCTGTTGGAGCAAATTGTTCCAGAATTTCTTAAGTAGTTATATATATTTTATCTGTAATTTTTTAAAAAGTTTGGTCACTTATAAACTACTCTTTGGGTTAGTGCTATGACCCTCTCTGCTGGATGTCTTCCATTTGTCCCTGCAGATCCACTCTCCACGTTCCTCTACCCTGCTCTTTACCCCGGGGGCTGATCTACAGGGACTGTCCCAATGGTGGGCACCAGCAGGAGGTGGCAGGGTGAGAGGGGAGTGCGTTTTGGGCATTCGTGCCTGGGATTCGTCCCTGATGGGTCTCAGCTGCTGACAGCCCTTTCCACACAGATACTGTCTCTGGCTCTGCTAACTGTTCCCCCTCCTGCTTACTAGGGCCGGGGCACTGCACTAATCCCATGTGGTTTTCCTGCATCCTGCTTTATAAATAACATCCTTTATTAAACTCTACTCAGATTATCCGGTCTGAATGTTCTGGGTTTCCTGCTGAAACCTGATATTTCACCTTTCTTCATCAATGTTTAATTTCTTATGATATACTTAATGGCCATATAGTATTCCCTAAATATCCAGGCACCTACTGTTCAACCTGTTTATTTCCTTCTTTTAACAAGGTTGTATCAAACATTCTTTAAGCTCAATCTTCCTGGATGTTCTTTCATATTTTCTAAGGACAAGCTCTTAGACTTGAGTAATAGGGTACATGCATCTTCTTTAAATTCAGGTCCATTGAGGTAAACAGTAAAATTAACTCTTTTTAGTGTAGAGTTCTATGAGTTTTGGCATATATGTTTTTTAAACAGGTTTATTGAGATATAGTTCACATACCACACAGTTTTACTATATTCTCAAACAAACATCACCACTATCTAATTCCAGAACATTTTCATCACCCCCAAAAGAAACCCATACTCATTACCAGTCACTTCCCATTTCCCTCTCCCTAAGCTCTTGGCAACCACTAATCTGCTTTTTGTCTCTATAGTGTTGCCTATTCTGGACATTTCTCTTTAAAGGGAATCCTACAATATGTGGTCCTTTGAATCTGGCTTATTTCACTTGGCATAATGTTTTCAAGGGTCATCCATGCGATAGCATATCTCAATACTTTATTCCTTTTATTGCCAGATAACATTGCATTGTATGGATGTATTACATTTTATTTATTCATCAGTTGATGGACATTTGGTTTTTTCTACTTTTTGGCTATTATAAATAATGCTGCTCTGAATCTTTGTGAACAAGTTTTTGTGTGGATATATTTTTAGTTCACTTCAGTGTTTATCGAGGAATGGGATTGCTGGATCATATGGTTAACTTTATGTTTAATATTTTGAGGAACTGCCAGACTATTTTCTAGAGTGATTACACCATTTTACATTTCCACCAACAGCGTAAGGTTTCCAATTTCTCCATATCCTCACCAAGACTTGTTATCATCTGTGTTTTTGATTCTAGCAATCCTAGTGGGTGTGAAGTGGTATTTCATTGTGGTTTTGGTTTGCAGTTTATTAATGATGAATCTGTCAAGCATCTTTTCATGTGCTTATTGGCCATTTGTGTATCTTCTTTGGGGAAGTGTCAGTTCAAATGCTTTGCCTAATTAAAAATTAGATTAGTTTTCCTTTATGATTGTAAGAGACATTAATATAGTCTAGATACAAGTCACTTATCAGATGTGATTTATAAATGTATTTCTCCAATTCTGTGGGTTGTCTTGTCCCTTTCTTAATGGTGTCCTTTGAAGTTTTTGATTTTGATGAAGTCCAAATTAGGTATTCTTGAATTTTGTTAATTGTACTTTTGGTGTCATATCTAAGAAAGCTTTGCCTGGTCCAGCATCATGAAGATTTAAGCCTGTGTTTTCTTCTAGAAAGAGTTTTATAGTTTTAGCTTTACATTTAGGCCTATGATTCTTTTTTAGTTAATTTTTGTGTATGGTGTGAAGCAGAGGTCCAGCTTCATTCTTTTGTCCCAACATCATTTGTTGACAAGACTTTTTCTCCCATTGAATTGTGTTGGCACCCTTGTAGAAAATCAGCTGATTATAGATGTAAGGGTTTATTTCTGGACTCAATTGTATTCCACTGATCTGTATGTCTGTCATTATGTACACATTTTAACACTGCTTTGAATACTGTAAATTTGTAGTAAATTTTGAAATTGGAAGTGAGAGTCTTCTAACGTTCTTCTTCTTTTGCAGATTCTTTTAGCTATTCTGGGTCCCTCACATTTCCATATAAATTTTAAGATTAGCTTGTCAATTTCTGCCAAAGATGCAGCTGGAACTTCTATATGAATTACATTGAATCGGTAGATCAATTTGAGGAGTATTACCATCTGTGGTAGCTTGGAGTTATGTACCCCAGAAAAACATGTTCCTAATGTTAATCCATTCCTATGGGTGTTGAACCCATTGTAAGCAGGAACTTTTGATGAGGTTACTTCAGTTAAGGTGTGGTCCAGCTGACTCAAGATGGTCTTAATCCTACTACTGGAGGCCTTATAGAGAAGGTCATAAAGGGAGAAGCTACAGGAACAACAAGAAGCTAGAAGTCAACAGAACCTGGAAGAGAAAGGAGAAGACGCATCCATGCACTGCCATGTGATGGAAAAGTCAAGGACCAAGGAACACTGCAGCCAGTCTTCTGGGAGAAAGTGTTGCCTTGCTGACATCTCAATTTTGGACTTCTCCAAGCCTCAAAACCGTGAGCCAATAAATCCCCAATGTTTAAGCCAACCTACTCTATAGTA
Organism: Choloepus didactylus; assembly: GCF_015220235.1. NCBI lineage: Eukaryota > Metazoa > Chordata > Mammalia > Pilosa > Megalonychidae > Choloepus > Choloepus didactylus. The sequence goes on from NC_051307.1 coordinate 184,463,660, forward strand.
TTTGTTTTAGCAACTGGAAAACTGAAATACCACCTAAACAGCATTGTCTTTCAATCCATGAACATAATTATCTTTCCATTTATTTAGGCCTTCTTTAATTTCTTGCAATAATGTTCTATAGTTTTCAGCATTTGTGGTCTTGTACTTGTTTTGTCAAGTTTATTCCTGAGGGTTTTATTCTTTTTGATACTATTGTAAATGGAATTTTTTTTTTAATTTCATTTTTAGATTGCATGTTGCCAACACATAGAAATCTAATTGAGTTTTGCACATTGCTCTTGTATCCTACAACCTTGCTAAACTTGTTTATTAGTTCTGATGGATTTATATGTGTGTTGTTTGGCATATGTGCTTTTCAAGGCTTTTGATATTACTGCCAATTTATACAGAAAAGTTTGTACCAGTTTGCATTTCTCTAGTGGTGTTTCAGTGTGTAATCGCGTTTGTTTCTGCAAATACTTACCACCACTTTCTTTTAATTATCTGCCAATGTGACTGGAATGGGCGATATTAAAAATAATTAAAAACCAGTTTGGCATGGGCACCCACCAGTTGGAGAGGACACCAGCTATGAACAATGTTCAGGAGAGCCCTGGACATGTGAAAAAGAGCAAATGGTTTTTTTTTGTTTTTGTTTTTGTTTTTTTTAATCTTCATTTTATTGAGATATATTCACATACCACGCAGTCATACAAAACAAATCGTACATTCAATTGTTCACAGTACCATTACATAGTTGTACATTCATCACCTAAATCAATCCCTGACACCTTCATTAGCACACACACACAAATAACAAGAATAATAATTAGAGTGAAAAAGAGCAATTGAAGTAAAAAAGAACACTGGGTACCTTTGTCTGTTTGTTTGTTTGTTTCCTTCCCCTATTTTTCTACTCATCCATCCATAAACTAGACAAAGTGGAGTGTGGTCCTTATGGCTTTCCCAATTCCATTGTCACCCCTCATAAGCTACATTTTTATACAATTGTCTTCGAGATTCATGGGTTCTGGGTTGTAGTTTGATAGTTACAGGTATCCACCACCAGCTACCCCAATTCTTTAGAACCTAAAAAGGGTTGTCTAAAGTGTGCATAAGAGTGCCCACCAGAGTGACCTCTCGGCTCCTTTGGGAATCTCTCTGCCACTGAAGCTTATTTCATTTCCTTTCACATCCCCCTTTTGGTCAAGAAGATGTTCTCCATCCTACGATGCCAGGTCTCCATTCCTCCCCGGGAGTCATATTCCATGTTGCCAGGGAGATTCACTCCCCTGGGTGTCTAGAGCAAATGGTTTTTATTCACATTTCTGTAATTATTAAAGTTGAACATGTCAAATAGGCTTTTAGCTATTTATTCCTTCTTTTTGGTAATTGCCTGTTTTTTTCTTCCCTCTACCTATTTAAAAAATGGGGCTTTTTCTTTCTTTTAAAAATATTTTAAAGATATAGAAGGGAAAAACACTTGAATGAAAATTACCCCCAGGAGGAGAATAAGATTGGAGTGGGAGGTATGTTTGAATGGGAATGTGCACCTTGTAACATCATATATTTTGATATAGTTAAAATTTTTATTATAAGGATGTATTTATGAATTGATGTAATTAAAGAAGCTTGTAGCAAAGCAATGTGTTCATTGTAAGAATAAATTTCAGGTTATTTTTATAGATAGTGAAAACTGAAAGTCTCCACCTACCATCTCCTTCACTCCATCCCACATCTTCCCACCTAATGTAGCTACCACTCATTTTCTTTTCAGACCTTTTTAAATATATATGTGAATACAGACAGAGTTTACTACACATGTATGTGAATGACATTATGTGTATTCTACAAATATCTTTATATTTTTCCATATTTTTATTATTGATTTATATGTTTTTTTATATTATGGGTATTAATTTTCTCATGCCACATGTTATAAATCATGCCACTTTTCATTAAAAGATATTTCTAAGTTTTATGAAATCCAAACTGTTATCTTTTCTTATTAAGCCTTCTGGACTCTAGCTTGCTTAAACAGGGATTCCTCACCCTAAGATTATGCAAATATTTGAAGAAAATATCAGGGAATTTTTTCAGAGGGATGAGAATATTTACTTTCATAAGCGGTAAGAAGTTTTTGTGTGTGTATGGTTATAAGGCAAGGATGTAATTTCACTTTTTTTCCAAATGGATATCCAGTTGTCTCACCATTAATCATATTATATTTCTATATATTCATAATGATTTCATGACCCTATTCTGTTCTATTCTCGAGTTGATTCCAGACCCTTTTAATTTCTATAGCTCATAGTGCCTTTTAATATCTAGTAGTGTAAGTATTACAAATTTCTCTATTTCTTTGCTGTTTTCAAACATTTACACTTACAGGTGATTTTTAGAACCAGTGTTCTTTAAATCCCGTTACAACTTTTATTGAAATTGCATTTGATTGATAAATGAATTGGAAGAGATAACTTTATAATATTGAATCTGACCATCAAGGAATAGTGTATCTGTATTTGTTCAGATCATTTTATGCTCTTAAAGTTCTAAGTTTTTCCAGATGAGTCTTGTGCATTTCTTATTAGGTTTAAAAGTCTTTTTAAATTTTTGACAAATGGGATTTGTCAAAAATGAATTGCATTTATCAATTTCTGATTTGTGGTTTATAAGAAAGCTGTTAATTTTCTTATTTTGATCTTGTTTGTAGCCATCTTATTTGACTTATTAGTTCTAATTGTTTTTATTTGTTTTCGACTTTATAAGTAAACTGTAGTAATATTATGACCAATGATGGTTTTCTTTTCTTTTTTATAATTACACTTTTTTCCCCATGATTGCACAGGTAGGACTGCCAGTATGAGTATCCTTGGCTGGCTCATAACTAATTAGAATGTTTCCAACGTTTTAATGATAATACAGGGTGAAGCGTGTAGTCTGTTAGATATTCTTTATTGAATCAATTAGTGGAAATTAACCCTGCACCCATCTTAGTAAGGAATGAGTGTTGAATTTAGGAGATAAGATTGTGGGTCACAGTTTTTGAGGTGATCATATGGTTTTTGTTTCTCTCAGTGTGCTAATAGAGTGAGTTTACATTAGAAAATCTAATGTTGAGTCGTTCTTGCACTCTTGGGATAAACTCTACTTTGTTATAATGTGTTTATTCTTTTAATAAGCTATTAGATTAAAAAATCTGTTTTGTATTCTTGGATTTGATTTGTTAATATCACATTTGGGGTTTCTGCTTCTTTGCTTATATGTAAAACCAGCCTTTTAATTTCTGTGTTCTGTTTTGCCTCATTTTAATATTACTATAACTGCTTTTTGGGTTAGCATTTGTCTGGTATATTCTTGTCCCTCCTTTCTTTTTGACCTTTCCCTGTCATTTTTTATAGGTACATCTTATATAGCTAGATTTTATCTCTATATGTAGTTTAATAGCCTGTCTTTTAATATGGGAATTTGACACATTCATATTGATTCTGCTAACTTACTTACAATTCTTAGTTTTCCTTATTTTTTTCTAGTTTTTGAAAGTTATATGTTTTATTTCCATTTTGTTCGTTGTTACTTTAAAAGTTATATCCAAAATATTTAAACTTACATCTTTCTAACTATCCAGGGAACTAATCAAGATGTATAATCACATAATTTCATTCAAAGGATAATGCTTTCCACCTTACTTATTCCTAGCCATGTGCCTTGTGCTATTAGCCATTTTTTTTTCTGGATTACCTATTTTTAAATAGCTTTATTGAGATATAATTCACATTAAAGTGTACAATGTAGTATTTTTTAATAATTTTACAGAGTTGTGCAGCTGTTACCACAGTACTTTTAAGACATTTTCATCCCTCCGGAAAGAAAAAACCCCCTACCGTTAGAAGTCACCCTCCATTTCCCTCGCTCTCCCTAGCTCTAGGCAACCACTAATCTACTTTCTGTTACTATGGGCTTGCCTACTCTTGAACATTTTGTATAAATGGAATTCTACAATATGTGACCTTTTGTGTATGGCTTCTTCACTTAGCATAATGTTTTCAGGCATCCGTATTGTAGCATGTATCCGTACTTCATTTCTTTTTATTGCCAAGTAATATTCCATTGTATGGCTATACCACATTTCATTTGTTCATCAGTTGATGCACATTTGGGTTGTTGTCACTTTTTGGCTATTGTGAATAATGCTACTATGAACCTTTGCATGCAAGTTTTTACATGGTCATATGTTTTCATTTCTCTTTCATATATACCTAGGAGTGGAATTACTGGATCATGTGGTAACTCTATGTTTAATCTTTTAAGGAACTGCCAGACTGTTTTCCAAAGTCACTGTACCATTTTACCATTACCTTTTTTTAATGCAATTTTATTGAGATACAATCACATAACATACAGTCATTCAAAGTGTACCATCAGTTGTTCACAGTATCGTCATATAGTTGTGCTTTCATCACCACAGCCAAACTTTGAACATTTTCATCACTCCAAAAAATAAAATTAAAATTGAAATAAAAAAAGAACATCCAAAACCTCCCATTTCCCTCCTTCCCCCATTGTTCATTACTTTCTTGAAATACAGTTTAATTGGGATATATTCACACATCCTACAGCCATCCACAGTGTATAATCAGTTATTCACAGCACCATCATACAGTTGTGCATTCATCACCAGAATCCATTTTTGAACCTCTTCCTTACTCCAAAATAAAAATAAAAGCAAAAAAGAGCACCTAAATCTCTTCATCCTCTCCATCCCACCCTATTCTTTGTCTAATTTTTGTCCTCATTTTTCCACTCATCTGTCCATGCACTGGCTAAAGGGAATGCGAGCCACAAGGTTTTTACAGTCACACACTCACACTATGCAGTTTTCATAGTTATACAATCGTCTTCAAGAATCAAGGTCACTGGGTTGCAGTTTGATGGCTTCAGGTGTTTTCCTCTAGCCATTCCAACACACTAAAGACTAAGAGGTGATATCTGTATAGCACACAGGAATACCCTCCAGAGTGACCTCTCGACTCCATTTGACATCTCTCAGCCGCTGGAACCTTATTTTGTTTCATCTCTCTTCCCCCTTTTGGTCAAGAAGATCCTCTCAATCCCACAGTGCTAGGTCCAGGCTCATCTCCAGGAGTCATTTCCTGCATTGCCAGGGAGATTTACACCCCTGGGAATCACGTCCCATGTAAGGGGGAGGGCAGTGAGTTCACCTGCCAAGAGGGCTTAGAGTACAGTTACTTTTTAAAAAATGTTTTCTTAGGAATCATTTCTTGGCAGTTGTCTTAACCTTCCCAGACATATACAGAACAATTATTTAGACTTAACTACAAGTGTAACTTTTTTCACACTATTATTTTTTGTATCCTTTGTTATTTCCTTCCTTGATTTGTATTTCATTTCCTGGAGTACCCCTTGAGCAATTCTTTTAGAAAGCGTTTGAAGGTGATAAACCTTTTAAATCCTTGCACTTCCAGTAACATCTTTATTTCACCTTCATACTTGAATAATTTGGTTGATATGAAATTGTAGGCCTTACAGTTTCCCTTCATTAGATCTTAAAGTTATTGCTTCATTGTTTCTAGCACCTAATGTTAATGAGAGACCTGATGGTGTGGTAGTCCATAGACAGGCTTGTTAGGTTCCGTCCCTCCCAGGCTTTGCAGATATGTGGCTGTGTATTCTCACAGACTTAGTTGCAGCACAACCTTGTATAATTGATGCCTTTGCCCTATTAAATAACCCATGATAATATAGAAAGATGGCACTGGTGGTGAAGCAAGAAATTGTAGGTGGAATGTAGTTATTATATCTGGGTGAAATGGCATGGAAAAGGCAGTTTTGCAACCGTATGAAGTAGTTATGTTGGAATTTCAGGTTCATGTGGTTGGAGTAAAGGAAGATAATTAAACTCCCAGTTGGAGTTTCCTGAGTCCTGGTAGGTTCTGTCTCTGGGCAGGCAGAATGTTCTCACCCCAGCCTGGGAGGAATCAGGGCCTGAAGCCCTCTTTCTCAGGTCAGCCTTGGCCTGACATCCCCTGGTGTTCCCTGATGAGAATATGTCCTTTGCATCTGTGGCAGTAAATTGTAACTTCTGTGATAGTTTCACTAGGCCTCAAATCCATGTCTCTTTGGGAATCAGGTTCTCGTTTCCTTTTAGGTAACCAAATAACTTTTTCTCCCTAGAAGCTTTTGAAATTTTCTCCCAATCTTTGGGGATCATAAACTTCTCCACTGTGTGTCTAGAAGGGCATCTCTTTATTCATCTTCCTCAGCCCTCTTTAGGCACTTTATAACTAAGATTCAAATCTGTCTTCAAGAACACAGGGAAAATTCTCTTATTTCCTGCATCTCTTCCTTCTGTTTTTGCTCTCAAGAAATCTTTATTCATTCCAGGAGAGATTAAACTATCTTCCGTATCTCTTAACTTTCCTTTTATAGTTTGCATGTCTTTGTTCTTTTTAGTTCTAGAGAAATTCCATTTCATGGCCAAATTGAGATTTTCAGTTGAGTATGTTCTGCCCTTCAGCCCATCTGTTGAAGTTTTATTTTGGCATTGATGGTTTTAATTCCCAACAATTTGACACTCTTTTTACTCTGTAGTCTGATACCTCCCTTTTTTTTTTAAATTTAGGAATATTGGGTATATTTAAGCTTCTTGGCTTACTGAGCAAACACTTCTGCTTGTTGAGCCTGTTGCTCCTCACCTGGCTGTTTTTCTCATGCTTATCGGTCTGTGATTTTAGATGAGTGTATTGAGGGGTTAGAGACTGTTTGCACAGCTTAAATGAGAATCCCTGTGCCAGTGTGACAGGTTTTTGTCACATGACCTGCATCTGATGGTTTTTCAGGGGAAGGAAAATTTTAAGAGGGTGAGGGGGGACATTGGGTATAGTATAGCTACATGGGCTTTCCTGTGAGGTGTGCAAACAGCTTATTCAAACATCTGGAAGTCTTGCTTTGTTCTGGGGGCTATTTTTGGATGTAACTGCTGGTAGGAGTGGGGGATGGTGGTGCTGATTATCTTTGCAGCTTCTATGGAGCTAGGGACGGGACACTGGGATTTCAGTTATAGCTACCGCAGAAAAACCAGATGCCTCTTTGGCTGTGACTAGCAATGGGAGCTGCAAAAGCCGCTGACGCATGTCCTCTGCCCCCATGATATGTCTTCTGCTTTGTTAGTTTTGCACAGGTGTGTCTGCCAAAACTAAGTCATATGTGTAATCTGGGTTGTGGTCTTTGGCTTTCCAGCCTCTAGTGGGCAATAGAAGTAAGGTATGCTGCAAGGGGATTTGAGTGTCACCAAGTGGATCCACACGTAGTATATACTGCATCCTCTTTCACTGGGTTCTGTCTAGGTTGCTGTGTTGGAGTTGGAAGACTTTCTTGGATTTTTTTGTGCTTAGGACATTCTCAGGGCTTGTCTTCCAGTTAATAAAGTTGGGCATTTGATTTCTAACTGTATGATCTTGCACAACTAACCTAATATTTCCTGAACTTCTGTCTGTAATAATGAGAAGGATGATAGTGACTTCACAGGTTAGTGGGAGATAAAGTGAGTTAAAATATGTGTTAACCTTGTCCCAGAGGTAAATATTAGTTTATTTCTGTGGTAGATAACTTTCCTCCAAGCTTCCCTCAGTGGGTCCTGGCTTTGTAGATTAATCCCAAATGGGGCTTCATTTGGTACAAGTGAGTAGCCACATCTCAACTTAATGAGGCTCCACACACCCAGCGGTGAGTGTGGGCATGCAATTCACCTCTTTGGTGTTTATTAGGGTTGGGATTAGGATCATACTTTTGACTAAAGAAAGCTTAAAAACTACATTGAGAACAACGAAGTTCTGCTTGTTTTAACTTTAGAACGTTGAGTTCATTCTGACTTTTTGACACTCTAGTAGAGGGATCTAGCTACAACTCTGACTGGGGCCAGCTTTGTAAGTGCAATGGAAAGACCTCATCGATTTGTGTTCCTGTGTAAACTTTATGAAAGAAGGTCTAAAAAGCCAGGGGGTGGGTAACTTTTCCTGAGGTCTGAATTGAATGGCCTGAGTTGGAAAACATGCAAAGCTCTGAGCATGCTCTTTATTTTCCCTGGCCCTTTCCTTCATCTATCCAAAATCTAATTATAAGAAATGCCATTTTCTGTGAGAAAAAGAATTCAGAGGAGAAAGAGATCTTTATTTTTTATTTGTAATCTGCCTTGTTTCCAGAAAGGATTTGAAGCAGGACAGAAATCTTTCAATTGAGGATTTAAAGGTTGCAACAAGAAATCTATATCAGTCAAGGACTGACACGCATCAAAGATCACTGTAGAAAAACTTCATGTGAAGCACTAAACCTTGAGCAGCCTTGAAGTGGCATTCTTGAATAAGATTCTTTAGACAGAATGGAACGGTTGTATTGACAGACACCACTATGTCAGTCAAAAGGAGAAAATATGGTGGATTCGTCAGCTGATCTTCCTTCAACTTTAGTTTTAATTTAGGAAAAAAAAGGTCTGTGTGCTTTGAGGCTCTGGATTTCTTCTGATCTCACAGGCCCAGAAATTTCCTTAGAGGTGGAAATGTTTGAGGAGATCCATAATAGCAATGTTTAATATTGTACTAGCTTATACTTTGGAAATTATGTATGTTTCCCTTAACTGTGACATGAATCTTGAGTGATTTTCCTTTTTATGTTTCTAATCACAAGCTTCTGTTCTTACTGCCCTGGGAAGCTAACATTGGAGATTGGAGTTTTTACCTCCTTTTACTTGATGAAGTTGATTTGGTGAAAGGTGGAAGACCAAAGCTGAGTTAGCTAAGTCACTGTACTACCAGGCTGGCGTAGCTGCTAGACTGTGGAATGAGAGCTCAGAAGGGAGTTCTTGCTTGTTCCTGAGGTCTTGAGGTGCTTGGAAAGGTTAGACCATATTCATTTAGTTGCTGATTTGCATAATTGAGAACTAGGGGGTGTCTTCTGCAGACTTGTACCTCCAAAAATAAAATTGCTTCTTTTTTTAATGGAAACTTTTTTGGTGTGAAATAACAGACAGTATTAAAATCTGTATATGGTTTAAATAATAGTTAAAACAAGTAACCACAAGCCAACCAATGATCTTAAGAAATAGGACATTGCCATATCTTAGAGGGCAGTTGTATACCCAGCTTTCTTTCCCAGAGGTAACCACTGTCTAGTTTTTGTTATTCATTCTCTTGTTTTTCATTAAGTCTGTCTATCTATCTGTCATTTATCTCTCATCAATCAAATATATCTAATATATTCAATGTTCTATAAAGTTCAAAATGAACTGGATATTATTTAGCCTTGGCTCATTTTGAACTTTATAGAATATAGACTCACACTATGTTTTTTTTGGGGACTTGTTATTTTCACTCATCATCAAGAGTTTTCCATGCTGATGCATGTAGCTCTTGCTCATTAATTTGTAAAATTGTGTAAGTATTCCATTATGTGAATGTACCATAATTTGCCCCTTCTATATTAATGGCCACCTCTGTTGCCTTCTTTTGGACTGGTTAATTTTTCCTTTTTATTTGCTCATTCTTTTTTTTTCTCCTGTTTGGAAGTCACACTCTGTCTAATCTTTTAGTGGATTCCCTAGCAATTTTAACATGCATACTTTGTCTGTTATGCAGGTTCAAATTAATCTGTATTTTTATCCTGCTCCTATACAAAAACAAAGCCCTCAGAACTCTAACTCAGATGACATACCTCACAATTTATAGTATTTTCCAGTCGTTTAGCTCTATCCTGTTATACTCCCACAAGTAGGCTTTGTAATTGTTTTATTCGATCAGTGAGTTCACTTTACCCACAATCTACACAGTTCCCCAATGTCATTGCTCATCATTCCTTCTTACATCTCAGACCTTTCACCAGTTTTTGTCTTTCTGAAAATATTTTTCTTTCTCATTCTTGAAAGATAATTATACAGGTTATAGAATCCTAAATTGACAGTGACTTTTGTCTTGGAATATTGAAGGTATCATTCTTCTGTCTTCTGGTTTCCATGGTTGCTGTTGAAGTTGGCGAAGTGTGAATTGTCATTCTTTTTATTTTGGATGCTTTTAAAATGCACTTTGTATTTGTATTCAGCAATTTCATTATGATGTGTCTCTTTGTGGATTTCTTTTTATTTATCCCTGGATTTGGTTTAGCGTCTTGGATCTAATACTTGATCTTTCAACAATATTGGGAGTTTCTTAGCTATTATCTCTTGATTTGTTGGAAATATTGTCTCTTTCCCATTTTATTTCATCTCCTGAAACGCTGATTAAATTTGTGTTAGATCCTCAGATTCTATCCTCCGTGTCTTTTAAATTGATAATTTATAATTATCAATTTACAAATTGAATTACATATTGTATATTATATAATTATATTTTAAAAAAATTTATAATGTTCCTGGGCTACGTTTTATTCCTTCATTCAGTCAGTCATATATTTAGGTTATACTTTCCATTTCAGCAATTCTTTCTTTTTTCTTTTCTTTTTTTTTTAATTAGAAAAGTTGTGGTTTTACAGAGCAATCATGCATAAAACACAGGATTCCCATATACCACCCTATTATTAACATCTTGCATTGGTGTGGTACATTTGTTAAAATTGACAAAGGCACATTTTTATAATTTTACTATTAACTGTAGTCCATGATTTGACTTAGGATTCACTGTGTAGTGCAGTTTCATGGATTTAAAAAAAAAAATCATTCTATTTCCATATATACAACCTAACATTTCTCGTTTTAACCACATTCAGACATATATTTCAGTGCTCATAATTACATTCATAATGTTGTGCTACCATCACCACCATCCATTACCAAAACATTTCCATCATTCCAGATAAGAGCTCTGTACATTTTAAGCCTTTACTCCCTACTCCCTATCCCAACTCTGTCCTCTGGTAACCTATATTTTAAATTCTGACTCATGACTCTATGGGTTTGCTTATTCTAATTATTTCATATCAATGAGACTATAAAATATTTGGCCTTTTTTTGTCTGGCTTGTTTCTAACACAACAGAGTGTCTTCAGGGTTCTTCAGTGATTTCATGTGTATCACAACTTCATTTCTTTTATGGCTAAATAATATTCATTGTTTGCATATAACATATTTTGTTTATCCATTCGTCGTTTGATGGACTTAGTTTGCTTCTGTCTTTTGGCAGTTGTCAATAATGTCATTGTGAACATCAGTGTGCAAATTTGCTGTTTGATTCCCTGCTTTTGATTCTGAAGAACTGCCAAATTGTCTTCCACAGTGGTTGTAACATCTTATGTTCTCACCAGCAATGAATGAGGATTCCTATTTCTCCACATCCTCACCAACACTTATTATTTTCCATTTTTTTAATAGCAGCCATTCCAGTGGATGTGAAATGGTAGCTCATTGTGGTTTTTATTTGCATTTTCCTGATGGCTAACGATGTTGAGCAGCTTTTCATGTGCTTCTTGGCCATTCGTGTATCTTCTTTGGAGAGATATCTATCAAGACTTTTGTCTATTTGTTAATTGGATTGATTAACTTTTTGTTGTTAAGTTGAAGGATTTCTTTATATATTCTTATATTAGACCTTTATTGGATATGTGATTTTAAAATGTTTTCTCCCATGTAATTCTTTAGTTGTTTAATCCATCCATTGAATATTTAATTTCAGTTCTTATGTTTCTAGAAATTCTTTGTTTCAGATCTATTGTGCTCTTCAAAGCCTCCTTTGCTTATTTTCAAATTCTTTTTTGTTCTGAAACATATTAAGCCTACTTATTTTATACTTGATTTGAAATGACAATATCTGAAGTCTCTGAGACTCTGACTCTAACTTCTGTTTGTCCTGGCTTCCATTAGTGGTAACTTGTTTTTTGTGTGGTGCTGGTGGTTTTTGACTGTGAGCTTTTTATTTTCCATGACCCTGACCTGTGACAGTACTTGAGGCCTAGGTAAAAGATAGACCTTCCCAAAGAGGATTTATATTTGCTTCTGCCACTTGCCTGGAATCTCTACCAATGTAGGATCTCTTTAAACTAAATCATCCGCGTGATTTTTCACACTACGTGGATTCAGATCCAAGCCAAATGAGAAAATGAGTGGCTGCAGATTGAAAGGGAGATTCTCATCCCCCATTGCCAAGAATGAGACAGCTAAGTTGTCTTGCTGTTCCCTCTGGGCAGTGAGTTTATTTCTTATCTTCCCTCAGATGGAGAGTTTGGTTATTTGAGACCCCAGCTTTACGTGAGAGGTGTCCTGTTAGACTCTTCACTTTGGGTGGGCTTTTGGCTAATTTCACCATAGGGCATCAAGATAGAAGCTGGGCAAAAGACTTGAGTAGACATTTCTCCAAAGAAGATATGCAAATGATCAGTAAAGCACATGAAAAGACACTCAATATCGTTAGCCATCAGAGAAATGCAACTCGGAAGCACAGTGAGATACCAGTTCACACCCGTTAACTCGAATCAAAAAGTCTGATAACAAGAAGTCTTAGCAAGGATGTGGAGAAGTGAGAACCCTTGTATACTGCTGGTGCAAACATAAAATGGTGCAGTCACTTTGGAGAAGAATCTGACAGTTCCTCAAAATGTTAAACATAGAGTTACCATATGGCCTAGCAATTCTATTCTTAGGTATATTTAGAAGAGAATTGAAAATATATGTGAATATTTATAGCAGCTTTATTTGTAGTATCCAAAAGACGAGAACAACCCAAATGTCCATCAATGGATGAATGGATCAAAAAAATGTAGTATATCCATACAATGGAATAGAATTTGACCATAAAAGGGAATGAAGTACTGACACATGCCACAACATGGATGAGCCTTGAAAACATTATACTAAGTGAGATAAGCCAGACGCAAAAGATCACATATTGTAGGATTCCATTTACATGAAATGTCCAGAATAGGCAAGTCCACAGAAACAGAAAACAGATTAGCAGTTGCCAGGGGGTAGGGTAGGGGCAATAGGAATAAGTGCTAATGGGTAGAGTGTTTCTTTTTGGGATGATGAAAATGTTCTGAAGTTAGATGGTGATGATGGTTGTGCAGCTCTATGAATATACTAAAAATGACTGAATTGTACACTTTAAAAGGATGAGCTTTATGGTATATGAATTATATTTTAATTAAGCTGTTTTTTTTTAAATATGGAATCTCAAGATCCCCACCGTTCACCATACTCTTAGTGTGGAAACAGGCTTTGCCATTCGAGAACTCCCCAGGATTCCTGTTTTATTTCATTTGGCCTCTTAGGATTCCTTCCTTTCATGTTAGCTCTGCAATGTGTTTTAAAATGTTTTATATTTTATCTATACTTGTTTCATTTGGGAGGATACCCAATCCATCATACTACCAGAAATGGGAGGCAGAATCCCTTTAATTTTAAAGACATTCAAGTTCTTAAGAAAAATTGCAAGGACAGTATAAATGAACTTTCTTATCCCTTCACTGTGATTTCTCAAGTGTAAATATCCTGTCTCATTCTCTCTCTCTCTCTCTCCCTCTCTCTCTCTCTCTCTCTCTCTCTCTCTGTCCCTACCCTCTTTCTCAATATCTATCTGTCAACTTAATATTTTTGCTGAATCATTGGAGAGTAGGTTGCAGACATCATGACCCAAGATACCCCAAATATTTGAGCATGCATATTTTAGTGCATGCATAACCATGGGTAACTATCAAGTTCAGCAAATTTAGCCTTGATACTAATGTATACTCCATACTTAAATTTCACCAATAATACCCCCCTCCTGGGTTTGCTGAAATAATTAAATAAAAATTCATGGGAAATTGTTGAGCAGAGTACCTGGCACATAGTAAGAACTCATAGCTTGTTTTAGAGGGAGTTCATGGACCCAAGCCTCTATGGGACTTCCCTATACCTTGAGGTATTGGTGAAATTGCTCAGAATCTCAGTCTTTCTATGTGAGGAGCCTAAAGGCATCCCATACCCTTCCTTTAATTCCCAAAGAGCCAGTGTTCTCTTGGCTTATCTGCCTTTTCATTCACCTCCCCTTTCCCTTCGCTATTGCTCACCTCCATATGAAGCCCACTCACCGCAGGGTTAAGTTGATTTTAGATATTGACTAGTAATGGGGGCAGAGAGTCTTGGTGAGTGCGAGCCTACCTCCCAGTCCACCCTCACCCTGGATTACCCATCCTCCTCCTCAGATCCTCTCTCTCTATGCACAGAAACTCTATCCAACGCCTACCTCCAAACTTGTATATCTCAACCCAGTGAGGAGCCACAGAACAAAGGCTCTTCAGTGAACCAGGAGCCATGCTCCCCAGAAGGCAGATGGCATTTAAATAGGAATTTATTTTTCTATAATACAATTGTTTTTATTCTGTTACTGGTGCTGCTTGTGCAACAGTGATACCTTGGAATTTCTCTTATCTCTGTATTGGCTTGAGAGGATACCACGTGGGTGGTTTGAACCTGTATCAGCAATATACCTGGATGAAGGTGCTGCCCTGTTGGTAGCTGAAATAATTGCCTGTGGCTAACCGGAGACCTGTGCCGAGGCATTTTACCTGGATTCTGGGGAAGAAAGATGGGCTCAGCTGAAGTTATGTCACATAGGACCTTTGTTCTTCAGAAGTGAATCTTTGCTGGGGCCCTGCCCTGTGCCAGTGTCACTTAGCTTGTTTTCTTGTAACCAGTCTCATCAGTTGGGTCCCACAAAATGAGCGTGGGATGATGCACCTGCCTTGTCTTCTTTAAGGCACCTCCTACTCCTTCAAGGAGCTGTCTGTCCAGGTGAACTTGTTTGGTTAGCTTCCAGAACTTTCATATGGAACTGAGGCATGCCTTTTTCCCCTCGGATTTTTAAATATATGGATAACATTATACTACTGTCCAGCCCTATCTCCTGAGAAATTCTTTAATCTTGGAAGAAGAGTGGGGGAAGTGGGGTGGGAGAGAAGGGGACAGTGCTCACCCCCGGTAAGGTCATTGGTATTTAGGCCCCGGGCAGTGGAGCCAAAGACTGGTTAGACCTCATGGTTGTTGCTGCTGCTGATTTTCAAGCTTGGTTAACCAGTCCGCCAGGGAATGGAGCTGCCTGGGGGATTGTATTTGAGTGTGATAAGAGTTTGCACAGCTGTTTTATGTTGCCCAAACTTGCAGGGCTTTGATTTATACTCAAAAATAAATTTTTAATAATTTACCAAGAGATTAGAACTAGTAAAAAATACCAGGAACTTTTATCATCCTGAATTATGCTATTTGTTCTAACGAAGTCTTTGTTTCAGTGAAGCCTATGAAAAAGAAAGCTGACTGACCCCCAGACTAGTTTTGTTGGCCTGCATGGTGTTGAAAATCAGAATTAGTTGCCAATATGAAAGGTCAGGAGATGCTACAAGAAAATCTAGATTTTTAGATTTCTTTTTGAAAAATTGGACACATGTACAACACTGGGTCCATGATCCCTCGCAGTAATAATCCTTTGGAGCCAAGAAGTGGCTCCCTCTTCATGTAAAGTGTGGGTCAAGCTGCATGTTATTATGACAAAGCCCAAATTAAGTGGCTTAAATGAGGTGGAAACTTAAATTTTTTCTCATTCGACAGCCCGAACGCTAATTGCCCAGGGCAGATGTGATGGCTCCACAGTG
Organism: Choloepus didactylus; assembly: GCF_015220235.1. Lineage (NCBI taxonomy): Eukaryota > Metazoa > Chordata > Mammalia > Pilosa > Megalonychidae > Choloepus > Choloepus didactylus. Next base: position 184,479,263 of record NC_051307.1, read on the forward strand.
TCTGAGTTCCAGGCTTCTTCTGTCTTGTTTCTCTTCTGTCCTCTACAGTGGGTTCCATCTTGTGGCCCAAGATGCTGGTATCTCCCACGATGACATCTGCTCCAGCCTACAGCAGAAAGGGAGAAGGGGCAATGGAAGATGCACGCTTTCCCTTTAAAGGCCCGACATGGAAGTTACATGTTTTTTTTCCTCTCACATCCCATTCACCAGAATGTGATGGTGTGGCCACATCTTAGCTGCACATGAGGCTGGAGAAATGTGGTCTCCATCCACGTAACCAAGTATATAGCTAAAATCCAGTTTTTATTAAAGGGAGAAGGTAAGAGTGGACAGTTAGTGTTCTGTTCTGCAACCGGCCATGTGCTCACCTGTTTGCTGCAAGTTCGGCTCTCTCTGGTCTCCCCACCACAGAAGCCATGAGTTATGGCCATTCATTGCCTTTTACCTGATCTGTTTCAGTTATTTATCTTACCTTTTATTCTCACCTGCTTGGTAGACATCTGAGGTTGCATTCTCTGCTCTGGCCTGATAATTTCTTTCAACACACCTTCATGTTTTTATACTTGCTGTTGTTGCCTCTACTTAGAATTTCCTTCTCTCCCTTTTGGCCTGGCAAGCTCCCTCTCAGGATAACTCAGCCTTCTCCGTCCTTTCTCATATTTGGTTCTCTTTGTTCCATCCTAATACATAAATTGTTAATTTTAGTAAGCCTTTGGTTTATTTACGTTTATGGCCGTAAAACCTGGCACAACAGTTGGGATATAATAGACCAACAATTGGTACCATTTACTGAGTGCTTGCTCAGAGAAAAACACTTTCTAGAACTTTTATAAAAGTTTTAAATGCCCCACTGTGAATTAGGTCATGTATTAGTCACAGCCTTTCCAATTTTAGATGATGGAGACTTGACTCAAACTGACTTAAGCAACAACAAAAATGAGAAGCACTTTTTGGCTCATATATCCAAGAAGTCCAGATGTGGGTTTAGCTTCAGGTAAGGTTGGAACCAGGAGCTAAAATGATATCAGAACTCAGTCTCTCTCCGTCTCTTGGCTATGCTTCTTGTGTGTGGACTTCATTCTTAGGAAGTCTTTCTTTACATGGTGACAAAGATACTACCCACCATTCTGCATTATCCTTACAGTTTCTTATTCCAGAAAAAAAAGAGAACATGAATCTATTTCTTCATAATGGCAACCAAATATTGGAGAAAGTTCCTGATTACCTGGCTTGGGTTTTGTCTTGGTCTGCCAGGGCTTTTTTGACAAATACCCCAGGCTGGTTGCCTTAAACAACAGGAACTTTTTGTCTCATGGTTTTGGATGCTAGAAGTCCAATCTCAAGATCTCAACAAGCCATATTTTCTCTGGAAATTTGTAGCATTCTGGCACTGGCTTGCCGCAATCCTTGGGGTTCTTGACGTGCTTCTCCGCCTCTGTCACAGGGTGATCTGTCTCCTTGGTCTCTTCCTGTGGCTTCCTCTGACTGCCTGCATCTGAATTCCCTCTGCCTTAAGAGGATGCCCCAACCTGATTCAATTTGGCCTCATCTACGTAGGATCTTAGAAGATCCTATTCACAGTAAGTCCACACCTTAACTAATAGTAACATCTTCAAAGGGCCTATTTACAAATGGGTTCACACCCACAGGACTGGGGCTTTGGACTTCAACGTGTCTTCTGTGGGGAACATGATTCAACCCCCAAAAGGTCTTATGGCCAACCCTGGTTCAGTCAGTGCAGCCAGGGGATGCAGTGCTCGGGTTACCAGGTCATTTGTCCACTTCTGGCACCAGGGGTGGAGTCACCCTGTTTCAGATTACATTGAAGAGAAGGTAGGTCTCAAAGGAGATGTAAAACAAACCAAACACACACACACACACAAAACCCAAAAAAACCCTGTGCCTACTGTATTTGGAGCTATCCTAACTACATTTTACAGGTAAGGTGACTGAGACCGAAAAGTCACAGTGACCTAAGGTCACAGGTAGTGCCCAGTATCTCTTGAGCTCTACCTGGGTGGCTAGTATTCTGCTGTTACTATGGGAACCGCGATAGGAATTGGGCATGGCTGTGCCTTCAGGAGTCAACATCTTGCGTTTTGTAGAGAGAGATGAGGCTCCCACTCATAGTTGGGGTAAGTCAAGTGACTATGACAGAGTAGAGGAGGCAGCGTCCTTCCTGGTACGAGCTAGAGCCTGTGGAACGTTCTGGGGGAGTTTACCAGGTGCTCCTGTTCATGGGCGCTTGTTGGCATTCTGGGCCGGAGAGTTGTCTGCTGTGTGGGACTGTCTCCTGCGTGGCTGCATGTTGACACCAAAACCATCTTCCACATGTTTCATCCACCACCTCCAGCTCCACTCCTCACCCCCCAGAGCCACTGGCCAAGGGATCAGGAAGGCTCTGAGCAGGAGTCACAGAAGACATGATCAATAGTGAAGAAACAAGTTATTCCACACAGAGACTTGAATAAACTGCTAGTTTTTGTCAGAAAACAATGCTCTAAGCATGTCAAGGTGCCTTTGGTATCTTTTCTGAAACTTTGTAAATATTCATTGGGTGTTTAATTTTTTGCTCACTTCGTTCTGAAAAGGATTTAAAGTAGCTTTATGAGTATATATAAACCCATAGATGAACACACAGTTAAATGAAAGTTAAAATTAAAAAAAAAAAAGAAAGAAAGAAATCTGGCCTGAAAGAAGAGGAGGAAGCAGGTAAATTAGCCTGAGGGTTAAGGCAGGGTTTGTGAAGGAGAATGAGGCAGCCCCAGGCTTTCTGCGAACCAAGTGTGGAGGGAAGGGTGGGGGCATGGAGAGTTCCTTCTGCACACAGCTGTCGTACACCTTGTACCATTATTCCTATATTTTTTCCTCTTTAGTCATCGCTTTGTGTTCTTTTTTGAAAAATCCAAGTAATTGATATATAACATCATTATTAAAGTGTACATATTACTTTCGGTAAACATTCTCGATAGTTCAAGGCTTTTCTGTCACCAGCCTGTGATCCCAGCCCACAGAGGGCATCAGCTGTGTCTGTTCGTCTTTGTACTCCAGTACCTGGAAGATAGAAGGGGCTCAAATGTTTTATTGTTCTCCTTCCTGGAAAGCAAGAAGCCTGTCAATTATTTGGGTTGTTGTGTGGTTTTTTGTGTGTTTTTTGGATTTTTTTTGTTTTTTTTGTTTTTTTGTTTTTCCTGGTTCTATTTTGAGAGTTCTCTCAGGTAGGCAGTTTTATCAGGAATGTTGAGCCATGTCATGGGATTTGTTCCCAAGAAAACTTGGGAGAAATGCAGACACAGGATTCGTGTGGTGAGGAACGTTGAAGGCATCGAAGGGCAATTTGATGGAGGAGAATGTTGGAGGCTGCAGCTAATATAATCAAGGCATGCATCGCACAGTCCTCTGACCCTATCTGAGAATTCAACTCAGAATCCTTAGGGAGGGCAAATAACAGTCCCTATATATTATTCTTCCAGGGGGACATGCTGAAATAGTTTGGTTTGAGACAATGTGATGAAGCAGTTAAAAGCAGGAACTTTGTGTAGAATTATACACAAAGACATACCAAGAAAAGAAATGAGTATATGCAGAAGTGTGTGAAATCCATAGACTAGTTAAGTGCATTGTGCCAATATCAGGTTCCTGGTTTTGATAGAGAACTATAGTTATGTAAGATACCACTATTGGGGAAAGCTGGGTAATGGGTACAGAAGACCTCTCTGTGTGGTTTTTGCAACTTCTCATGAGTCTATAATTCAAAATGAGAAAGTTTTCAAAAAGAAAGAAAAAGCATTGGCAGCAGAGCTAGATTCACTCCCATCCTATCCTATGCTGAGTGATGGCTTTGTTCTCTTAGCACTTACCACAATCAGTAAGTACGTATTGACTTCTTCCCCTTCTCCCCCATGGGAGTATAAACTCCTGGAAGGCAAAAACCATTTATGGCATCACTGCTAAATCCCCAGCACCCAGCACAGTGCCTGGCACTTTTCTTTAATTTTACTCAAGTGTTTGAATAAAGGAATAATTGTGGGCACAGGTGACTTAAATTCTCTAAGGCAGTTGGTTGTATCCGTTTTACAACGAGGATAATGGACGTTGTGAGACTTTGGGAGAATTAAATGTATGTAATGTACCTAGAGTTCAGGGCATGGTAGAGAGCAAAGACTCAACTCCAGGGGTCTACAAATGTTTCCTGTAAAGGTTCAGATAGTAAATATTTTAGGCTTTTTGGGCCAAAGTCCACAATGTAACTCTGCCCTTGAAGCATGAAGGCTGCCGTAGGCAATACGTAAACGAATGAGTGTGGCTTTGTTCCAATGGAATTTTATTTATGAGCACTGAAATTTGAATTTCATATAATATCTGCATTAAGCAATGTTATTAAAATTTTTTTCAGCTATTTAAATATACAAAAGCCATTCTTCGCTTGCGAGCTATGCAAAAATAGGTAGTGGACTAGATTTGGGCCCTGGGCCACAGTTGGCTCACTACAGTAGGCACTGTTGTGGAGCTAGATGCTTAGATGGCCACGTTAACGTTCCCCCAGGAAAGGACATCTGTGTAATGGGTTCCTTCTCTGGGCTGGAGGAAGGGTGCCCTGTGGCCTAAGTAAACCCAACCTGGATTATCCTCGGGAAGCTTTGTAGGAACAGCTCCATTTCCGGTGTCAAGATAGAAGATTGAATCCTGTTATCTAAGAAATGCAGTTTTATTTCTCTCAGCTCTAGGTCTCTTTTGTAGAGTGTTCAGGAACAAAAATAAGGGAAACCAGACAGCTTAAGAGAAATCTTACGTGCTTTATTTAATAGCCATGAGTCATCTGGAATAGTGTCTGGAATGAACATATACTTTTCATTAGTAGAATGCACTAAAAGAGGTGGATTTGCCAGTCCAGTGGTCTCCAAGTGAGTGTGTCTGGTGGATAGGTCAGAAAGATTTGGGTTGAAACCCTGTGACCTTGGGCAGGTCACTTAACCTCTCTGAAACTCAGTTTCGTCTGCTTTAAAATTGAAATGGTGTTATACAGTGAAATCCTGCGTGTGGCTACATAGCATCTTTTTTGGGGGGTTAGGTAATATCTGTTAAATTCCTTTTTCTTTTTAAAGTAGCTAGATCAGCCTAGTACATTAAAAGGTTGCTTTGAGGACTAAAACAAAGCAATATATTAAGACACCTAGCACTTAACTACCATTTTCATTGGATGCCTTCTCTAAAATTTGAACCTGGATGAGGTAAGAGAGTTCCCCACTAGAATGGAGTAAGTCAGATTGTTTCCATTCTTTTATGCACACACACACACACACACACACACACACACATAGCCATTCAGTTCTCTCAACTTAGTTTTTCCTCAGTTTTTCATCTTTATCAGGATAAGCATGTGACAAAGTCATAAATTTAAGTTTTTCAAAATTTTACTTAAGTTTTGTTCCTAACCCAGGTTGGGAACCAGTGTAATAATGCCTTTACTCTTGTTATGAAACACTTCAGCTGTTAATACTACGAATATTGTTACTAGGTGAATTCTTTTCTCAATATTCAGATATATTTTAGCATATAGATTGATTACATGAAGTCCACTAGTAAAGTTTCACATTTTGCCTTTATGTGTGATAGGAATACAAGAATGTGCCAATTCAGAGTTAAGTTAAATTAGAACTTTAGATTTGGGGAAATAAAGCTTGTGCCAGTTTGGATATATTATGTCCCCCCCAAAAAGCCATGTTCTTTAATGCAATCTTGTGGGAGCAGATTTATTAGTCTTTTGATTAGGTTAGAAGCTTTCAATTGAGTGCTTCCATATGGAGATGTGACTTACCCAACTGTGGGTGATACTTTTGATTAGATTATTTCCAAGGAGGTGTGGCCCCGCCCATTCAGGGTGTGTCTTGATTAGTTCACTGGAGTATTTAAGAGAGAAGCTAAGAGCTGACACAGACAGATGCTTGCTGACGCTTGGAGATGCTTGGAGATGCAGACAGAAGGACGTCTGAAGATGCTAAGTTAATAGAAACCCAGAATTATTTTGGAAAATGCCATTTTGAAATGCAACCCAGGAGCAAAGGACCAGCAGACACCAGCCATGTGCCTTTCTAGCTGACAGAGGTGTTCCTGATGCCATCAGCCATTCTTCAGTGAAGGTATCCTCTTCTTGATGCCTTAATTTGGACACTTTTATGGCCACAGAACTGTAAATTTGCAACTTAATAAATCCCCTTTATAAAAGCCAATCCATTTCTGGTATTTTGCATAATGGCAGCATTAGCAAACAGGAACAAAGCTTTAGTAGAATGATTAGAGTATTTATAAATGCCTTTTGGGAGACTTTTAAAAGTTGATTACTTACAACTCTTTGTTGCTCAGATGTGGCCCTCTCTCTCTCTAACTGAGTCATCTCGACAGGTGAACTCGCTGCCCTCCACCCTACGTGGGACCCGACTCCCAGGGTTGTAAATCTCCCTGGCAACGCAGAATATGACTCCCGGGGATGAATGTGGACCCAGCATCGTGGGACTGAGAGTATCTTCTTGACCAGAAGGGGGATGCAAAATGAGACGAAATAGTTTCAGTGGCTGAGAGATTTCAAATGGAGTCGAGAGGTCACTCTGGTGGACATTCTTATTCACTATATAGATAACACATCTTAGGTTTTAATGTATTGGAATAGCTAGAAGTAAATACCTGAAACTACCAAACTCCAACCCAGCAGTCTGGACTCCTGAAGACAATTATATAATAATGTAGATTACAAGGGGTGACAGTGTGATTGTGAAGACCTTGTGGATCACACCCCCTTTATCTAGCATATGGATGAGTAGAAAAATGGGGATAAAAACTAAAGGACAAATGGGGTGGGATGGGGGGATGATTTGGGTGTTCTTTTTTCACTTTTATTTTTTATTCTTGTTCTGGTTCTTTCTGATGTAAGGAAAATGTTCAGAGATAGATTGTGGTGATGAACACGTAACTATGTTATCATACTGTGGACAGTGGATTGAATACCATGGATGATTGTATGGTGTGTGTGAATGTATCTCAATAAAACTGAATTTAATTAAAAAAAAAAGTTGATTACTTAGGTTGAGTATATGGTTCTAGAATAAAAAAAATTTTTTAAGTTCATTGAGCTAATTGTAAACATTTAAAACAGCAGCTAAATAGATGTCAATTTGTTGAAGAATGGATAATGACATATCTCCCATAAGAAATTGAAATTTGCGTTCAATAAACATTATAATAATACATTCTTTTAAAAAAGTTGATTTGATTAACAGAATCATAATAAATATTTTAGAAACTTATTCTTTGAATAAATAACAATCCAGGTAATATTATGTATTTCCTAAACCTTGTAGAAATGGCCAAATCAAGAAAAAGATGGCAGAAGAGATGTTGAGTCAGACTTTAGTTGCGAATGAAGGAGATATGAAAATTATCTACGGGCATTTGGTAGGATTAACCATTTGGGGAAAACCACTAGAGAATCTCAGATTTCGAAGAACATTCATTTGCCAGCTGTCCCTCATAGAGCAGTGTTCTATACTGAAGTATGTCAGTGAAGGGAATGCTCTGTCCATGCCTATTTGAAAATGTATTTATGAAATCCTAAATTAGACAGGTTTTATTGCAGATCATAAAACTAAGGTTCCAGAAGGTTAAGTTACTTGCCAGCTGTCAGGTAGCTAGATTTGGGATCTGAACTCAGATGACCCAACTCTATAACCCATGGCCTTTTACAGCTTCACTTTGTTTCTGTGTCTTCAGGACTGTGCAAAAACAGCACAACAAATAGGTGACAGGTTTTTGCACTCAAAAATCCTAAAATTTAGTGGGAACTGACTCTCATGGTTGACAGTAACTAGATGAAAATATAGTCAATTCTAAAGCATTCTTTTGAATTCCAATGGGTTATCTCATTTGAATGTCCTGTAACTGTGAATTAGCTGAGGCAGGTTCATTAGCTCATCTTAGTAGTGAGGAAACCAAGACCTACCTAAGATCACACCAGCAAGGACAAAGCCGGAGTCCTGATTCTTTGTCTCTTTTGTTTTCTTTTCTATCAGAAGTCACAAAGTCCAATGTATACAGGAGCCAGCAGGCAATGTAAATGAACAAAGGAGGCTGATCATAAGGCAACTGGGAGCAGTGGGTCTGTGGTGAACCAGAGATCGCAACTGCCATCTAATGGGGCACTCCGGCTTGGCTATAGCCGATTGAAGGGTCCCATGATGGTAGATCTGATTTTTCAGAGAAGAAATAAATCTGAGTTTTAATATAAAATCTCTTCAATAACCTTCTCTTAAATTCTCAAAACAACATATTGAGTGTGAGCGTGTGATTGTGAGGGCACTGTGGCTCACATTCCCTTTACCCAGTGTATGGACAGATGAGTGGAAAAATGGTGACAGGGAGTGGATGAATGGTGGGGGGAGGGTGTGTGTGGGATGTTTTGGGTGTTTTACTTTTATTTTTATTCTTATTTTTATTTTTTTGAAGTAATGGAAAATGTTCAAAAATTGATTGTAGTCTTGGGTGCACAACTATGTGATTGTGCTGTGAACAGTTGTACACTTTGGATAATTGTATGGTGTGTGAATATATTTCAATAAAATTGCATTAAAAAAAAGCCAAAACATGTTGACCCATATCATCTGCACTGAACAGAATTGGCCATCGGGCCTCAAGTTTGAGAATAAACTCTGCTATATACTGTATATTGACCTCTAAGACAAATTCTGGTGGCGTTTCCTCAAATGAGTGGGAAGTCAGGGAGCTTCAGAGAGTAATGGTGTCAGGGAAGGCTTCCTTTCTGGAGGAGGTGGGCTATGAAAGGGGTCTTTAAAGATGGGTAGTAGAAAAGAGGGGAGCAGTCCTTCCAAGCGAACAGGGGTGATAAGAGAGGAGGGAGAGAATGTACAAAATATTAGCTAAAGTAATAATGCCAGCAGAGGTAGCAATATGCTGTTAATGGTGTTTTGGCAGCAAGATAAGCCAGTCCAACTAAAATGGATGCATAGAAAATGTGGTACCATCCACCAAACACCTTCAGCCGACATCACACTGGTGATGAAAGTTTGGAAGCATTGTCTTCTAAGATCAAGAACACAAGGGTGCTCACCATCACCAAGTATACTCATCATAGAACTAGAGGCCCTAACCAGTGCTGTAAGACAAGAAAAAGAAACAAGAAGAATAAGGATTGGAAAGAAACCAAACTGTCATTATTCATTGTCAATATTATTGTCTCCCAAGAAAATCCACTATAATCTATAAATTTGTTTAGAATTACAGTTCTCAACAAGGTTACTAGGTAAGATCATAATATAAATGTCAGTTGCATTTTTGTACACAAGCAGCTTTCAAATATAATTTTAACTATGTACATAATTATATATAATATAAATTATATATATAATTTTAATTATATTTATGACCTTTATGGAGAAAAACTATGAAACTTCACTAGAAGGTAAACATATAAATAAATAGAAAGCTATACCATGTTAATGAATGGGATGCATCAGTATTCTAAAGACATCAATTCTCTCCCAAATTAATAAATTCAATATAATTGTGATAAATATAATTATAATCCATATAGAAAAAATCAATATAATTATAATCTATAACACAACAATTCTGTGTGGGTATGTTTAATGTTTGTATAAAATGCTATAAGCAAATTCCAGACATTCTGAATTTGCTCAGGGGCTGCTAGGTGATTTCTGGGCAGGTGTTTGTGTTAGTTTGCAGTCACCTTGGTGCTGAGTATGGTAATTTGCCATGGACTAATGACAAAAGACTGACTATATAAGTGTCTGGGTAGACTAAGTATAGGCCAAATAATGTCACAGCCCAGTAAGAACTTGTGGCAACTAGAATAAAATGGTTAAAGAATTGCATTGTCACACAGGATATGTTAGATGATGTGGGTGTGGTAAACCCAAAAGAAGCTACCCGGCTGCTGTGGGAACCATATTTGAGTTGTAAGCAGTGTCCAGTTTCATCAAAATAATTTAACTTGTTGATTTGAATTTCATTGGGTTTGTGGTTTTGTGCTCTATTTAATTTGCAGATTTGGTTTGGTTTTACTGGTTTGAAGGAACTGTAAATAAAAGATGTATGTTCAGTTTTCTGTTTGTTTATATTGGCATTGTATGACTTAGCCATCACTGGGGATTGCTTTTAAGAACAATTTTCCCTTTAAAGAGACCCATACTTTATTCAAGATTGAGAAATACTGCAGGCGGCCATTAGAAGTGTGAGTAGGTGTGGGCTCTGATGTCATTTTTATGTTCAAGGTCATTCCACCAGCAGTTCACAGGATAAATGTAACATGAGAGGTAGAGTTTGAGTAGAGATTAATATTTATTAAAGGTCAGTTGTTGCCCAGTCATTAGCCATTTCACTTAATCCCCTCAAAACAACCCTGTGAGTTAATTTTCCCTCATCTTAGAAGAGAACGCTTCTCAATTTTCATCACATGTGTGACATTAGCTGGAGGTATTTGCTGGATGGTCCCACATTTTCTATGCATCCATTTTACAGATGAGGAAGCTGAGGCTCAGAAAAGTTAGGTAACTTATCCAAAGCCACAGAGCTGGAAAGTGAAGCAGGTTGGATGTCAGTTTAGACTGCATTCTACCAAGCGATAAAACAGGTACGAGCTGGTAGCCATGCTGGGATAGTCACAGCTGGATACAGAGAAGGGAGTGAATCTGTAAATCTTATTTCTTGAATTGTCCCTTTCCCATCAGATGGCCTGAAGTGTGTGGCACCTGCCTGGTGTATAGGATGAGTTAAGCCAGCAGCCTGGGCTCTCTAAGGCCTGGGCCCCAAACCCTGCTCCTTAAACCCGATTTCTTTTGTGTGAATTTATTGTTAGAGGTGGGAAGGCTTTTGCTCTGTGTACAGCTTCTGCCTGTATTACTCTTGTTTTTTATTACCAGGTGATTGAACATGGATGTAAATTTTTTCTTAGACTTTGAAAAACAAGTTAAGATTATTTCTACTTACATCCTTCCAATATATCTATAGTTGTAATTCTCTCCTATCCAGATTAACTTGTGGTTTGGGTTTTAATAATCTAATCTGGAAAGAGAATATTTCATGTCTTTCCAGGTGATTAACTAGAAAACACAGAACATTCATGAGCCAAGGTTTGTGTGGGATGGAAATGCCTATCTCCCACGTTCGCTCCACTTCATTTTGGATTGTGAAACCCTCATTGTGTAGGGTAGTTTGAAAATGGACTTGCGTTTTCGATTTTGAAGAGACCTTGAGCTCATCTCATATAGATGCGTCATTTCACAGCTGAGAAAACTGGAGTCTGGAGACAGGGACTCATTGTGAGCTCCTAACAGAGTTGGGCCCAGAGCCTGGTTGGATCCTGTGTATATGTTGCTATTTTGTGTTTCTCTTTCCTTAATTAAACTTAATTTATGAATAGACATATACTAGGTTGTATACCTGCATGGTTCAAAAGTCAAATTATGGGAAAGCTGTACACAGAAATCTTGCTGCCCCCTGTTCTCCTTCCCCCTGCCATGACGCCCCACCTCCTATAGGTGACAACTTTAGGTTTCTTGTTTATCCTTCTGTTGTTTCTTGAGGCCCAGGTTTCTTTACCTTGGCTCTGTTGACATTTTGGGTTGGATAATTCTTTGTTGTGGGGCCTGACTTGTGCATTGTGGGATGTTTAGCGGCATTCCTGACCTCTGCTCATTGGATGCCAGTAGCATCCCCCACCCCAAATTATGACGATCAAAAATATCACTAGACAGTGGCAAATGTCCCCTGGGAGACAAAATTGCCGCCAGGTAAGAACCACCACTTTATGCAAACAGTAGCAAATGTAAACATGTATTTTTATTTTCTGCCCCTTTCTTACTAACATAGTAGCAAACTATATACAGAGTTCCTTTTCCTTTTTTTTTTATTGTCATGTGTGTAGATAGCCTAGAGTTCTCTGGATGTCATCCCCACATTGGCACCTGTGTAGGTTTCCATGTGAGGAGGCACCATGGTTGATTCAACCAGCCCGTCTTTGCGGGGCACTTGTTTCTAACCTGCTGCTATTAAACTGTGCCTCAGTGAGAACCTCATTCGTGGGTCATTCTTCCTTGTGCAGGTATATCTGTGGGATAGATCATGGGGCTGCTGGATCAAGGGTAAATACCTCTCATTTTGGTGGCTATTGCCAGATTCTCCTCCACGAAGCCCATGCCCTTGACACCCCCGCCAGCGATATCTGAGAAGCCTGTTTCCCCGTGGTCTCACCAAGTGTTAGGAAACTTGGATTCTTGCCAATCCTATAGGGGCTAAATGCCTCATGTTTCCTAACAGAATAACATACCCTTTATTAAAATATTCCTTTTCATCTTGAACAAGCAGTCAAGTGCAGCACAGCCTTGTCTGCCTGTCCCTGAGTGGCAGGTGCCGCCAGCTGGTCTGCTGCAGCCTTCCCCGCGCTCTGCCTTCCGCCCGCGGTGCTCCTCCCCTTGCCCCACATGCTGAAATCTCCCTGCCCTTGGAGGCTTTCAAATGCCATCTCCTCTGAGAAACCTTTCCCGATTCTGCTGCACACCCCCCTTGCTACTCACTTCTTCCTCCTTTGCATTTCCTCTTGCTTACTGCACACTGCTTTTTGTTGTTGCCAGTCGTGGAGTTGTCTCGTTGCCAGGAGCTAGGTGGGTGTTTGGAGTCTGACAGGTCTGGTTTTGAATTCCAGCTTTGCTTCTTACCATCTGCAGGTCCATGGTCAAATTCCTTAACCTCTCTGAGACTCAGTTTGTGAAATAGGGACAATATTTCCCTCATAGGATTATAAGAAAAAGAATAAAGGCAAGAACCGACATGAAGTGTGCAGCAGCTGATAGGCATTTAATAAATATCAGCCCCTTGTGGACAGATCACTCCATTTGTTTTCTGCAGCATCTCTCATGTTCCCTTGCACACACTAAATAAAGGTATCATTTCCATTCTTTAAAAATCAAAGCTGTTTCTATAAAGTTTATGGTGATTTATTCAGCAAGTATTTGAGCACCTACTCTGTTCCCAGCAATGATCTAAGAACTGAGGATTTAGCATGAAAAGTGACAAAATCCTTGTCCCTATAGAGCTTGCATGCAGTAGGGGTGGCACAATTCTAGGAGTGAACAATAGGGTAGTAAGTACAGATTTATGTATCTCATCTCTGAAATCCCTGTAGCACCATCTTTTTTGTTAATTGTTTTAAGCATTATTTATTTTTTCTTTATTACACTGTAAGTTTCTCAGGGGCAGGAATGATGACTACTTTTTGTGGAATCTCCTCAAAGCCTAGTGAGATGCAAGAAACCCAAATCCAAATCTACCATCCACTTCAGCCCCTCAGAAGTTTCTCACAGCCTTTGGTGTAAGGTCCAGCCTCCTTCCGTGGCCTGCAAGGCCCTGTGTGGTCTGGACCCTGCCTTTCTCTCTGGCCTCATCTCTTGCCTGTCAGTCTACCCACCCCAACACCCTACGCTCCAGCTGCACTGGACCTCCTGGTTCTAAAACGCCCTGAGCTATCTCGTCGCTGCTTCTTTGCACATGCTGTTCCATCTGCCTGGAATGTTTTCCTTGCTTACCTCACCTGGCTATTATCTGTACATGTTCTTGGTCCCTCTTAGGTATCATTTCCTTCAGGAGGCCATTCTTGATCTCCCCAACCCTGGTCTGAGTCATGGACCTCGCCTCTGAGCTTCAGTAACAATCAGTACTTCCTTCTCTTCAGACTTCTACCACGTTAAATTTAAATGGTGGTTTATTTATCTGAATCTCCCTAATAGTTAAGCCCCCCTAGGAGTAGGGACATTGCTCATTTCATCTAGTGATGTATCTGCAAGGAGTACCTGGCATGCTGGGTGATCAATAAGTTTTTTTTTTTTATTTCCAATTGCTTTTATTATTATTGCATATATAGTGTGTGGTACTTATTAGTACTATCCATTGATAATTCTGGTTTTCCTTGTGGATGCACGACTGCATTGTATTTCCAAAACTCTAGAAGTTAGGTGTAGCCATGTGAATTGCTTTAGTCAAGAAAATGTGATAGGAAATAATGAATGCTACCTTCATGTGGAAGCTTTGGGGGCTAATGCATGATTGGAAATGCTTGCCTTTCCCTCTGCCATGGTGGCTGCTTGGTCAACCTGGTTCCCTTAATGAGGACAACATTGGGCAGAGCCTCCAACCAGCCACCATATGATGGTCAGATCAATAAGTATTTGCTGGATAGATGGATGAATGGATTCACATATGGCAGATGGATAGTTGAAGCACAGAATGCTTCATGGGTGCATGTTCTGACTTGGCTTTATATTCATGCTAGCCCAAGTGGAAACTGTGTCCCTTGTAGGAACCTGGTTTTCCTTTGCTGCACCCTCTAGACAGGCAACAGGTTCTGCTGGCCCCATCACTGGCCTGATGACCCTGGAGATATCACTTACTCATATGAAGCATCCTTTAAATGACCCACTGGGGCTGCAGGGTTGCTTCACTCTGGGGGCTTTGTTGACATTGTATTCCAAGGGACTGGCATCTCTTAGAGTTAAATGTGCCTGTGCTGTTTCAGATGTTCTACCTGCTCTGAGGTTCCATGGGTGGGGCCCCTTGCCTTTCACACCCAGATCTTTCTCAGGAAGAGCAGTGCCTAATTCATCACGGAGAAAAGAAGTTTGTATGGGTGTGCCGTGCATGTGTGTGCACATGTGTGCAGTACACGTGTGCATGTGTGTGCGTGTGTTTTGTCGATGCTTGGCCTAGCCAGTACAGGGCAGCAGGGCCACCTGCCACAATGCCCACCTTTAATCGTTTTAATAATTATTCATGAGGATTCCTTTTCAACTCCCGTGTGTTTGCTCCCAAAAGATGGTAGTTTTTCTGGAAGATTGTGGTCTGGTCACTGAACAGATAGAGTAAGTCCCCTTTACTCCCACCATGTGTGTTAAAGTAAAAAGATGGAAAAGAGAAAATTGCCCTCTGGTTTTTTTGTTTGTTTGTTTGTTTTCCCCACACATTATCTTATTTATTCAGATAGCAGCCTGATCACACATGGTCCAAGAACACTCAAATAATAAACCAAATATAATCAGATGGTAAAGATTTGTCTTCAAACATCATATCCAATGATGCCACATTTGCCTATAATCTTGCTGATATAAAACCACATCCACACCTCAGTGGCCACCAAACCATTCAGCAGAGCTTCCTTAACTGTGAGCTGTTTGAAGCTACCAGTTTGAGCACTATTGACAATTTTTTTAGGCTCTGAATAGCTGTGGGGATCTCAGCAGGGGTTGGAGGAACCAGCTCAACTTTGGCGTAATGCCAAAATGTGGCTAGTCAAGGCTTCAAGTAAGTCACAGCAGCATTGACCAGCACTGCGGCCTTCCCCGTGAGGTTTCGGACAAACTGGGCCACGACTCTAGGATGGAAAGTCTGTTGGCCCCAACAGCCCACTGAATGTCACCTCCAGGAAGCCCTCTGGTTTTGGGTGTCATACCATTTCCTCACCTTGAATCCACATAAACTGTACTTAAACTTTTAACTGGGCCATTCTCTTCTATGAACCAACATTTGTGACTAAAATTCACCTTATTTATGTTTGGTGGATATGGAGTATGTGTAAATTAAAAAAAAACAAAACACCTTGTGGAATAAAATGGTTGCTTTACACTGAGAATGCTGTCTCTAGTAACAGTCCTATTTCTTGCTGGGGTGAGTGAACATTTCAGGTTGCTGTGTCTGTCTGAAATCCCAGTAGCTGGGCTTACTGAAACCCGAGAGTGTCATCATAGCATCTTGTGCAACACATTGATGGTGAAAGATAACAATTTATTCTATTGTTCACCAGCCTTATCTGGAGGAACATTTAATTATCAGCTGTAGGAAAAATAAAGTTAAGGAAAAAAAAACTGAAGGAGATTTGACAGTTTAAAATAAAGGCCTGTATGTGGGAAAATAAGGTTCTGTGTGGGAAGGATTTGAGGAAACGGTTTGGGTACTAATTTAAGAACTTGAAGTGTTTGTTTATGAGAAATCTCTGAATAAGAATAACAATTTAAAAAATCAAAGTTGATGGGAAACTCAAGGACAAAGGTAAAGAAGTGAGAATTGTGTTCTCCAGTAGGTTTCAAGGTCATTAGCAGTGTTCATTGCTCATAGAAGTCCAACAAAATCTGTACGTAATTCTGTAGCTAAAAGCTTTCTAGGAACATTTGAAGATGTAAAATATTTTTTTAAAATGCTATAAAATATGACTATTTTGGCTTTCTGAAATCTTGCCTTCTCTTCATCAGATTTCAGAATAAGAACTGTAGGTCTGTTTCCAGGGAGACGCTGGATAGGTATTATCCCTACACGCAACTTCTGCTTATTAAATTAAAACAAACCTGATTTCATAGTTCATTTGGTTTTTTCTCATCCAGCCCCACATCAAATTCTTAGTTTAAAACCCTCTTGGGTTCACACCTGTAGAGTCCTGATGAATTCATATAAAGAACTGTTCTTGTACCTAGAGCCTTATTGTCATGCACTGTGAGATGAGAGGATGCTAAGACGTCATTTAACTATTTCTCCCTTCTACCTCTCATTTTAGGAGAAGAAGAATTTAAAAGTGAGAATTGGTTTGGATCAATGAAACATTGGCTTTGGTTACTCTAATCCATAGACATGCTAGAAAGTACTTTGGTTTAACCATAGGAATGCCAGAATTCTAGCTCAGCTATCCCAACACCAGAGTTAGGCTTTCTTTCTATAAGGGCAGTTGACTTAAGGGGGAAACATAATGAACTGGTAGAAAATCACTTTTAAGGAAAAAAAATCTAAAACTTAGAAATAAGGCAAAAAACATTTCTGACTGTCTTTCCAATGTCCTACTAGAACATTGACAGACAAGTCCACCAAAAGTCATCTGTTATTCTAGGGCAGAAGTTGGCAATTTTTTTTTTCTATAAAGTGCTAAATGGTAAACATTTTAGGCTTTATAGGCAATATGATCTCTGTGATAACTGCTTAACTCTGCCTTTGTAGTGTGACAGCAGGCGTAAGATAATATGTAAATGAATGTGTGTGACTATGTGCCAATAAAACTTTGTTTTTGGATACTGAAATTTGAATTTTATGTAATTTTCGTGTGTCATATGAAATATTCTTTTGGTTTAGTTCAACCATTTAGAAATGTAAAAACCATCCTTCACTCGTGATCCCTTCGAAACAGGTGGTGGAGATTAATAAATTGGAAATGACTTTTGCCCAGTAAAGATGCAGATGCTTTCTCTCAGGCAGAGAAGGACCATGGAGGATACTGTTTTATGCCCTGTAGGACGTTTAACCAGTTTTGTATCTCAGTTTGCAGTCTTATTCCGGCATTATTTTTTCTACAGTTTCCATTTCCCCCCTGTATTTTTTTGTACCCTCCTTTGAATCACCTTTGTCATCCAGCTGGTTCCTGCATCAGTAAATTAAATAAATCTTTGACACGTGCTCACTCTCTATTGATGAGAGACAAGTGTTTAACTTTCTGAAAATTATACTTGGACAGCCAAGTATATTAAAAATATGAGACTTTTAAAATAGCATAAATTTATGTCTGGTTTTTAAAACCAAGAACAGGGAAATTCAATAAGCATTTAACAGAATGATAAGAGATTTACACCTTGTCATTCCATCCTGCTGGCTGAGCCAGGAAATGGTCAAGGGAGAGTGAAGTGAGTGAAGAGGGGCTCTTGGCTGTGTCTGCTGAGCCTCAGTTGAGGTGCGTGCAGTTTTTTGCTACTTCAGTGGGGAAACTGCACTGAGGGGTCCTGAAATCTCAGAATGTTTTCCAAGGATGATTTTGGTTTCCATCCAGAAGTTCTTATCATTGGTGGTATTTTGAAAGAAAGAGAGAGAAAAATTATTTTTTTCGGAAGGCATTCATGTGGAGAAGGCACATGTTGTCACAGAGAACACTGGACTGGGCATGCAGGGGTTCCCAGTTTTGAATCTGTGACCAACTAGCCAGGTAACTTTGGGCAAATCACAGTACTTTTGTTTTTGCAAATGGTAAAGTGAAAAGCTCAGACTCTACAGTCATGAATTGTCTTTCTGGGGCTGAAAATTTTATAAGGAAAGTAGATTCAAATTCCTTTTTGTGGAAATAAGAGTGTTCACTGATTCCTGATTATTTTTTTCTAAATAAGATGAGCATGGTCTGTGTTCAGAAGCTAATATTTCCCCCAGATTTTCATGCCTGTCTTATTTAAAAGCTAAAATACCACTTTTGTATTAATCCTTATTTGGAACAAATAGCTGTGATAGAAAAATATAAAGTGGAATTGTGTGCCTTTGTTTTCCATTCAGTTTGTGGTGCCAGGTGCATTTCACGGGAGCTTTCTGTTCCCTATACCTTAGGGTCACTTCCCTGTTCAAAGCTGAGAGTACAGATTTCGTTGACTAAAGGAACATGGGATGAACCGAGGCTTCTAAAAGGTGGTTGGGAGAAACCAAGATGGCGGCTAGGTGAGACAGGGCTAAGGAACACCTCCATGGAAAACACTAGATAAGGACCAGAGAGTGACCCAGAATACCGGTTACAGCGATGTGCAGCTGGACGAGATCTGCTAGTTCCCAGGGGCCGTATACTTGGTGAAACTGAGAGTCTGCGTTCTGAAATGAGTGAGTAAGCTGGCTGGAAGTCCCGCAGCCGTGCAGGGATCCGGGCAAGCCAGGGTTTGGCATCTGGAGACCAACAGGCTCTTTTAATAAAAAAAAAAAAAAGATAAAAGGGGAAAAGCCAGGAGCAGCTGCAGGTGCGATCATGGGAAACACGCAGTAAAACACAGCAAGAGGGGGCTGGGCTGGCCTCTTGGTGTCTGGCCTGGAAGATAGCCCGCTGCAGATATCCCTGGGGCCGGGGAAACGGAGCGGAGAGCCAGAAGCCGAAAGAATCCCCGTGGCTAGCAGCTCGCTCACGGGAGGGCTGGATAAACTCCTGCCTGGGGCCGTGCCCACAGCCCAGAGCCCCGCCAGTTGTCCCGGAGCTGGGAAGGAGGAACTGTGCGAGGATAGGGGTGTGGAGACGCCCCGTTCAGCCATTTTTGCATAAGGCTGAAAGCGAGACGGCTCGGCCCGGCGGCCTGGGGCTTCCCTTGAGGGACAGCGCGCGCTGATGACGTAGCACAGCATTACCTCAGCAGAGGTCCTGGAGGATCGCGGCTGGGCGGGGGGGACCTGCTCGGAGATCCCAGAGACACTACGCCAAGGCCGGTGGTTTGTGGGACATCTAGAGAGAGGGGCTGGGGCTGAAATGAAATGAAGGCTTGGACTCTTGCGGTGGCCTTGAATCTCTGGGAACCAGGGGGTTTTGAATATTGAGGCTTTTCTTGCTCCCTGACCACCCGTACAAGTGCCCCGCATTCAGGGCGGACAGCTCCAGCAACACACCCAGGCTGTGTTCTCCGGCTGGACCCCACAAGAATCGTTTCCCCATATAATGCGGGGACAAGGTGGAGAACTGACTTGAGAGGTATAGGTGACTCACAGACACCATCTGCTGGTTAGTTAGAGAAAGTGTATGTCACCAAACAGTGTTTCTGAAAAATTAGATAGGTTTTTTTTTTTTTTTTACAAATTAAAAGAACCCTGTTGAGCAGAGCAAATGCCAAGAGGCCAAAAACAACAGAAAATCTCAATGCATATGATAAAACCAGACAATACAGAGAATCCAACTCCAAACACACAAATCACGTTATCAGAAAAAACGAAGTTCCTCGCAGAATTAATCAAAGAAACACAATCAAGGAACGAAAGCATGGCAAAGGATTTAAAGGACATCAAGAAGACCATGGCCCAGGATATAAGCTACATAAAGAAGACCCTAGAAGAGCATAAAGAAGACATTGCAAGGCTAAAAAAAAAAATAGAAGTTCTTATGAAAATAAAAGAAACTGTTGGCCAAATTAAAAAGACTCTGGATATTCACAATACAAGACTAGAGGAAGCTGAACAACACCTCAGTGTCCTAGAAGTCCACAGAACAGAAAATGAAAGAACAAAAGCAAGAATGGAGGAAAAAATAAAAAAAATCAAAATGGATCTCAGGGAAACAATAGATAAAATAAAACGTCCAAACTTAAGACTCATTGATGTCCCAGAAGGGGAAAAGAAGGGTAAAGGTCTAGAAAGAGTATTCAAAGAAATTGTTGGGGAAAACTTCCCCAACCTTCTACACAATATAAATACACAAAGCATAAATGCCCAGCGAACTCCAAATAGAATAAATCCAAACAAACCCACTCCAAGACATATTCTGATCAGACTCTCAAATACTGAAGAGAAGGAGCAAGTTCTGAAAGCAGCAAGAGAAAAGCAATTCACCACATACAAAGGAAACAACATAAGACTAAGTTGTGACTACTCAGTGGCCACTATGGAGGTGAGGAGGCAGTGGCATGACATATTTAAAATTCTGAGAGAAAAAAATTTCCAACCAAGAACACTTTATCCAGCAAAACTCTCCTTCAAATTCGAGGGAGAGCTTAAATTTTTCACAAACAAATCCTGAGAGACTTTGCCAATAAAAGACCTGCCCTACTTCAGATTCTAAAGGGAACCCTACCAACAGAGAAACAACAGAAAGAAGAAAGAGATATAGAGAATTTTAACAGAAATATATAGTACCTTACATCCCAAAGCACCAGGACACTCATTTTTCTCTAGTGATCATGGATCTTTCTCCAGAAGGGACCATAAACTGGGACATAAAACAAGCCTCAAGATATTAAAAAAAAAAAAAAATGAATATACTCAAAGCACATTCTCCAACCACAATGGAATACAAATAGAAGTCAATAATTTTTGAACTGTAACTCCATTATTTACTTCCTACATGATATAAATTACACAAACCCTAATGACAAATCAGTGGTTTTGAACTCAATGTAAAATACGTGATTTTAGACAACTATATAAAGGTAGGGGAATGGAGAAGTATAGGAATATAGTTTATGTGTCCTATTGAAGTGGAGGTGGTATCAAAGAAAAACAAGATTGTTATGGATATAAGAGGTTAATTTTAACCCCCACAGCAAACACAAAGAAACTATCAGAGAATGTAACCATAGAGATGAATTGTAGAGTTCGGGTTAAGAGAAATGGGGGACAGTGCAATGGGGAGTTAAGAAATGAGGGTGGAGTTGCTGTTTGAGGTGAAGGGAAATTTCTAGTAATGGACGGTGGGAAAGAGCATTACAACATTCTAAAGGTGATTAATCCCACTAATGGAAGGCTAGGGAGGGGGTAGAATGGGAAGATTTAGGCTGTATATATGTTCCCACAACTGAAAAAAAAAAAAAAAAGACTGCCAAGGATGAACTTGGATGGAATTAGAGGAGAGAGGACAGGTGGCTCAAAGGGACACAGTTGAGACATAAGGTAAAGGAAATATAGAATGTAAGCTTTGTATCATTGTTGAATCTGTTGTACTTCTTAGCTGCGCTTAATGGGATTGCATAAAAGAATGTTCTTGTTCATGGGAAGTGTATACGTGAATTATAGTGTATGTTCAAGGGTGTGTGCAGCTAGCTCTCATATGTTCAGAAGACAGAGCAATAGATGATGGATGATAGATAGGGAGGGAGGGAAAGAAACAGTGATGTGACAGCATGTTAAGGTTGGTGGATTGAGCTATCAGGGGAGGGGGGTCAGGGTATGATGGAATTCTGTGTATGGGATTAGTATTGTTTTTACAACTGTTCCTATAACTTTGAATTTATTTCAAAATAAAAAAAAAATTTTTTTTAAAAATGGTGTTTGGCACTGAACTGAGGCCTCAGAAAGGTGGCTGGCAACCCGACAAGCCAGAACAATAGAAGAGATGGAAATGGAAGATAAGGAATCAGAGGCCCTTTTGAATTTGAAAGTACACTTGCTTGAAATTCTCTGGGTAGTTCAGGCCCAGACAAGAGATTACAGCAAATATCATAAGGCTTGGTCCTTCACCTTTTGGGGCAGGTCAGTGATCTGTCAAGGACCTGAGGAAAGCTAAGGTCCCTCTCATAGATGTGTGCATATACACACCAGGTTTTGTCTGTAACTTCAGGAATTTTTGAGACCCCTGACATTAATAGATTGACTTGCTAACGTTGAACAAAAGAAAGAGGAATGTTTGGTGTAGAATCTTGTTGTCTTTGAAGAGGAATTTGGTGGTCTTGAGTTTAAACACCCAAATGGACCAATTTAGCTACATTAAACTAATATTCTCTAACTCCCAACCAATTGTGCAGTTTTCCACCTACTGCAGCAAACTATTCTTGATCACCATTAAATTATCTCTTAAATGAATATCTGAGTTGTACAATTTGGATCAAGGATACAATATAAATGCTGCTTGTGATTAAGTAAATTTTTCTAAAGAAACATCTTTGTCTTCTGCGCTTTTCATAGTCACCATTTTGAGCCGCATCCGCTTGCAGGGAAGTGGAGGCTTTTCCTGGAAAGATTTCTCCATATTCCCTTGAGAGCAGTTACCTCAACAAGTTACAAAGCTCACTTTAATGCTGTGTTGGGAATTCATCAAGTATATGCATAAATCTTTAAGCACATTATCATATCGGTGGGGAATTTCTGGGATTTTTGAGAACTCTGATGTATCAAAACTTCTGACTTCAGCTCATTCTTAATGTGGTGACATCATGATGAATTGGATTCAGGGCGTTGGGTTATTTGCTTTTTTGTTTCTTAATCTTGTGCTTCCAAACACTTAAAATAACTCAGCCTCCTTATCTTCATATTTGAGGCAGAAACTATTACTTGGCTCTTCAGATATTTTTTGTCCTGTGTGATGTATTTCTGAAGCATTCTGACTTGATTACATATTGATGTTAACAGATATATACCTAGCTTTCTTTTCCAACTTTAATTTTGAAAAATTTCATATCTATAAGAAAATTGAAAGGATACAGTATTTATATACTCCACCTAAATTTACCAGTCAACATTTTTGCCACATTTGCTTTATCTCTCCATGTTTATGTGTATTATTGTTGTTTATTTGTTGCTCAACCATTTGAAACTAAGTTGCAGGCATGGCGTTTAACTCCCTAAATACTATTTTTCTCCTAAGAACAAAGATATTCCCTTGCATAACTGCACATACCTTCATCACACTCAAGGAATTGAGCGAGTCAATAATATGTATAATAAAGTTCATATTCACATTTCCCAAGTTGTCCCAATAATGTCCTTGATAGCTGCAATCAGAGCCATGCCTCTTAAGTTACCTTTAATCTAGAAAGGTCCCCAGCTCTTTCTGTCTTATGACATTGACATTTTTGAAAAGTCCAGGCCAGTGGTCTTCTAGAAATTTCCAACAGCCTGATTTGTCTGTTTGTTCGTGGTGAGATTCAGCTTAAACAGTTTAGGCAAGAATACAACCTAGGTTGTGCCCGTTTCTGATCGCATCTCATGGGGAGGCACATGATAATGGGTTGTTCCAATTTGATGTTGCTACATTTGGTGACTTGGTTACATAGGTATCTGCCAAATCTTGTAGAAAGATCTTTTTCCCTTGTAATAAGTCTGCGGGGTGATGTTTTGAGACCATGTGATATACTTTTCCTCAACAGCCTTTCACCCATTGATGTTAGCATCCACTGATGTTCCCCCCTTTATTTTGATTTGTTGTTGGGGTGGTATAGGGGGCTAGCAAAGGGATAAAGAACAGGTATACAACCAATTATTTCTATAATTACAGGAAATGAATGCTGTGAGTGCCCTGTGTTTTACAGATTATTATGCTCAATCTATCTGAACAAAAGAAACTTGTTTTCCCTTTGTCTCTCCTCAGAGAGACCTCCAAAGCAAGTATCTGTCTGCGGTCCACAGCCTATGATGATTATAAAGGTCTGGATGAGATCATTAAAGTGCTGGGTGTCTGCCCTGGGAGCACACACAAGACAAATGAGGCAGAATTCTTTTAGCTTGGTTACGGGTTGGTTTTTCTTGTGTTAGTTAATAGTACAGAGCAGGGCCATTAGCGTCAGCAGCACCAGCTAGATAAACAGTCTCTGCAGTGTGGAGAGAGAAATCAGCAGCACATACATTGACTTAAGGAAGCAGATTTAAGCTTTGTAAATGAAAGGTTTGACTAAAACTGATGAGGAGAAATATTTCTGTATGGATGTGGGAACTCAAGTGAATTTTGTATTTAATCTTTCCCTGGAGGGGAGTAAACTAAAGCAGTTAGTGTTGGGTTAGTGGATGAGAACCTGTCACTAAGAAGGAAAAATGTTGGCAATCTAAATCCTCTTCGAGAAGTATTCTAGAGAGAGAATAATTAAATAATCTCAAACATGATTTGTTTCAAACATTTTTAATATTTCTACAAAGCATCTTGGAATTTTAGCATTGTTCTCTATGTCAGTGGTTCTCAACCAAGGCCAATTTTGCCCCCGAGAGACATTTGGCAGTATCTAGAGACATTTTTGAATGTCACAACTGGGAAGGTGCTACTAGCATCTGGTTGGTAGAAACCAGTGATGCTGCTAAACGTTGTACAATGCACAGGACAGTCCCCAAAGCAAAAAATTACCTGGTCAAAATGTCGTTGGTGACAAGGTTAAGAAAACCTGCTTAATGGGATGGTAGGTTTCTTTTATTGACAAATGTTTGCAGTATACTAGTCACTGGATATTCCAAAAAAAAATTACGGCTTTGACCCTGCCCTCAAAGCCTCACCATCTCATGAGGAAGATGGACAGACAATCACAAAACTATGATAAAGTACTTCTTAATGTTTGAAGGAAGATGGTGCAGCAAGCTAAATAGAGCTTCATTGGTAAGCTCTTACAGGGTAAGTAGACCTACCAGGTGCAGAAGGCTTAGAAATCACACTCCTCGGTTCATAGAGCATTTTCATAGATCCATGCAAGGCCTCTCTCTCTGTTTATTGATTCCCAGTTTATCACTCCTTCCCCTCCACACCATTGGCAACCGTTTTCATGGGTTAAATGTAAATCTTTGATTTTGCATTTTTTAAAAAAGTAAAATGTGTATTGTTGACTTGTGTGGCTATTTTAACACAATTCCATTTGCATAAATGATCTCATTTAGTTTCTTGTCCAGTTAGCTCTGTGCTATGGGTGTGTCTATTCCATTGCTTCTGATTGCTGCTTGGTACTCCCTAGGGTGTATATCAGTAGTTATGCTCCATAATAAATCATCCCAAATTTATGGCTTAAATAACTGTCACTCATTTTTCATGAGTCAGTGGGTTGGTTGAGTGACTTGGCTGATTTGTGCCTGGCTCTGCTGATCTCAGCTGGTGTTACTTATTCATCCGTGGTCTGCTGGGGGCTGGATGATCTCTGGAAGGGTCTTGGCACGTTGTCGTCATCGTCCATCAGGCTAGCCCAAGCTTGTTGATGTCATGGCAGGGCAGAAGTCCAAGAGTGGGGAAAGGCTCAAGGGCTACACTTGGAAAAAGCTCACAGTCATTTCCTGTTCTAGTTTGCTAATGCTGCCAGAATGCAAAACACCAAAAATGGATTGGCTTTTATAAAGAGGGTTTACTTGGTTACACAGCTACAGTCTTAAGACCATAAAGTGTCCAAGGTAATGCATCAACAATCGGGTACCTTCACTGGAGGATGGCCAATGGCGTCCAGAAAACCTCTGTTAGCTGGGAAGGCACGTGGCTGGCATCTGCTCCAAAGTTCTGGTTCCAAAATGGCTTTGTCCCAGGATGTTCTTCTCTAGGCTGCAATTCCTCAAAAATGTCTCTCTCAGTTGCACTTGGGGTATTTGTCCTCTCTTAGCTTCTCTGGAGCAAGAGTCTGCTTTCAACAGCCGTCTTCAAACTGTCTCTCATCTGCAGGTACTCTCTCAGCTTCTGTGGATTCTTCAAAGTGTCCCTCTTGGCTGTAGCAAGCTTGATCCTTCTGTCTGAGCTTATATAGTGCTCCAGTAATTTAATTCAGACCCAGCCTGAATGGGTGGGGCAACACCTCCATGGAAATTAGCCAACCAAAGGTCTTGTCCTCATTTGACTGAATCACATCTCCATGGAAACACCCAAAGGATTCCAAAATCTAATCAACACTGTGTCTGCCCACACAAGAGTGCATCAAAGATAATGGCATTTATGGGGACAAAATACATCAAACTGGCACATCCTCTATGTTCTATTGGCCAAAACCAGTCATAAGTCCAACCCAGATTCACAGTGTGGGGAAATAGACTCTATCTCTTGATGGGAGGTGCTGAAAAGTCACATTGCAAAGGGTGTGGATATAGGTAACTTAATTGGTGCAATCAGTGTACAGAGTATACATCCGTTGCTTTCTACCCAGGCACTCTCTTGGTATTGGATGCCCAAGTTGCTTCCAACTCTGGGTGTTGTGATAAGCATCTTTGTTCATGTCACCTTATGGACCAGTAGGAGAATTTGGGGGGATATATTCCCAGGAATAACATTGCCGAGGCATAGGGTATGTCTATCGTTGTTTGCATATATGCATTCTCCAAAATGCCTGCTATCTTCACTCACAGCACCAGAGGTCCTTATATTCCCGTGTTGCAACTCTTAGTATTGTCCAGGGTTTTAATATTGGCCACTTTAATTAGTGTAAAGTGATATCTTATTATCATGTTTTATTTGCATTTCTCTGATTGCAAACGAGTTGGGGTATCTCTTTATATGATTCTTAGTCTTTTGGGTTCCTGGGCAAAGAGGCTGAAGAGGCAAGCAGCATGTGGCAGGTGGTTATATCCCCCTGGAAGGGCTGCAAGAACAGCAGGAGGAGAGGCTGCGGGCTGAAGCAGGACTCCCTTGTTGAGAAGTTGGGACTTGGTGCTGAGGGTGGTGGGCAGCTGTGGGTCTTAGAGCTTTTGCATTTAGATTCCTGTTTTAGAGGGATTCTCTTGGTGACTGTGTGGAGGATTGAAAGGGACGACTATTATGTTAGAGGCTGGAGTGTGTCACCCAAAGCTAAGAAATAAGGAGCTTGATAACATCCTAGGAATGCAGAGAGGTAAGAGTTAGAATCCATCAGACCTGGTATCTGATTGGATGAGGAGGCTGAAAGGAAAGCAGTAATCTAGGGTGACTTTGTGGTTTCTGGCTTGGGTGTGTGGGGAATTGGTGTTGGCATGAGTTGTTGCAGAATATAGGAGGAAGAACAGATCCTGGGGGAGATGAGAATTCCTTTGAGGACCATGTTGAGTTTGAGAAACCTGTTGAGTGGTAAGGTAGAGCTGTCCAGAGGGCACACTTGCATATGTGGATATACAGCTTGCAAATAAGTTGAGGTTGAAGATAAGGATATGGGAATTGCCAGACAATGGAAGAAGGTGACTTCTGGGGATAGGATTATTAAGGGAAGTGGTGCTCAATATTTAGCATGCATTGAAATCACCTGGATGGTTGCTAAATCACTTTCAATTCTTTGGGGGTATATACTTATGGTAGTTGGGAGGCTGTATGTACCCCACAAAGGATCACATTCTTTTAAAACATTCCTATGGGTGCAGACCTATTGTAGGTAGGACCTTTTGTTTAGGTTATTTCAGTTGAGGCCTGCCCCAGGGTGGGTCTTAATCCTTTTACTGGAGTCCTTTTATGAGATAAAAGACAAAAAAAGTCCAGAGAAGTTTAGAGAAAAGCCCTGAAGAAACTAAAAGAGGGCCCACAGAAAACAGAGAGGGAGCCTCTGAAGCCAAAATCTGAAAGCAAAGAAATCCGGGAGAGAAGGACCAGCAGACCCTGGCTGTGTGCCTTCCCATGTGACAGAGGTGTCCCAGATGCCAGCAGCCTGTCTCCAGAGTCCATTGTCCTGTTGATGCCTTGAGTTGGACATTTTCACAGCCTAAGAACTGTAAATTGGACATTAATAAATCCCCATTGTAAAAGCCAACCCATTTCTGGTATATTGCATCCCAGCAGCTTTAGCAAATCAAAACAATACCTAAGAGTAGAATTTCTGGGTCAGATAGTAATTCTATGTTTAACGTCTTGAAGAACCACCAAACTGTTTTCCACAGTGGCTGTACCCAGAGTGTACAGATTGGGGTCAGAGCAGCCCCACATATTATAGATGTCTTCCTCCAAATGCCATTTTATGCAAAATTGTCATGATAGCTCTATAATTGACAACAAATAGAGGTGAGCAGCACCCATCTGTGATAGTGGGTGCCAGGCAGATACCGTCACCACCTGTGGGGTTATGGTATTGGGGTTGGGAGATTTAGGAGGTTTGAGAAGGCTAATGAATGTTCTTATGTGTCCTGCAGAGTACTTGAGTATTGGCCATATGTACTGAGTTGCTTATCTCTAGACAAACATCCTTAAACAGAAATGTTGGGCTGTGGCAAGACTAGTTGATTTGGGTTTAGATTTGTAAGGTACACTCTAGGGCTTAAAACAAATTTCTTCCTTTGCTCTTGTGCTGGACTTCCATCCCCACAAAGTGCTCCAAACCTAGAGCATCTTATATCTCATTATTCTTCAAAGGCCAGCCCAATGAGACCCCAGACTTGTTTTTGGTAATTCAGCTGTTCTAATCAAGCCTTTGGTCCATTCAGGAAGTCCAGGGTGAATGTTTAAATCCGGCTCTAGCCTTATCTCTTCTCTGGGGTTTGGGACTTCCCAAGTCACCATAGGTTAAGGGGAGCTTTGTGTGGGTGTCTTTGCGTTTGTGATGGGAGACTCATTCCCTCCACCCACGCAGCTGACTATAGTCAATTGCTCTTGACCTCGCTTGGTCAGCCTTGCCATCTGCAGTATAATTTGCGGTTCTCACAACCAGTCTGTATTTTCCTAGCTCAGTCCTTAAGGGAGAAGAGAAGAAGCGTAAGGACATTTCACAATAAGACTAAGAGAAAATGGAATAGGAAATTCATCCACTCTAATTTTTGCTATATTGTGTGTATAATTTTATATATATATACACACATACACACACATACACATACAGACACACAGACCCACAAACACACACTTGTTGAAAGCGATGGTGGCGTTCTCGAGGATTTTTAAAAATGTGTGTGTGTTCTCAATAAATCAAATACCTCAAGGCTAATATATGGCTTTGAAATTAGGTACCATTCTGTGGGGGATGAATTGGGAGACAAGCTTCCCTGGAAAGAAGGCCCCATTGGAATTCAGTCATGGCAGTATGGTAGAGCAAAGGGATTTTGCTAGCACCATCAGGCAGCAGCTTGAATTTATAGTTCAGGACAATTTTTGTTCGAAATAAAAATACCCCTGGGTGGTAGATATGCTGTCTGGAGGTCCTTTGGAAATCTCCCATCCAGGAAGTAACATCTTAATAGGAGGTCTTGTCCTTGCCTTCAGGGGTGCCGAAGGAAGAATGAGTTTAATGAAAATAGGTGGGACTTGAGAGCAGCTCTTCACCCCTCTCTTTTAGTTATTTTCCTGCAATGTAAGGAATAAAGTATACTGCTATGTGCGACACTGCAGTCGTGTATGTTTCCTCCCAGGATATGGACACAGACTTCAAATGGTGACCCTGTGATTTGAGTACAGTACAGGCAATATCTCATTTTACTACTTTTTGCTTCACTGCACATCACAGATACTGTGTTTTTACAAACTGAAGGTTTGTGGCAACCCTGTGTTGAGCAAGTCTTTGATGTTCCTATTGTAATTGTTTTGGTGTGCCAAGAATTGTGCCTATGTAAGACAGTGAATTTTAATCAATAAATGTTGTGGATGTTCTGACTGTTCTACCAACTGGCTGTTCCCCCATCTCTCTCCCTATCCTCGGGCCTCCCCATTCGCTGACACACAACAATATTGAAGTTAGGCCAATTAATAACCCTACAGTAGCCTCTAAGTGTTCAAGTGCAAGGAAGATTTGCACATCTCTCACTTTTAGTCAAAAGCTAGAAATGCTAAAATTGATCCTGGGATGTATGCATAGCTATGATGATACTGTGAGCCAGCAGTTGTATACTTCAGATGGTTTTTATGGTGTGTGAATATATCTCAATAAAATAGTACTTTTTAAAAAAAGGCTAGAAATTATTAAGTTTAGTGAGAAAGCATATCCAAAGCTGACATAGGCTGAAAGCTAGGCCTCTTGGACCAGTTAGCCAAGTTGTGACTGCAAAGGAAAAGTTCTAGAAGGAAATGAAAGGTGCTACTCCAGTGAACACATGAATGATAAGAAAGTGAAACAGCCTTATTGCTGATATGGAGAAAGTTTTAGTGGTCTGGATAGAAAATCAAACCAGCCACAACATTCCCTTAAGCCAAATCCTAATCCAGAGCAAGGCCCTGACTCTTCAATTTTTTGAAAGCTGAGAGATGTGAGGAAGCTGCTGAAGAAAATGTTGAAGCTAGCAGAGGTTGGTTCATGAGGTTTAAAGAAGGAAGCCATGTCTATAACATGAAAGTGCAAAGTGAAGCAGCAAGTGTGGATGTAGAAGCTGCAGCAAACTTTCCAGAATATCTAGCTAAGATCATTGATGAAGTAAACAACAGATTTTCAATGTAGATGAAACAGCCTTCTATTAGAAGAAGACGTCATCTAGGCCTTTCATAGCTAGACGGGAGAAGTCAATACCTGGATTTGAAATTTCAAAGGACAGGCAGACTCTCTTGTTAGGGGCTACAGCATCTGGTGACTTTACATTGAAGCCAGTGCTCATTACCATTCTGAAAATCCTAGTGCTCTTAAGAATTATGCTAAATCTACTCTGCCTGTGCTCTATAAATGAAACAACAAAGCCTAGATGACAGCCCATCTGTTTACAACATGTTTTACTGAATATTTTAAGTCTACTATTGAGACTAACTGCTCAGAAAAAAAGGTTCCTTTCGAAATATTACTGCTCATTGACAATGCACCTGGTCACCCAAGAGCTCTAATGGAGATGTACAAGGAAATTAATGTTTTCTTGCCTGCTAATAATACAACATCCATTCTGCAGCCCATGGATCAAGGAGTCATTTTGACTTTCAAGTCTTATTATTGAAGAAATATATTTTGAAAATCTATAGCTGCCATAGATAGTGATCTGGGCAAAATAAATTGAAAACCTTCTGGAAAGGATTTGCCATTCTAGATACCACTGAGAACATTTGTGATTCATGGGAGGAGGTCTAAATATCAACATGAGCAGGAGTTTGGAAGAAATTGATTCCAGCCCTCATGGATGACTTTGTGGAGTTCAAGACTTCAGTGGAGACAGTCAAATATTTCTATGTGGTAGAAACAGCAAAAGAACTAGAATTAGGAGTAGAGCTGAAAGATGTGACTGACTTGCAGCAATCTCATGAAAACACTTGAATGGGTGAGGAGTTGCTTCTTATATGGATGAGCAAAGAAAGTGGTTTCTTGAGATGGAATCCACTCCTGGTGAAGATGCTGTGAACATTGTTGAAATAACAATGAATGATTTAGAACATTACATCAAGTTAGTTGATAAAGCAGCAGGGTTTGAGAGGATTGACTCCAATTTTGAAACAAGTTCTACTGTGGGTAAAATGCTATCAAACATCATCATGTGCTGCAGAGAAATCTTTTGTGAAGGGAAGAGTCAATCAATGTGGCAAACTTCATTGTTGTCTTATTTTCAGAAACTGTCACCTCTACCCCAACCTTTAGCAGCCACCCCCAAATCAGTCAGCAGCCCTCAATATTGAGGCAAGACCCTCCACCAGCAAAAAGATCATGACTCGCTGAGAGCTCAGATGATGGTTAGTATTTTTTAGCAATAAAGTGGTTTTTAATTAAGATATGTACATTTTTTAGACACAGTGTTATTGTGTACTTAATAGTCTACAGTATAGTATAAAGATAACTTTTATATGCACTGGGAAACCAAAACATTTGTGTGACTCACTTTATTGCAATACTTGCTTTATTGTGATAGTCTGGAACTGAGCCTGCAATATCTTTGAAGTAGGCCTGTACTTAGGTTTATTGAGGTCATTTGTGTGGCCAGGTATCTGGTCTACCTCTGAACTTCTAAACAAACTATTTTGGAAATATCCTGGCTATATATAGGATTAGTTTGCATTCTCAATATATAATATAAAGAATTGTATAAAGTTGGAAAAAATTATAGAAATATGGAAATAAAGTAAGTTGGAACATTGGGGGAAAAGTTAGAAAAATACCCAAGCTGGAATAACTATGATTATTGCTTTTCATTCTGGACATTTTATAGAGCATATCCTTAAATCTTTAATTGTTAAAACATTATGATTGGGAGGAGCTAAGATGGTGGCATAGAGAGGAGTGAAAGACTGTTAGTCCCCCCCGGAACAACCCATAAATGACCAAAAAGCTAGTAAATAACCTGGAATAACTTCGGGGAGACAAACATGACTGTCCACTCATCATCCATCAACCTGAATTGGGAGGAATGCCCGAGATCGCAGCATAGAATCTGTAAGTAAAACTGTGGACCCGCACCGAGAGCCGAGAGCCACTTCCTCACAGAAGCCTCGCGGTGCTAGAGAGCAGCACTCTCTCAACCCAGCTCCAACTGGGGTTTTAATGTTAACTGCTCAATACAGACAGCGAATCCTCAACAAGCAGACAGAAGCTTTTGGTGACAATTGACCTGGGGAGAGTTGGGGGACATATCTGTCTCAGGACGGGGAGCCCAGAGGATCAGGTGCTATCTCTGGCTGACAGGTGAACCTGGGAGCTTTTCTGTCCTTTCTCTCTGTGTGGAGAAAACCTCATCCGTTTTCAGCCCACAGCACTTTGCAGTAAAGACAGCCTCAGCCATTTTTAAATCAAAACACCTTGATCAGCAGAGTCAGAGAAACAAAGAACTTATTGATATGCAGATGACCTCTCTGGAGGGGGCATAGCTTCCCAAGAGAAAAAGGAGGGGACCAGCTCTACTGCCCACCTTTCTGGAACCAGACCCCAAAGCCTGGGGGAGGAGAGCCACAGGCCACACCCTCTTACACCAGCCGGTGACAGGCTGACAGGTGCACCTGCCAGACAGAAAAGCACAGGTGTATCCTCTAAGAAAAACCATCAGGGAAACCAGATACTGAATATTTCCTCCTTCTGTGACCTGAGCCTGTTCTCATCTGGGAAAACCTGATTAGGGTGGCCTAGGGGGTCAGATGCCTAGACAACAGAAAACTACAACCTACACTAAGAAAAATGAAGCTATGGCCCAGTCTAAGGAACAAACGTACACTTCAACTGAGATACAGGAATTTAAACAACTAATGCTAAATCAATTCAAAAAGTTTAGAGATGATTTCACAAAAGAGATAGAGGCTGTAAAGAAAACACTGGGCTTACATAAGGCAGAAATTGAAAGTTCAAAAAGACAACTAGTAAAATCTATGGAAATGAAAGGCACAACACAAGAGATGAAAGACATAATGGAAACATACAACAGAAGATCTCAAGAGGCAGAAGAAAACACTAAAGAACTGGAAAACACCTGAAAGCCTACATGCAAAGGAGCAGATGGAGAAAAGAATGAAAAAATATGAGCAACGTCTCCGGGAACTTAGGATGAAACAAAGTACAAGAATGTACATATCATTGGTGTCCCAGAAGGAGAAGAGAAGGGAAAAGGGGCAGAGGCAATAATAGAGGAAATAATCAATGAAAATTTCCCATCTCTTACGAAAGACATAAAATTACAGATCCAAGAAGCGCAGTGTACTCCAAACAGGATAGATCTGAATAGGCCTATGCCGAGACACTTAATAATCAGATTATCAAATGTCAAAGACAAAGAGAGAATCCTGAAAGCAGCACGAGAAGAGCAATTCATCACATACAAAGGAAGCTTAATAAGACTATGTGCGGATCTCTCAGCAGAAACCATGGAGGCAAGAAGGAAGTGGTGTGATATATTTAAGATGCTGAAAGAGAAAAACCACCAACCAAGAATCCTATATCCAGCAAAGCTGTCCTTCAAATATGAGGGAGAGCTCAAAATATTTTCTGACAAACAGACAATGAGAGACTTTGTGAACAAGACACCCGCCCTACAGGAAATACTAAAGAGAGCACTACAAAGTGATAGGAGAAGACAGCAGTGTGTGGTTTGGAACACAATTTTGGAAGATGGTAGCACAGCAATGTAAGTACACTGAACAAAGATAACTATGAATACGGTTGAGAGAGGAAGGTTGGGAGCATGTGAGACACCAGAAGAAAGGAGGAAGGATAAAGAATGGGACTGTGTAACTTGGTGAAATCTAGAGTGTTCAACAACTGTGATAAAATGTACAAATATGTCCTTTTATGAGGGAGATCAAGCAAAGGTCAATCTTGCAAGGTGTTAAAAATGGGGAGGCATTGGGGGAGGGATGCAATCAACGTAAACTAGAGATTGTAATTAACAGAATCATTGTATTATGCTTCCTTTAATGTAACAAAGGCGATATACCAAAGTAAATGCAGATAATAGGGGGGATAGGGAAGGCATGTTAGACACTTGACATTGGTGGTGTTGTCTGACTCTTTACTCTACTTTGATTTAAGGTTACTTTTCCTTTTGCTACTTTCTAGCTGTCATTTTTTTTCCTCTTTCTTTTGCCTCTCTACCTTCTTTGACTCTCCCTCCTGCCTTGTGGAAGAAATGTAGATGCCCTTATATAGTGGTGAAGGTGGTGAACACTTAAATATGTGAACATACAAGAACCATCGATTGTTTACTTAGGATGGAATGTATGGTGTGTGAACAAAACCATCTTAAATAAAAAATGGGTTGATGACAAAACCTCACGGGCAATATACTGAGTGAAATAATCCAGACACATAAGGACAAATACTGCACTGATAAGAACTAATTATAATATATAAACTCATAGACATGAAATATAAGGTACCAAAATATAGGACAAGGCTTAAGAATGGGGAGCAGTTACTTAGTATGAGCAGAATGTTCAACTAGGATGAACTTAAATGTTTGGAAATGAACAGAGGTGTCGGAAGCAAGATGTGAGAATAACTAACAGTGCCGAATGGTATGTGAATAAGATGGAAAGGGGAAGCTCAGAGTCATATATGTCACCAGAAGGAAAGTTGGAGGTCAAAAGATGGGAATGTATAAAACTGAATCCTATGGTGGGCAATGTCCATGATTAACTGTACAAATATTAGAAAACTCTTCCATGAACTAGAACAAAAGTATGACAATACAATTAGAAGTTAGTAATAGAGGGGCATATAGGGAAGAAATATATACCTATTGCAAACTATATACTACAGTTAGTAGTATTTCAACGTTCTTGCATAAACAGTAACAAATGTACTATACCAACACTACGAATCAACAATTGAGAGGGGTTGGTTAGGGATATGGGAGGATTGGAGTTTCCTTTTCTTTTTTTTTCTTTTTTCATCTTTCACTTTATTTCTTGTCTGGAGTAATGGAAAGTTTCTAAAAATTGAACAAAAATTCAGTGTGGTGATAGATGCACAGCTGTATGAGGGTACCAGGGGCAACCGATTGTACACGTTGGATCTTTGGATAATTGTATGGTATCTGAACAATCCCAATAAAAATTAAAAAGAAAAAAAAATTTTGATTAAGAAAATGTAAATACATAGTAATATGGATGAATCTCAGATATTATGCCAGGGGGAGGGAACTCAAGTCTCCCATCACTAACACAAAGACCCACGGCATGTGGTTCTGCCCATACAAAGCTCCCGTTCCCTGTTGTGGCTTCGGGAATCCTAAACCCCAGAGGACAGAGACAAGGCTAGCACTGGATTTGAGCTTCCTCTCTGGGCTTCCTGAATGGACCAAGGGCTCAGTTAGAACCGCTGAATTATCAAAAACAAGGCTGGGCTCTTAGTAGGCTGGTCTTAGAGGAAAACTGAGGTACAAGATGCTCAAAGTTTGAAGCACTTTGTGGACATGTAAGTCTAGCATGGGAGCAAAAGAAGGAACGGGCAAGAGCTATGAAAGGATTTCCCGAAGTAGGAATCTGGAAAGTTATATTTAAAAGGAAAGGCCCATGGCCAAGTAAGCTTAGAAGAGGCTGGGTTAAACAAGGTTAATTTTATTACTGTGAGATTTTTTTAGAGATTTTAATAGGTTACATTTCCAAGAGCTTTTGGCTAGAGTTTAGTCCTCCCCAAACTAATTTGATTGTGAAGCCTTTTTATCTGAGAACATACTTTGAAATATGCAGGTGGCATAATTTTGGTGGATCGTAGTGTTAAATTTTAATTCCCAAACTTTATGGAGTTAACCCTGTATTTCATTCCTTTTAAGGAAGCCAAATGCCCTTTAGTCTTTTTTGTTCTTCTTCTTTTTTTTTCTTTTTCTTTTTTTTTTTTTTTTTAATGAGTCAAGTCTGTTTTGAGGAATTCTTGACATTCATTGAAATAACTAAACCTTCTCAGGGTTGTTACAAAAGAAAATTATTGAAATCTT
Organism: Choloepus didactylus; assembly: GCF_015220235.1. Classification (NCBI taxonomy): domain Eukaryota; kingdom Metazoa; phylum Chordata; class Mammalia; order Pilosa; family Megalonychidae; genus Choloepus; species Choloepus didactylus. The sequence goes on from NC_051307.1 coordinate 184,515,671, forward strand.
ATATTTTACCTGATACTTTCTGTGATTCCAGGAAATTTTTACTTGGTTGGGTCCATCCATTGCATAAAGCAGACTTGATGAAGTTTTGGCCATTGTCTTTTAAAAAAAAATTCCTCTGAGATTAACTCAGACTTTTCCAGATGCCCAGTGTTTACACTTTGGGTCTCCCGTCTTGACTGATGGGCAAATTTTTCAGAGCAGCTTAGAAGAGGGTTGACAGAAGGCATGACGAGAATGTGACCTTTATTGTTAAGAGATTGTGACTAAATGTGTAGGGCCTTGTGGAGATGCTGAATCAACTGATGAGCTCTAAGCTACCTGAGTATGAAAGGAATGCTTTCTAGTTTTTTGGTTTTTTTTTTTCCAACACAGCCAATATTTCAATTGAGATTCAAGATTCATTGCAGGGAATGATGTTTGGAGGTGAGAGGGAGAATGTGAGTTGAATGACTTGAATTGAAAGCTAAATTTTTCAGTAAAGTTTTTAGAGATCAGTTAGTTATATGGTGAGAAAACCTCTCAGGGCTAAGTTACAAATCTTTTTTTCTAAGTCATAGACTATATGAATTGTGGGTTTTTTTATGTGAAACATTCTTATATGTATAAATATTGTAGGGGTTCAACACTCAGATCAAATCCCGGACTGTGAATCCTGATTTGAGAGTCTATTTATCAATATGGTAGATATTTTCCAATGATGGGAAAATGCTTTTGCATCTAGTTGATTTCTAAAATTGTAGGACAAGCCAGAGTTTGAAAACTGAACACTAGGCTTACTTATTATGAAGTGGACCCATTTCTAGAGAACTGAACATTGAGAAATGGTTTGGGATCTAAGTGTGTACATTTTCTAACCTGGAGGGCTATGCACAGACAGACGTTAGATGACGAGGGTGAAACGTGTGGCATCAGCTTGTCACAAGCTGTGTGACCTAGGGACGGTTACTCCTCTTTGTGCCTCTCTCCTCATCTGAAATCACAATTGGTAACAGGAGGGACCTCGAGGCTGTGCAAGGATTAAGTGTGTCAATTCATAGAAAGGGCACGAGGCACTGCCTGGCCCATCCTGGCTGCTCAGTAAATGTTAGTTTATTATTTACTTGAGTACTTAGAGCATAGATTAAACAGAAAGTATGGGCAATCGTGATTACTTTTCTAAAGTAAATTCTTCTTGTGTGACTTGGTCCATCTTGCTTGGAATGACATTTAGAAGGAAAATAAATTTTAATGTTGGAAGAAAGACTTCCTGCTAAAGGGAAGACGGTAAGAAATGGTCATAACTTCGTTCCGGTTTTAATTGTAAATTGTCACAGATTGTTGGTGGGAAAGTAAAGCGGTCTAACCTTTATGAATGGCAATTTAACAGCAGGTATCAGAAGACAAATACAGGTACTCTTGGATCCAGTAGCTGTGCTTCAGTATAAATTGATCTTACTGTGGACCCTGCACACATACAAAATGGTGTGAGTACAAGGTGATACTCTGTGGTACAGTTTGCAATAGCAGAAGACTGGAAACAACTAGAAATGCCCAGCAACAGGGGAATAATAAAGATGCAGGTGAACTCAGAAACACTGTGTAGCAGTTTAAAAAGAAATGATTGTTTCAAAGTGCTTAAAGATCTCCAAGATGCATTAAGTCAGGAAAGCAAGGGTGTGCGTGTGTGTGTGGTTGTGTGTGTGGGGTGGAGTAAGTATAACTTTGGAGAGCTGCTCAAGAAACTAACAACGGTGTTTTCCTCTAGGAGGTAGGCAGGAATGCTGAGGCAAGGGAAAGCCTAAAGAGGAATCCTGGGTAGCAAGAAGACTTCTCCCCGCCAAACTTCTTATACTTTTAAATTTTGAACCATATTGATGTATTACCTATTAGGAGAATGAAAATAATCAGAAGGAAGTTCAACCTAACCTTCTTTGATAAGGTGTCTGCAGCAAGCAGTACCTGTTAACCATGCTGAGGCCCTGGGAGTTTCTCTCTTTTAGATCTCAGGAATGTGTGGTTTGATCTCTATCTTATTATGGGAAACTTTCTACTTATATGACAATAGGGAGAAAAGCATAATAAATTCCCATCTATCCACCACCCAGCTATAGTAATAACTTGGGGTCAACCTTGTTTCATCTATACCCCTCTACCCATTCTTCCTCCAGGAGGACTTTGAAGAAAATCCTAGTTGACATATTTCATCTATAAATATTTTAATAAGAAGCACTAAAAGAGATTTCCTTTGAATATTTTTTGAAAATACTATATTTTAAAGTATAAATTTTTAAAATTAAATTTGACTTGCCTCTTTCTTTCCAAGTGTGTGCATGCACTCACACACACACAAGCACAAATTGACCATGCTGGATTATGTTATTAAATACTAATCCTCAATCCATACGTTTAAAGGTTTCTCCACTTCACACTTCACCTTGCTTTTCATATGCTCTTGAGAAGGATACTGCCAGCATTTCCTACAAGTTTTATTTGTTTTTCTCAATTGAACAGTCTAGTCCCTTTCATCCCATGAACATGTAGTTAAAGAAATTGATCACTAGCATCAACAGTTCTACTTTTCCATTTTCCACTCACTTTAATAGGCTAATAAGGTAAAAAGCAACAAAATATTCAGATATCTTTGCAAACCGGTGTGGCTGTGAAGACAGGCATGGCAAAGCAGTTAGGACAGCCTTTGTAAAAACAGCCCTTGATTGAAATACTGGTTTGCCAGCTGATGTTAGATACTCAACATAAAAGACATTGGGAGTTGCAATCAGTAACGTGCAAAATTTGAACTCAAAAGTTGAGGCCCATGTATATCTCCTCAGGCAGATAAGCTCTGCTCTGAGCTGCAACATAGAAAAGGGAGGACTAGGATAAACCTCCAGTCCTTCTGATTAGAGACCCAGTGATGCTGTTACCTAAAAATCCAAACTGACTCCAAACTGGGCCACTCCCTCAGCTCCTTAGCAAGCTTCCCTCGTGTATTTAAAATAGGATTTGATTTAAGAAAAACGAAACATATGTCTCTGCAAAGCCTTGTATATGAATGTTCATGATAGCTAGTAGCCCAAAATGGAAACAACCTAAATGACTATAAAAAGGATTGAAGTCCTGATCCACTCTCCAGCATGGATGGACCCTAAAAACATGGTGCTATGTAAAAGAAGCCAGTCACAAAAGGCCACATATTGTAGGATTCCATTCATATAAAATATCCGGAGTAGGCAACTCCATAGAGACAGAGAATAGATTAGTGGTAGCCCAGGGGTGAGGCTGAAGGGGGTGGGGAAGTGGGAGTGACTGCAAAAAAAAAAAAAAAAAAGTGACCTTTTTAGGGTGATGAAAATTGTCTAAAATTGATTGTAGTAATGGCTGTACAATCTGTGAATATAGTAAAACCTAGTGAATTGTACACTTGAAAGGGGTAATGTATGATAAATGAATTATATCTCAATAAAGCTGTTACAAAAAATATTTATGTACAATACTGCAAGATATACCTGTATCACTTCATTGACATTTTCCCCCTGGAATTAAGGAGTTGGGGTGTGATGCAGCAGGAAGGGGTGCTAAGGAAAATGAGGGAGAAAGGAGAGAGACTTCTTTTCACCTTTGAAACTCTCTATAAGCTTAGTTCCTGCCCCCCCCCAAAAAAAAAAAGAAAAATCACCCATAAAATAGTAGTGACTATTTGACCCTGTGATAGTATTTTACTTCCAGTTCTTTATTTGGGGTTATGACAGTTGTTCCTTTAACAGATAATAACTTCCTTTCTTCTCCACCCCCCTAAACTTATTGTTCAGCATCTTTGTACTTCTTGGGGCAACAGTCAATGACTTTCCTTTTCTGGAGTTTTTCTTTGTTGGAAATTGCTTTGATCTTCAAAAAAACAGTGCTGGTATTGGCTAAAGATAGGCCCTCTTATTTATATGACCCAACAGGAAGACAGGCTTTAAAAATAACAGTCAGGATGTACTTTCCTACTGGTGAAACAGCTGTGCCAGCATTGTTTCCCAGGGAAACGCAGCACCATTTAAACCTTGTGGACTCAAATGCAGCTCAGATCAGACACCAGCTTGTTCTCTTGAAAAGCTGCTGAATATAGAGAATTGTAGTGGAAAGAGGGCGAAGAACACACAGATAGCAAAAGTGCATGCGTGTGCATGTGTGTGTGTGTGAGTGAATCGAAGCCACAGAACCTCCGTGGAACCTGGGAGGAGAAAGGGAAGGCAAATCCTGTCTTTTTCAGTGAAATTTTATGGGACGGAGGGATGTTCCCTTCTGGGTGGGGAGCCACCACCATGTCACCAAACTTCACTTGATAAGGGAAATTATGGCTGTGATTTGCTAAGTTAGGAGTTGGCACACTGCAGCCCTGGGGCCAAATCTGGTCTGCTGCCTGTTGTAAATTTTTGTTCAATCACAGCCATGTTCATTTGTTTACGTATTGGCTTCTTGTAGGCCTCAACAGCAGAAATGAGTAGTTGAAACCATCTGTCCTGTAAAGCCTAAAATATTTACTATCTGTCCCTTTACAGGAAAAGTTTGCTGATTGCAGGTCTAAATGATGGTACTCCCTTTCCATGGGAGTCAGTAGTCCCGGAAGAGGCCCTTATTGGTGGTCCTTGGAATTTGAACCTAGTATGTTTTTGAGAGGAAAGCTACAGCTACCAGAACCGTACATCTGGGGTTTCGAGAACCTGAGTTAACATGAATCCAATTTGGGATTCTTCTTACTTGGTGTATTCGCTGCCTGTTAATCAGATGGCTTGTGTTTTGTTTTGTTTTCTCCTTCGAGCAGTCAGAGTCCAAGGAAGGCAATTATTTGGTCACCCCTCAAATGGATTCTTTAGTGATATGTTTATCACTTATTAGGCACATTTGGAGTCAGTGAAAAGCAGGCAGGGTACCAATTTATATTTTGCTTCTAATGGAAGAGGTTGCATAACCAAGTTTAATATTTTTTCCAGTAAAGTTTTAACCTTCCCATGGATTGGTACTCCAAGTAGCTTCCTGGCTGATCCACTTTTTTTTTTTTTTTTTTAAATTCAGTTTTATTGAAATATATTCACATACCATACAATCATCCATGGTATACAATCAGCTGTTTACAGTATGATCATACAGTTATGTGTTCATCACCACAATCTATTTCTGAAGATTTTCCTTACTTCAGAAAGAATCAGAATAAGAATAAAAAATAAAAGTGAAAAAAGAACACCCAAACCATTCCTCCCATCCCACCCTATGTGTCATTTAGTTTTTATCCCCATTTTTCTACTCATCCATCCATACACTAGATAAAGGGGTATGATCCACAAGGTTTTCACAATCACACTGTCACCCCTTGTAATCTACATTATTATATAATTGTCTTCAGGAGTCCAGACTGCTGGGTTGGAGTTTGATAGTTTCAGGTATTTACTTCTAGCTATTCCAATACATTAAAACCTAAGACGTGTTATCTATATAGTGCATAAGAATGTCCACCAGAGTGACCTCTCGACTCCATTTGAAATCTGTCAGCCACTGAAACTATTTCGTCTCATTTTGCATCCCCCTTTTGGTCAAGAAGATACTCTCAGTCCCACGATGCCGGGTCCAGATTCATCCCCAGGAGTCATATCCTGCATTGCCAGGGAGATTTACACCCCTGGGAGTCAGGTCCCGTGTAGGGGGGAGGGCAGTGAGTTCACCCGTTGAGGTGGCTCAGTTAGAGAGACAGAGGGCCACATCTGAGCAACAAAGAGGTACTCAGGGGGAGACTCTTAGGCACAACCATATGCAAGTTTAGCCTCTCCTTTGCAGTAACGAGCCCCATAAGGGCAAGTCCCATGATCGAGGGCTCAGCACATCAAACCGCCAGCCCCAATGTTTGTGACAACATCAACACCAGTCCAGGTGAGGAAGTCCAACACCTCTGCACCTTCCTCCAGCTCCTCAGGGCTGGGGGGGGGGGGGCTGTAAATATATTTTTTATTATCTGCCCAAATTACTTTGGGATGTGTCACTATTTCACTCTAGCCTATACTAACCTACTGTATCTCACTTCCTATTCAAAGTTCCATGTAATTGTGGTGTTTGAACAAACCGACTGTAGGGTTGTACTGTTTAGAAAATATAGATCCTGTACCAAGTAGACATCTCTTCCCTTGGTCTCATATGGAAGTTGAAGTTTTAAAACACAGTCAATTTTGACCTTTACCCTTTGGCCTGGTTTGCCCTAGTCTTAACCAGATCTGCTTCATTCATATCGCTAGTTGAAGTCTGGGCTCTTTTTCAGCTTTTTTTTTTTATTTTAACAGTGGCTGTATGCACTAATACTTACATTCATATCTGCCGAGCTCTAGCTCTGAGTTTCAGGTGTCTCAGAGTTACATATTGTTCCAGAGACCAATCAGGTTATACACTAAGGGAGGCTGATCCACTTTTAATGCTGCTTTGGTCACGGCTTGAGTGACTTGCTCACACTGTTTCCAGGAATTGGCAGTCCTTCTCTCCATGTAAGCTGGCAGTAGGAATGGCTGTATTCACCACCCCCTACTGTGGCTACAGATGATTGGTCCAGATGTGGGCACATGGCCCAAGCTGGGCCAATCATTGTGTTCCCCAGGAATTTGGGCTTGAGACAGAGTGCTACAGTCTCTCTCTGAGTGGCCTTTTTCGTCCATGTGAACCGGGATGGGATATAAAGAAATTCAGAGACACACACAGCAGAGGGTGACTTCTTGTGTTGCCCACAGCTCTTGGTAGTCTGGGTTTCTGCTTCTCCAAAGTGGATGTTTTAAAGGTGGGGGCAGGGCAGGGGAGGGCTTGGACCTCATGAAGAACTTCAGGGCTCTCACCATACACCTTGGCCCAGATGTCAGTCCTGAGGCCTGGTCTTGCCTATCAGCAGAGAGGCTGTGAGGCCCAGCATATCAGCTGCCAGCTGACCCAGGGGATTCGGAGTCGAATGGGACAGGATAGTCAGATGCTTTGAGGGCAAGACGGAGTGAGTCTTCCCAGCTGCACATCTGGCAGCTCCTGAGGCCAGGCTGACTGGGGTGGCAGAGACGGGACAACTGGGCAGCTCTTGTGGTCCTGTTCTGATAGTTTCCCACCTGCTGCCCCTCTGTTGGGCTTCTTGTCTCCAGGTCATTGCCTTGAGATGCATTCATGAGCTTCTGGGAACGAGCAGCAGCCATGAAACAACCATTTCTGCATTTTCCTGAGTCTCCATCTCCATCTTAGGTAGTTCACAAAATCAAGCTTGTTTTACTCTCTTTACATATAAAATCCACATTTTAAAATTAATGCCAGTGCAGCTGTACTTTGACTCTCTGGGTAAATTTTACCCAGAATAGTCTTTGTACATAAATATTTCCCTATTGTTCCTGAACTAGAGATTGAGTCATTATAAGCTTTTCTAGCAGTCCAAGAGACTTCCTGAGCGCTTTGTAAAAAAAAAAAAAAAAAATCCCCATCCTACTCAAGCTCGCCCAGAAGGGTGCTTGCTACTGAAAGAGTCTCAACTATTACAGCCCTTTCTGGCTGTTTTGAACATAACTTATGAACAAGTAGAGTGACTGGGTGCAGACCCTGCCAATGCCCACCACATGGCTTTGGGCAAGTTGCCCTCTTAACCTCTATTTCTCTAGTCTAAAAAAGTGAGTAAAATTATTGACATTATCAAGTTGTCGCAGGATTGTTGGTGAAACTTAGGAAGTCCCTAGGCGGTAACTAGAACTCAAGGAATGCTGTTTCTTTTTTCTCCCTTGTAAAATGAGGCAGACTAAGGCCCAGACTGACCAGTTCTGCTAGTCACTAACAGCCCTTAAAAAATATGGGTAGAATAAACCACAAATGGCGTTGAAACTGTTGAAGTGAATTTTGAGATTTCTGGTAAACTTTGACTTTGCTATGCCAGCCCCTGTATTTCAACACCTAATTGAATCAGCTGAGCTTTATTTTTCTATGAAATTCATTTTTATATGTTTCACAATTCTCAGACTTGTGATTCCACCAGTAGTTTACTTAAGGTCAACCAAGTGTGGTGTTATGAGTCTAGTTGCAAAGCTGTAGGCTTATAACGTAGAAACATTTTTTCCTCTCTGGTAGCTGTACCTGGTGAATTCTGAAAAACCACTTCTCTCCAAAAATGCTTTCAAGTTATCCCCGGAGAAAAGCATTCTCTGGACCTCTCCTTCCAAAAGGGAATATGGATTTGTCATAAATATTGTAAACACTTTTATGTTAAAATCCGAGTAGGAAGTTAGGTGATACAGTGGGCAAGCTGCCAATTTAGTATAATCATCTCAGGTTTATTGTCTTGTTGTGGAATTATCCTTCCCTTACATAATACCATGCCATCCTTCTCCGAGAGGAGTGAAGAAGGTAATAGACAGCCTCATTTTCCTCATTTAGGAAATTATCACTGTTAACCTTGTCTGAGGAATAAAGGAGACTGGGGTCTCTTGGCATTGCCTTGCCCATGAGGAGCTTGGTGAACTATTGAAAATTTCAATGCAGTTGGTAGCAGCATCGTAATCCAATTTTAATGGAAACACTGATTTATGACTGTCCCCAGTGGATCATTATATGCCTGTATATAAATTGTGAAATAGACCAAGGGGTACTTAGGTGTAACTTAGCTAAAGAAAAAAAAGTTTCAGTGATAGAGATGCATACTTATTAGAGGCAAAGTTTAAAAAAAAAACTCCATGATCATCTGTTCTTCGGGTAAAAGGAGATGCTGAGCCATGAATAATATGTTTGCTCCTAGGGTAGGGGAGGAGGCCTCTCTTTTTAAGACTTAACGGAAGGGAAATTTCACAGTAGTCATCTATATTAACTATTAATGAGTTTTGTTAATATAAGCCTGGGCTTATAATTTTTCCACCAAAATATCCCATACCTCACACAGTGAACACATTCTCTCAGGACTCTGAGAATGATGTTTGAAGCTGCCCTGGTTAATTTTTTTTTTTTAAGTCTAATGTTTTTAAAATTCCTATGAGCTGTGTCCTCCACCATAACATTTATAGTTTTGTATTGCAAAGAAAAAGTAATTACTTATCTGTGATAGTAGATTTATGTTTTCTGTCTTACCCCCAATCATTGAATAAAATTGATGCTCTGAGATAATGTGGCTTTCCACACTCCCACACAGTGCCGGGTCCTCCCCAGGCTTATTTGTGCACCGTGCAACATTCCTCCTCATCAACTGAGAGTCTCAGAGGAAGTGCCCAGGACCCAGTGGCTGACTATAAATTGCCAGTTGAACGTTCGAACCACCAAGCAGAGGGATGTCACTCCCCCAGGAGCAGAAGTAGTCGGTGGCACCAAACGAGAAGGAGGCGCTAACAGGACGTGTGATATAAGCCAACTTGGGACCTCTGGCTTGGAACCTTCTCTCAGGAATGCAGGTTCCACTCCCAAGATGTATCAATGACAGGCAGCCAGGAGACGTGTAGAACCTTCCTGACAACTAGCTCGATTCCCTGACCGTTTCTCCCCATACTCCCATTTCCTCAGATACTGAAGATGTGCCAACTCTGAAATGCTGGTGCCAGAAGAGTTATCCAGAAATACTCCTGGTGTTTCTCCCTCCCTGCCTGCCCATGGAGTAGAATCTGAGCTCCTTCACCTGCCATTTCAAGGTCTCCACAGTATGGCCCCAACCACCCTCTGTCTCCCCATCTCTCACTCCCATTCCATGCATGGCCAGTTCTCTGGACTTCTGCCCCCGTCTCCCGGCAGATAGGTGCCAAGTGCCCTCCTGGTTCCTGCCTGGAGAGCAGCTGCTCATCTGGAACCATTTTTTGCTTGCTCCACCTGAACCAATCTCATAGCATTTCTTGACAGGATTCCATTTCCTTGGCACTTACCAGTGGCTGCATTGCAGTGTTAGCTTTCGGCTTGTTTTATTTCCCTGACCACACAGAACAGTCTCCAAGGGGAGGGGCTGGGTCCTCATTCTTTTATGTATTGACCTTGTGCACAGCCTGTCTCTTTGGTTGTCCTGGTGCCCAGTAACCTTACTGACCCTCATTCAACTGCTGGAAGGATGAAAAATTGGAGTTTCAAGTTTGCATGAAAGCTAAATTAAAAAGTGATTATTCTCTCAAATAGGATTTTATGCATCCTCTTGTGAATAGCACTAATCTAAGATTTTTAAAATAGTTTTTGATGTACAGCAACTTGATAACATCTTTTAGGAAAAGAGCTCTTAAAATGGTGGGGCTCACCTATATTTAAAAACGTAATCGTTGATGCATTTGACAAAGATTTTATAAGGAAAATATTGATGGCCATTACATTTATAAATAAAACATACTTGGATTGAACGGTTTGTGAATTTATCTCAGCAAAATGCTTTAAAAATAATAAAAATAAAACGTACTCTTACAACTCAATAATAAAAAGGCAACCCAATTTAAAAATGAGCAAAGGATCTTAACACACATTTCTCCAAAAAGGTACACAAATAACCAATATGTGCATGAAAGGATGATCAACATCATTAGCTATCAAGGGAATGCAAATCAAAATCACAGTGAAATACCACTTCACACCCCCTAAGATGACTATAATTAAAAAGACAGATAATGGCAAGTGCTAAGGAGGATGTGGAAAATTGGAACATTTGTGCATTGCTGTTGGGAGTGTAAATGGTGCTGTAATCATGGAAAACAAACTGGCAGTTCCTGAAAAGGTTAAACATAGAGCCTTCATGTGACCCAGGATTCCCATTCCTAGGCATGTGCTCAAGGGAATTGAAAACGTATGTCCACACAAAAACTTGTATTCATAGCATCATTATTCATACTAGCCAAAAAATGGAAACAACCTAATGTCCATCAACTAATGATTGGATTTAAAAAATGTGGTACATCTATACAACGGAATATTATTTGGCCATAAAAAGGAATGAAGTACAGATACATGCTTCAACATGGTAAACTTTGAAAACATTATGCTAAGAGAAAGAAGCTGGATGTAAAAACCATTTATTATGTGATTCCATTTATATGAAATGTTCAGAATAGACAAATCTATAGAGACAGAAAGTAGACTAATGGTTCCTTAGGGCTGGGGGTAGGGTGGGTTTGAGGGGAAATGGGGTACAGAGTTTCCTTTTGGAGTAATGAAAATGTTCTAAAATTGTGATGATGGTTTACAATTCTGTGAATATACTAAAATCCATTGAATTGTACACTGTAAATGGATGAATTCTGTGATATGAGAATTATCTTAGAGCTGTTATTTAAAATTTTTTATAAAAACAGTTATTTATACCCAGTTAGGATATAAATTAAGTAAAAAGGCAAAATAGACACCTTTAGATAAAGATCTTTGTTAGGAAACTACCGACAGTAACTTGCAATAGCAGCCCTGAATGCTGAATGCTTCAAATTACCTGATTATAAGGATCACTTGGGGAGTTTCTTAAAGTACAGATTCCCAGGCCCTCTTCAGAAATGCAGCTTTAGTCTAGTCTTGGTGAGGCCCAGGGATCTTTATTTTTAGCAAGTGCCCCAGATTGTCTTCTTGCAAGTCTGTGTGACACTCACTGTGCTGAACACAGTTCCAAGAGCTCTGCAAATACCAACCCTTATCGCAATGCCAATTTTCAGTAGGAAGTATTATGTACATAATTTTTAAAAGCTTTACTGAGATATAATTCACACACCATACTATTCATCTATTTAAAGTGTACAATTAAGTGGTTTTTTGTATAATCATAGATATGTGCAACCAATACCACATTCAATTTTAGAACATTTTCATAACCTCAAAAAGAAACACTGCGCCTTCAGCTCTCACCCTTCTCTCCCCAGTCCACCCTGGCCCTAAGCAACCACAAATCGACTTTCTGTCTCTTGTTCATAATGTTTAAAGTTGGAAAAAAATCACAAATATTTGAAATGCCTTCACCAAAGTGCTTCTCCTGGGTTACAGAAGAATATGAATTATTTTGTTGTTGTTGTTTTCTTAATGCTTCTTTTTTTAAGTTTCTGAAAAATAAACTTAGTGAGTGAAACTTTTATAGAGCCTCTGTTAGGGATCTGGGTATTCTTTAAGGTTTGGGGGACTATTGTTGACTTGAGCTTATCATACTGTGGTCATTTGGCATAGTTTTCTTAATGCTTTTCTTGATTTTCCAAGTTTTCTATCACAGATGTACTGCCTTTGTTATTAAAAACCAAGTTATCAAACTTCTTCAAGTTGTTGGACTGCACACACTTGAATCTGACAAATTACAACTCTGAGAAAACCTTGACCAAATGATTGGGGATCACCTGGAGTCAAGGTCCCAGCAGAGAAAAGCTGGACCAGTGTGTCATAAGGACAGTCATGCTGGTTTGGATGTCTTATGGTCCCCAAAACACCATTGTCTTTGACGCAATCTTGTGGAGGCAGACGTATTAGTGTTGATGAAGTTGGAACCTATTGATTGAGTGTTTCTGTGGAGATGTGACTCAGTCAGCTATGAGCAAGACTTTTGATTGGATAATTCCCATGGAGGTGTTATCCCACCCATTCAGGGTGGGTCTGAATTAAATCACTGGAGCCAAATAAGGACAGACAGGAGGAGCTCAGAGCAACTGAGAGTAACATTTTGAAGACCAGCTGCAGCTAAGAGAGGACAGAATGCCCCAAGAGCAACATTTTGGAGAATGCCGTTTTGAAACACCACCTGGGAGCAAGCAGATGCCAGCCATGTGCCTTTCTAGCTAACAGATGTTTTCCGGACACCAATGGCCATCCTTCAGTGAAGGTACCCTGTTGTTGATGCCTTACCTTGGACACTTTCTGGCCTTCAGACTGTACCTTTGTAACCAAATAAACCCCCTTTATGAAAGCCAATCCATTTCTGTTGTTTTGCTTAATGGCAGCATTAGCAAACTGGAACAGATTTTGGTACTAGGATTGGGGTGCTGCTGAGTTTGCAAATACCAAACATGTTGGAATGGCTTTTTAAATGGATAAGGGGAAGTTTCTGGAAGAATTGTGAGGAGCTTGATAGAAAAGGCCTATACTCCTTTCAAGAGACTGTTGATAGAAATATGGACTCTAAAGATACTTCTTATGAAGCCTTGAACAGAAATGTTTGATGTGTTATTGCTAACTGGAAGAAAGCTAATCCTTGTTTTAAAGTGGCAGAGACTTTGGCAAAATTGTCTCTTTGTGCTGGTTGGAAGGCAGAATTTGAAAGTGAGGAGCTGGGATTCTTAGCTGAGGAGATCTGCAGACTACCTGTGGGGATATAGCCTGGCTTCTACTTGCAGCTTATAGTAAAATGCAAAAGGACAGAGATAAACTAAGAAATGAACTCTTGGGTTCAAAGAAACCAGGAACTGATAGTTTGGAAAATTCTGGGCTTCCAAAAGGTGAGACCCCGGAAGGTGCAGCCCCACTTGAGGATTTAACCAAACATGGAACCTGACCACCACTTCAGTATAAGCCAGGATTAAAGATGAGTTATCCAGAAAAGGATTTGTGGAAAGGCCTATTGTCTGACATTTTCAACCCCTTTGTGCTTCATGCCAAGCCAATGAGATTTTTGCAACATCTGTATAGACGGAGCCACTGCTGGTCTGGACTGGAGGTAATGGAAATGAACAAATTGAAGGAAACATTTCTTCCAAAACAGAACAATGGAAATTGAGATCTATAGTCAAGAAATCTCGGGCAAGACGAGCAGAGCAACCCAGGCACATGGAAAGGGTGTTTCCCCAGAGATCAATGGTGGGCCTTCTGCCTCAATGCTCAGGAGAGTGCTGCCACCCCAGGCCTCAGAGATGGTAGAGCACATTCCCCGGGGATTGGGGAGAGCCTGGATGTCAACCCACTGTTTGGAGAGGGGAGAGCCTTTGCCCTGGAGAGGCAGAGTCCAGGTGGCACCCCGATGTTTGAGGAGGGTGGAGCTGAGAAAAAGGTGGTCTGCCCAGTGTGTGGATATGTTGGAGCACTCGCCCCAGCATTTGGAAAAAAATGAGCTGCTGTGTAAAAGCTTTTGGAAAGCATGGGACTGCCGCTCTCTCAAGCCCCAAGGATAAAATGTTCTGTAAATGACTCTCAGACTTTGAAATCTAATGGAGTTTGCCCTGTGGGTTTTAGGAATTGTTTTGGTCCTTTAAATCCTGTTTTCCTTTCAGTTTCTCCTTATAGTAATGGGAATGTTTATCCTGTGACTGTCCCTCCTTTGTATATTGGAAGCAGATAACTTGTTCTAAGTTTCACAGGTCCAGAGCCAGAGGGGAATTTTGTTTTAGGACAGACCATACCTGTAACTGATTTTGATAGGATCTCATTCTTACCTATTACTACTGAATACTGTGATGGGCTGAATGTATTTTCTATATGGAAAGATCATGTCATTTTGGGTCCAGGGAATGGAATGTGCCAGTTTGGATGTATTATGATCCCAAAATGCCATTATCTTTAATACAGTATTGTGGAGAGATGTATTAGTGTTGATTAAGTTGGAATCTATTGATTGTTTCCATGGAGATGTGACTCAGTCAACTGTGGGCAAGACCTTTGATTGGATAACTTCCATGGAGGTTTATCCCACCCATTCAGGGTGGGTCTGAATTAAATCACTGGAGCCATATAAAAAGCTGACAGATAGAAGGAGCTCAGAGCAACTGAGAGTGACATTTTGAAGAACAGCTGCAGCTAAGAGGACAAAATGCCCCAAGAGCAACATTTTGAGAACGCTGTTTTGAAATGCCACCAGGGAGCAAGCAGATGCCAGCCACATTCCTTCCCAGCTAACAGAGGTTTTCAGGATGCCAGTGGCCATCCTTCAGTGAAGGATTGTTGATGCCTTACCTTGGACACTTTATGGCCTTCAGACTGTAACTTTGTAACCAAATAAACCCCCTTTATAAAAGCCAATCCATTTCTGGTGTTTTGCTTTAACAGCAGCATTAGCAAACCAAATAAGTGTTTCTGCCAAAAGACTCAGCTGTTGGAGAAGCTGTTTGAGCCGTCGCTCTCCGCAGCGGTGGCTCTTTTGGCTTCTTCATCAGAGACAAGGCTTGTCTGAGCTTCTGAATGCTGGTTGGAATATGAAGCACATGAAGAGGGCTACATGGGTACAAATTCTAGCTCATCGCAGCCTGAGACTGGGGTCAGCATGTTTGGAGAGAATGCTGTAGTCATACATCACATTCTGGACACCTTGGTGTGATCCCTACTCAGCCCTTGATTAATCAGCTTCTTGTTGGAATTCTCTATTGAAGCTGTGGGAGCCATGGAAGGTAGAATTTTATCTATGGCTGTTTCTGGGGAAGTGGGGGGTGGGTGGTATTTAAGTTAACTCTTTGAGACTGAAAAATGGCTAGTTTGTTTTAGAATTCATTTATTTTCCAAGGGCCATTTATTTTTTTAACATTTTTCATTGTGAAATTTAACATATATGCAAAAAAAGTGACAAGTTTCAAGGTACAGTTTAACAAGTAGTTATAAAGGAAATTTCAAAGTATGGTATGGGTTACAGTTCCACAATTTCAGGTGTTTTCTTCTAGCTGTTCCAATACATTAGAGACTAAAAAGAAATATATAATGATTCAGTAGTCATAATCAGTTGGTAAATCCTATCCTCTCTGTTACAACTTCTGTCTCTCATTTGATCCTTCTTTCAAACTTCAGGGATATTTGGGCAGTGACCATTGTAACTTTTTCATGTTGAAAAGAGATGTCGACATTAAAGGGTAGGGGAATGCAACTGGTTGATATTCTTGGAAAGTCTGGTACCCCTGGGTTTCTAGGCTTATCTGGTATAGGAACAATCTGGAGGTTTTACGTTTCTGCAAAATAAACCTAGTGAGTGAAAGTTTTATAGAGTCTCAGATAGAGCCCTAAGTATACTTTAGGAATACTGTTGGTTGGGGCTTGGCATACCATGGCAATTTGCAATATCTAGCTGAAACTTGCACAAGGGTAACTTCCGGAGTAGCCTCTGAACTATATTTGAAATCTTGCCACTGAAACCATATTTTGTTACATTTCTTTTCCTCCTTTTGGTCAAGAAGGCATTGTCAATCCCATGATGCCAGTGCCAGGCTCATCCCTGGGAGTCATGTCCCATGTTGCCAGGAGACCTACATCCCTGGAAGTCGAGGACATTTATTTTTGAGAAATTTTCTACTTTGAATGCCTAAAGGTTTTAGTTTTTCACTTCCTGGGATGAAGTTTGAATTTGAGACTCCGAAGCAAAATTGCAGAAATTATCCCCATGTATTTTTTAGTTCTGAAATGACAGATTCAGCAGACGAGGTGCTGCCAGAAGATTCCATTGTTGTCTGTTAAATTGTATAAGCTGTACTGCAGTCTCTCCTAGTCTTTACTGCAGGTAGACATTACATTTTTTATATGTCAGGGCAAATAGACTGAAATGTGGAATGTATCAGTAGGGGAAATTGCCTTGACAATTTTTAGTAATATGGCAAATTGACATTCTTTTTCTTTCCAAGCTAACACGTAAACTTATAATCAGTGAATAATAGAACCTCTGTGTGTGTATCCGTAAGCTTTGATGTTATGTGATCCCTGCCATCCATCAAGAAAATGACAAGCAAATTTTGGATGATAAAGTTCAAATCCTACAGAAGTACATGGAATCAGAAAAGCAAAGAGTTGTCCATGCAGGGCCAGGTTAGAAGCTGCCTGTCACAGTGGACAAAGCCCAGGGTGCTGAGACACTGGGTTCTAGTCCTCCTGCCACAGTCCAGCCATGGGGACAGCTACCCCTGTGGATAGCAGTGTCCTCACACATGCAGTGAGGAAGCTGAGCTCTGCCATGTGAGACCCAACTGGAAGAGAGCGGAGGCAACAAAGGGGAGATGATAACAGAAATCTGGGCACTAGAGGGAAAGATACTTAGCGAGACCGCCTCGGTCACTTTTTCTCTAGCTCTATTGGACCTTGGGGTAAGAGTTGAGTTAATTTTGTCCCCCAGTTCCTGGCACCGAAGCCTCATTGATCTTTGAGAGGCCCCTGTTGTTTTATTTGTTGCTTTTTATCCCCCTTTCCCCATGGGTTACCATTAATATGCATTTGATGTATATGTTTGTATATATTCTTATAAAACAGGAAGGTTTGGAATGTGTGTGTGTTTTAATTTACATAGATGCTAATGGTCTAGATGAGGGGGCAAACTTTTTCTGTAAAGGACCGGATAGTAAATACCTTCATCTTTGTGGATCGTGGAGTGTCTGTTGCAATTACTCACCACCTCTGCCACGTTCGCACAAAAGCAGCCGAGGACATACATAAATGAATCGAGCATGACCGTATTCCAATAAAACTTTATTTGTGGCTGTGACATTTGAAGTCCATATAATTTTCAAGTGTCACAGACTATTACTCTTCTTTTTATTTTTTCAGCCATTTAAAGATATAAAACCATTTTTTAGCTTCTGGACCGTATTAAAAAACAGGTGGTGGGCCGGATTTGGCCCCAGGGTGGTAATTTGCTGACCTCGTGTCCGGGTCCTTGTTACTCAGTTTGGTACATGGATCTGCAGCGTTGGGGAGCTTGTTAGAAATGCAGACTTTCAGGCACTACCCAGACCTGGTGAATCAAAACCCACATTTAACAAGATACCCAAGACCATGAATCTTGAAGACGATTGTATAAAAATGTAGCTTATGAGGGGTGACAGTGGGATTGGGAATGCCATAAGGACCAAACTCCACTTTGTCTAGTTTATGGATGGATGTGTAGAAAAGTAGGGGAAGCAAACAAACAGATAAAGGTACCCAGTGTTCTTTTTTACTTCAATTGCTCTTTTTCACTCTAATTATTATTCTTGTTATTTGTGTGTGTGTGCTAATGAAGGTGTCAGGGATTGATTTAGGTGATGAATGTACAACTATGTAATGGTACTGTAAACAATCGAAAGTACAATTTGTTTTGTATGACTGCGTGGTATGTGAATACATCTCAATAAAATGATGATTAAAAAAAAAAAAAAAAAAAAAAAAAAACAGGTGGTGGGCCGGATTTGGCCCCAGGGTGGTAATTTGCTGACCTCGTGTCCGGGTCCTTGTTACTCAGTTTGGTACATGGATCTGCAGCGTTGGGGAGCTTGTTAGAAATGCAGACTTTCAGGCACTACCCAGACCTGGTGAATCAAAACCCACATTTAACAAGATACCCAAGACCATGAATCTTGAAGACGATTGTATAAAAATGTAGCTTATGAGGGGTGACAGTGTGATTGGGAAAGCCGTATGGACCAAACTCCCTTTTGTCCGGTGTATGGATGGATGAGTAGTAAAATGGGGGCAAAAAAAAAAAAAAAAGGCACCCAGTGTTCTTTTTTACTTTAATTGTTCTTTTTCACTTTAATTTTTATTCTCATTATTTTTGTGTATGTGGTAATGAAAATGTTCAAAAATTAATTTTGGTGGTGAACACACAACTATATAATGGTACTGTGAACAACTGAATGTATGCTTTGTATGACTGAATGGTATGTGAATATATCTTAATAAAAATGAATTTTAAAAAAGAAGAAGAAAAAACAAGATACCCAAGTGATTTGTGTGCACATTGACATTGGGGAAATTCTGGGCTATGACTCACTTTTTCCTTTCTCATTTAGCACTGTTTTGAAGACCTAACTGTGTGTCTGGGTGTACATCTAATACATTGCTTCTAATTGTAGTGTAGTATTTCATTTTCACTCTTCCACCAAAAACCCCATGAGGGCAAAGGAGCTTGTCCCAGAGGCCCCCCACTCAGCAGGACTTAAATTTGACACTAGCTCATGTTTTTAAAATACATCTAAATTTGCATTCTGTAAATCTGTAAAAATCAGATTTAAATTCCTCCCCAATTAAAATTCATTTTCTCTCCCTGTGGCAAGAAAAGGAAACTTTGCCTAAAGTGGAAGCTGCAGGAAGCTGTGTTGTGGCTGCCCTGTGGCTGCCCCTACTCACTGCCTGCCCAGCTGGGTGCTGGGTGCCCCCCTCTGCCTCAGTTGGGGACCACAGTCTGGGCTGACCCTGTCTTCCGGAAGGGGAAGTCAAGGGTCTCCTGGGCTCTCTTGGGAGGGGGTGGAGAGTTTGCTGCCACATTTGGGGGCCTCATCTCTCCTTATGTGCCTGCCTGCTCCCTGAGTGTGAGCACACCTCTGCCCAAGTGGGAAGGGTTGAGGCCTAGCCAAGGGCGAGAACTCTGTCCTACCAGAGCTTCTGTGTCTGAGATGGGAGGAAGGGAAGAGCCTGACTGTACCTCCAGAGACACCCAGGCATCTGCTCAGCTGCTTTTCTGAGAGAGCCAGGAGAGCACAATACCTTCCCAAAGAGGCCCTTCTTCCTCCCTTGAGTGTGTTTGTGCTCACCTCCTGACAGGCGCAGACAACCAAGGACCATTCTGGCATATTTGGTTCAGGGGCAGCAGCTGGCAATTGGTATGAGCCTCCCATCGGAAGCAGACCAGCTTGCCTGGGAAAAAGGCCACATGAAAATGTGGACATCAGACTCACCTTAATGGGGGCTTGACACTCCCAAACTTGTTCCTTGGGGTCAGGAGGTTACCTTTCTCCAAGTCTGCAGCTGGGACCTCAACTGGCCATGGCTCTGGACCCCACTAAGCCTGGTCCAGCTGGTGGCCAAGGGTGCCAAGGCTAAGTGAGTAGAACAGATGTGTTGAGGTTGCCTGTTCCCAGGTGTTTCCTGGGCTGACAGACATGATTTATGGCTCCCCCCAAATTTCCTTTTTTTGTTGTTAGAAACAAAAAAGCCTGGTAACCTGGGAACGACAGAATTAAAAATGGACATGACATACAAACACTCTACAACCATACCCAGATTTACTTATTTTATTAAAAAAAAAAAAAAGCCTTGAGAAATTTGTAGATCAGATTAAGAGGCAATTAAGTGTACATTGTTGAATAAAAATTTTAAAGGAAAAAATAATAGACATGACAAAGAACATAGATTCTTAAGAGGCATATATTTCTGCTAGGGCCCTTTCAGCTACACAGAAGCAGAGAGACCTATAAGTGGAGGAAGAGCAGAACTCTTGCTCGGAGATGAAGCCCTGTCTTATTTCCTGCACTTGGAGACAGTTAAGCCTCAAGAGGGCGAGTGACCAAGCAAGTGACAGACTATAGGAAACAGCAGCCCAGGCAGCGAGTGGAGGGCCTCCCACCTGGCAGCTGTGGGCAAGCACTAAGCATCTTTGGTGGAAGGAAGCATTTCATAATCCTCATTATTTGAGTTTTATTTCAGATCTTTTGGGATTCACATCAAGGGATGACCATGGGACTTTTGGTCCCCAGATATCCACATGAGCTTACAACAGTGTCTCAGCCTTTTAATCTGATCTCCTTCCTACCTGGTGCCTAAAAGTAGGAAGACAGAGTGGGGGTCCCAGTTGTGAACAGTCCCTTCAGGGGATCTCTGATACAGTGGAATCGCACAAAGGAAGGCAAGCACCTGTAAGCTTTTACTTTGGTCTCAGACAAGAGCTGTGGACCTGTGGTAGTGGCAGGAGCCAGGTCTTCCAGCAGAAAGGAGTTGAGTTGTCTTCAGACCTGACCTGGATCTGTGGACCCTGCCAGCTTTGTAGAATATGGCTTTGGGCATAGCTTCTCACTGCTTTAAGCCTCAATTCCATCTCTGAAATGGGCGTTATAATATTTATATCATATGACCAGCATGTGGCTAAGTAAGATGCAACTGTGCTTCAGAGATAGATTGTGGTGATGAACGCATAACTATGTTATCATACTGTGGACAGTGGATTGTATATCATGGATGATTGTATGGTGTGTGAATGTATTTCAATAAAACTGAATTTAATTAAAAAAAAAAAAAAAGATTGACTGGGGGATCACCTCTTCCAGGAAGCTCTCTCTAACTGCTACATCACTCTGCTTGTATCCTACTCTTGTTTCTCAAACTTAACACTTACCATGCTGTGTTGAAATGATACGTTTTTTATTTTCTCTCTATTTAGACTGAGTTTATTGACCATGTTTTGCTTGTGTGTGTGTAAAATATAATCTACATTGGACCTTGAAAAAAAAAAAAAAAGATGCAACTTTGCTATAACTGGTAATATCCTAGGCAGATACTAATGGCAGCAGTTAGGGACAAGACAGCTATTGTCATCACGGGAAGGAGTGTCCCTTTCCAACAGAAGTGGAAGAAGTTTTATATTGACTCTCACCTCCCCCTCATTCCTTTCTTATCCTCTTTCATACTGCTTCTTTCCTATAAACCTTTAAGCTCTCTTCTATACCTTAAAGGTATCCTTTTTCCTTCTCTTTGCCTTTTATAACCCCATGCTTCACCAAAATGGAAAGAAAACAGCCTCCAGAAAGGAATCAAAGTTAAAAGAAGCAAGTAGAGCTTAGCACAAAATTGGCGTTTGACAACAAAAGGCTCCATCCAGAGCTGCACGGACAGAGGCTGCCTTGGGGTATCACCTAATCCAGTCTCTTTGCTTGAAGAGTGGTTTTGTTGTTGTTCTTTCTTTCTTTAAAAAAGACACTTTAAGCTATTTGGCTAGGACTGGCTGCTGCTTTGTTTATTGGGTGATCCAGTATCATGAATTAGATGTTTTTCACTGATCTGTGGAGAGTATTGAGGGGATGTCTGTTCAGTGTGAGGCCCGTGAAGGCCTTTGATGAGGTCTTTGGCATCGGAGACCATGGTAAGTCCTGGGGGCATGGAGCGCTCTGTGGAAGGAGAGAAGGAAGGCAGGGCTTCTCAAACTTGAGCTGCTTGGAGGCCTTGTCAAAACGTGCTGCTGGCTCCCACCCCGCCAAAGATGCTAACTTAAATAGGTCTTG